>NC_051236.1:16022500-16345000 GCF_015220715.1 Pygocentrus nattereri | reverse complement strand
TTATATAGCAAATATCCTCACAAGGAAAGTTAAATATGTAAAACATTTAATGTTATTTAATGTCCTTACTTTTAATGTTTTTTTTTTATTTATTATTTTTACACATGCTTTTCATTTTCAGTAAGGAATTAGTTGTAAAATGAGGGTTTTTCCACTGGTAGTAATACAAGAATGTGTGTTTGTTTGTGTGCTCCTGTAGGACAGAGAGCCAGTCTCAGGGATGTATTTCAGCTATATTGTGGTTTGACTCCTGGAACTACAGTGCGTGATCTGTGCTCTCGTTACTCCCAGCAGCTACAGAGAGTGGATGAGAGGTGAGAGTGAGTTTACCCATTACTAATAGTATAGTTAAATAATTATAAAAGTAGCCTAGAGCAGGGGTCTCACTCACTTTAAATGTGACAAAAGCATTGTCACTTGGAAATTTCTGCCCCAGTCAGCTGAAAGTGCTATTATTGTGAAGCGGAAGCATTTACAAAGAACAGCTCAGAAGAAGAAGTACCCGAAGAAGTAAACCATGCAAACTCATAGATTGGGGCTGCCGAGTCCTGAAGCAACGTCAGCACAAGAACTGTGTGTTGGTAGCTTTATCAAATGGGTTCCCAAGGCCAAGCAGTTGCACACAAGCCTAAGATCACGATTTATAATGCCAAGAATTAGGTGGAGTGGTGTATTGCACACCATTACACCATTACAAAGGAGTGGAAACCTGTTATCTGTAGTGATAAATCATGTCACTATCTGGCAGTCTGATAGAGCAATTGGGGTTTAACAATCTGGGATAGAGCCATGGTTTGGTTTCGTGGCCTGCACAGAGCCCTCACTTCAACCTTACTGAGCAACTTTGAGATCATTCAGAACATTGACTGTCAGCCAAACTTTCTTGTCAAATATCAGTGCCTGACCTCACAAATGCCCTTTTGATGGTATGGGTACAAATTCCCAGAGACATACTCCATAATGTTGTGGAAAGATTTCCTAGAAGAGTGGAGGCTGTTACAGACATAAACGGGTGCATTATAAGGCCAAATACCGTATTTTCCGGATTATACGTCGCTCCGGAGTATAAGTCGCACCAGCCAAAAAAAAGCACAGTAAAGAAAAAAAAACATATATACGTCGCACCGGAGTATAAGTCGCATTTTTTTTTTGGGGGGGTGGGGGGGGGGGTTTAATAAAATCCAAGTTAACGTAACATGAACAGTTATTCAGATAACAATGACAAACTATAACAAAGAACATGCTAACAAGTTTATCAAACCATTTTTATCAAAGTTTATATCACTCCAAATCATCAAATCCATTGAACTCTTCATCCTCAGTGTCACTTATGAACAACTCCGCTAACTCTGGAGGTGGACGAAGCGCCGCTTCCTCTTCTTCGTCGCTTTTGTCAGACTCGTCGTCAGTTACATTTGCAATTATTCCAGCCTTTCTGAATCCCAGCAGGATGCTTTCGGTTTTCACGGAAGCCCATGCTTTGCTGATCCATTCAATGACTTCCGAGAACGTAGCGTGGCGCATTCTCCCGGTTGCCGTGAAGTCCGTATTTTCCGGACTATAAGTCGCTCCGGAGTATAAGTCGCACCCCTGGCCAAACTATGAAAAAAAAGTGCGACTTATAATCTGGAAAATACGGTAGTCCCCAAAGAAAACGTTTTTTTCAGTTATTTTAGCATGATTGCAATTACATACAATTATACGTGTTCATTGGTGGTTTTGGATAGTAAATTAAATGGCTATAAAATGGCACTGTAAAGAAATATAAGTCAATATGTTTCTCTACAACGAACCATTTCACATCAAATCACTGTGTGTGACTTTTACATCTCAACAATTGAATTATGTTAAATCCCCATCTGGTTCCTCTTGTGTGCAATGCACACATCAGTGGTTTATGTTACCAAACCAGCCTCAAAGTTTTATCTACCCATAAGATGGCAATATTTAACCACAGGGAAAACTAGACAGGTGGTAGTTTAAAACCCCTGGCCTTGAGTATGTGTATGAGTGAAAAGCAATTGTGGCAGTATCTTTACCAAAATCAGTTAGAATTGTTTAAATATTTTGTTCTGGATAAAATGTAGTAAAGTCTATTAAAACATTTTTAATCCATAATAGGAATAAGGAAACTAAGAATTCATGGTTGTCTCTAGAAAAGTAAGATATAATATTGCTATCTTTGATTTTGTGTTTTTTCATCCCAGTGACTTCATCATGGGAATTCCCCATTGTGAATCCCATTTTAACTGTAGGGACATGTTAGAATGTTTTTGCCTAATAGATTGTTTACCTGTGCTTATAGGAAGTTGATCCAGTTTGGTTTGATGAAGGGCCTGATTCGCCGACTTCAGAAGTATCCAGTTAAAGTTGTTCGAGATGAAAGAAGCCGTCCTCCCAGACTCTTTACTGGTTGCCATAGTTATGATGAGATCTGCTGCAAGACTGGAAAGTGCTGCTCTCATTTCTTTGAAACATAGTTAAATGGACATGAGCTAATCATACTGAAATGCAAATGTTTCTTCATGCTTTCATGTTTACAGGAATGAGTTACAAGGAACTGGATGAGCGCTTAGAAAATGATCCCAACATTATCATCTGCTGGAAGTGACGTCTTATGAAAGAGGAACAATGTAGATATGTTTAGAGACATGCCTCCAGTTCAGGCGATGGGCCAGACAACCTGTGGTTAGACTGAGCTGCAACAGCGGAACAGCGATTGGAAATAGATGAGCAGATGTGCGCGAGGACAGAGGAAAAGCTCCCAAAACAGACATACTCCATATCCCCAAAAGTCTGTAGGCAACTATTCATCTTATTCATCTTCAGATCAATATTATTAAAAAAGAGCTTGTCCCCCTTTGCTGCATAAACATTTTCAGCTTTTCTGTGGAGGGCGTTACACTTGATGATAAAACATGGCTGTGAGGATGTGATTGCATCCATGGCACAAAAGCATTAATGACGTCAGTTGGATGTTTAGATCAGGATCACAAATGCCACTCCAACAGTATTAGAAGGTGCTTCACACTAGGGAATGCAGTTCCACTGCTTCACAGCCTAGTGCTGGGCTTTATACACCTCTAGTCAACACTTGACAATGGGCTTGGTGACCTCAGGCTCATGTACAGGTTCTCCAGAACATCCCATTCTACTGACAGTGCTTCTCTATTATATAAGTTATGTTTGTGCATTGCACTATTTGAAGGCATGTATCAGCAATGGGTGCTTACAAATTTATCTAAATTTGCTAATTAGAAGGTGTTTCTAAATACCTTTGGATATATAGTGTAGCTGAATACGTTGAGTTGCGGTTTAAGCATGCTAACCTGCATTTCCGATTGGCCGCACATCATATAAAAGTGTGCTGTGCTTGCTGGGACATGACTTATTGATAGGAGAGTACATCAGGCAAGATGACGTTAATACAGTATGTGCCCTGTTGCCTTATTGTAAACTGACCAAGTGGATGAATGTGATGTCTCAAATGTTGGAAGTAAAAAAAAATAAACTTCTGATATTTTTCTCTTACGTCTGCTTCTTAATTTTTTACTTTCCCCTTTTTCTAACCAATTTATGGTAGATCAAGTGCAGTTTTAACAGCAGGACAATCATAACATGTTAAAATTCATCTTTGCTTTATAAGCAAGTGCCATATTCATACTGCATGTACATAGTATCATTGTGATGATGAAATCCAAACAAATGTTTCCATTCCCTACTAAAAAAAAACAGCAGAGACCTGCGAGAAGTCTGTGCTGGTTGAAGCTTGTCTATGGTTGTTTATGCTGCTCCAATTCTAGTTTAACTGGTCACCCAGTATGGTCATGCTGGTTGAACAGCATACCAGCATCCATTGTGCTGGTGGCCAGGCTGTTTTTGAGCTTACCCTTTTTAGGATGGTACAAGAAACAAAACATATACGCAGCCAACACGTTTGGAAAGGTTGGTTATTTAGGGGTTCTTTAGTAAAGCCAATAGTTCTATTTAAAACTTGGATCGGTGAAGAATGTGCTTTATGTGGTCCTATCTAGAACCTTTTCAAAAATGGATCGATATAGCACTAAATAGTGTTCTTCTGTTGTTACAACATTGACATCATAACTATAACAAACAATCTTTGATGCCATATAAGAACCATATACAACACATTCTTCGTGAATCTGAAGAGCCATTCAAGTATGAAATGTTCCTGTGGAGAACACGCATGCCTTTACTGAAGAACCCCTGAGGAGCCTTTGTACCTTTCTGCGCATGCGTATGAATGTAAGTTGCCATAGCAACGGCAGTTTGTTTGCTACCTGAGAGCAGCCGAACTGTTTTGTGTGGCTGATGCAGAAGTAGAACTAACAAAATTCACAGCTTAGAAAGTTAGAAGTTAGTAGAATTTTGTCATCAGTCATGGATTCAGTGCTTTTACATGTAGAAGCTGAAGGTTACATCCAGAGTTTGGAAAAAATATCACTGCGGGAAATCGGGAGTCCTAAGTAAGTTCACTGAAAACATTCCGTTAGCTAGAATGGCTAACAGGCGGTGAACCATGTAAAGCTGTCGTCCGCGCATTCACCAGCTATTTCTTTCTGCGTTTTGTTCTCTTGTGTATTATTTTTTATGCCAGGTGGTTTCGCCAACATGAGTATATTGAGAAGCTCAACATGCAAGCTATTCTTAATGCCAGTGCTAATCAAGAGGAGTTCGTCAAAGACCTTTTTGTGTCACATGGGAAGGTAGGTAGCGTTAAACATTCCAACAAGCTATTCTGACGTGGTTTACGTTAAAGTTAGTGCTCAAAGGTTCAGCGTGTTCAGTGATATTGTAATATAGTAGTTAGCTGAACGACTCAGATCATGGAAAACAAAATAAAGGACTTTGAAGTAATGTAAAATGTGTTAAAGTTTCAGAACAGCTGCCATTCTCTCTCCAGTCCATACAGTCCCAACTAGGCTGCAGAACAGCGTGTTTTGAATCCGTAATTTCTGTGGTGTCACAAAAACCAACACATTTCCATACAGTACTGTGAAAAAGTATTAGGCTCCTTCACACATTATTTAAAGCTATCTTTCTGGGAGATAAATGTGTTTGTGCAAAACAACATATATCATTATAACAAATACTAAGAACACCTATACAGTGAAAGTACAACCTACAACAGTAGAATAGAGCTCATGTATCTTATATCACCCTTAAGGGCACAAAACCAACCTGTTTAATTCTAAATGATAAAGAGAGTTTGGAAAATTACCATGTAAAAAATAATTATGACCATTTTGGTGTGTAAAACCACACAAATGATAAGTGGAACTCAAGAGAAAAAATTAAAACACAAGAAAAATATAAGATATGGCCCTTTAAAAAGGATGCATCTGAATAAGTGATGAAATGTGAATGTGCTTTGTCTAGATACCCACGCTGGTTCATGGAATGATACTCATTGAAATTTGGAAACAGAAAGTGTTCCCTATTCTGTGCCAACTTCAGGACTTTAGCCCCAAGAGTACCTTCCCGCTGTACATGGTGGTACGTTGATATTCTCTAACTTTTTCTATAGTGTTCTTACTATATTTCATGTACTAACTTGCACTACATGTCCTGAAGCCAAGACATGTTTTAATTAGGGAATTCAGCTTTAAAGTGCATCCGTTGCTGAAACAGGTGTTCAGCTGTGCATACACAACTTGTATAATCTCCTAAGAAAAGCATTGTCAGTAGAATTGGAAGCAGTGGAACTGCATTGTCTGGAATGATCAAGCCTTTGGGATGAAGTATTTGTGATCCAGAACTAAACTTCCAACATTTGTACATGACCTCACTAATGCTCTTGTGGCTGAATGTAGTCAAACCCTCACAGCAATATGACATCATGTAGTGTACATTTTCTCAGAATAGGTTAGGCTGTTACTGCAGCAAAGGGGGTCAGATTTCCTATTTTGGAAGAAATGTTGGATGAGCCTGTTTGGACATATAGTGTATTTCATGTTATATACCATGAACCACTTTCAGATTAAATGTAATTTCTTCATTGTTCTCAGATTCACCATGAGGCTACAATCATAAATCTCCTGGAGACAATCATGTACCATAAGGTAGGCACATGTGCAGAGGGATTTATCCTTTTCCCAAGACTGTTTTTCCTGTTTATTTTACAAACTACCACAAATCTTCACTGAGCCAGAAGCACATTACTAAATCACATTCCATTGAATAGATGAATGACTGTTTAGATAGGGGTAGGAAATCTTTTTACCAGACTAAACAGTTAAGCTTTTAGTAAAGCAGTCAAGCTGCAAGCAAACAGTCTGTTTTTATACGATTGTTAATTGTGTGTTGATTAAATAATATTATTTGAGTTTGTTTATTTATTTATTTTTTAAGGTACATCTATCCAGGAAAGATCCATAGATTCTCCCTTACTGGCCTGCACATTTGATAACGACATAGTTCGTTGTGTAACTGAAATTTTGAGAGGTCTATTGTTGATGCTGTAGGAATCCTGTGAGGCAGCTGAAGATGCTGTTTTGGACCTGGTGGATTACTGCCATCGTAAACTCACTTTGCTAGTGGGGCAGTGTGCCCGTGGAGAAAACCCCACTCATGACAGACTCTCTCATTCAGGACTCTCAGATATGAACTCCATACAGGTAAGGGACCTGCAGTTGTATCCTGTGGAGTATAATCCCAAGAAAATTTTAACCATGAACATAATCAAACAACACTTTCTACAAAGATGGCAGTAATTAGATATCTAATCATTAGAAAATGTATCTTTGTGAAATTAAAAAAAATAAAAGCAAATTAACTAACTAACAAAACCACAAGGAATGTTATGAAGTTCCTCTCCTATCACTACAATATTCAGAGACAGGCTGCTGAAGACTGCACAAAGGACTGGTCACTTTTCCAATATGCTTTTCAAACAACAGCTAACTACTGCAAATACAATAATTTAACTTCTTGACAAGACCTGCTTCTCCTAAGCACAAATCTGTTTAAGGAATACAGAATATTACTACAGTGCTTTCACTGTAAAGTTCTCTACTGTGCACCCAATGTAACAAAAGAGTTATTATAGTTGGGAACAGATAATTATTATTATGTTGAATAATAATCATTGTTCATCAGTATTAATAAGTACATAACTTCTGTATTGCGTGTATCAAAGTATCAAAAGTGGAAGTGTGTTATTATAAGTTATAAGGCAAGTTATTATAGCTATAACATTAGTTTGAGGAACAGTTTCAATTTATTAAAACAATATAACTATAATGGCTAGAATAACTCACATATTAAGAGCTACACGGTTGCCGATGATGCTTTTTATATAAAAATAGCATTGATCAAAAATTAGTTATATTTGCATGTGACTAAGTATGGCCTAGTTACAGTTCCTATGCTGATATTTTACTTTGAAATCATGTGGAGTGAAAGTAGGCCTACATGTACTTTGTTACTGTCCACCACTGATTAATAGATAACAGTCAGTAGTTGAGTGCAGCAGTAAGTAGTAACAAGTGCTCATTTACATGACACATAAATTACTATATACTGATAACTGTTAAGAAATGTAAACATTAAAGCGAGCCGGTCCAGGCTTACATGCCTCACTCCTATAGCTTATTAATAACCAGCTTACAATAGTTTTTAAGTAAATATTAGTAGTAAGCTATAAAAATATGTAATTCAAGAGTTAAACCTTAAAACCTTAACGTTAACCCTAACTTTCCACCACCTTGTGTCAACACTGTACACATTTCAGAAATGTAACTGAAAAGCTTTTTCACATTTCACAGCAACATTGCAATGCTGTTATGTATTTATTGTTTCTTACAGGATCTACGCAACCAGAGTAGCATGTTAGAGTTTGAAATCTCCCTCAAGGCTCTGTCTGTGCTTCGCTACATTACTGATCATGTGGAGAGGTATAAGGGGTCACATTCTACTTTAAGGATGACACAGAGCTATATAATGGAATTTGTGGTGATAAAAGGTATTTATTGGTTATGATGATGAGTCTTATTCTTCTTTTTAACAAAGTTTGAGTCTGAGTGTGCTCTCAAGGATGCTGAACACTCATAACTTGCCTTGTGTGCTGGTTCAGCTTGTGGGACAGTGTCCCTGGAGCCGCAAAAACAGAGGTGAGTAACACGCATGGCGATATATCTATTCCTGACATAGCATTAACAGATAAGGGAGTACACTGTGTAGGTAACTTGCATATAAATTTGTTATTTGCATATGTATGTGCATACTGTATACACTGTATGGCCAAAAGTACGGGACCATGGGCATTAATATGGAATTGGGAGCCCTTTTTTTGCTACAGCTGCCCCCACTCCTCTAGAAGACTTTGCTCAAGATTTTCCAGTGTATTTATGGGAATTTGTGTCCATTCAGTCAAAGGAGCACTTGTGCAGTCAGGCACTGATGCTGGACAATAAGGCCTCACTCAGTGTTCCAGTACATCCCAAAGGTGTTCAGTGGGGTTGAGGTCAGGGCTCTTTGCTGACCACTAAAGTTCCCCCACACCAAACATGTGAGTTCATGTCTTTATGAACCTTGCTTTGTGTGCAAGGGCACAGTTGTACTGGAACTGGAAAGGGCCTTCCCCAAACGTTTGCCAGAAAGGTGCAAGCATATAATAGTCTAAAATGTTTTTTTATACTGTAGCATTAACATTACCCTTCATGGGAACTAAAGGGATTTGCCCAAACCCTGAAAAAACAGACCATCATACATCCTCCACCAACTTAAGCCAACTCAAGCCAACACCTGGCATTATATATAGTGATTTTAGGCTTTTTTGCTGCTGTTTGGCCATGGAAACCCATTTCATGAAATGAGGCAAGTTGTAGTGAGTGAATCAATAGAGATTAGCTGATTTTTACACTCCACAAACTTCAGCACTTGGTGGCACTGCGTCAGGCTTGAGCTGTTGTTGCTCCTAGATGCTTCCATTTTATAATATTGGCACTTACATTTGACTGCAGCAGATCTAACAGGACAGAAATTTGACAAGGTGGCAACCTATGAGAGTCCCTTTTTTCTGCAGTATGATCCATTCTACTGACATGAAATACACTTTCAAAACCAAAGCACTGTGTTTTGTCTCCCCCTGCAGGTAAGCTGGAGAAGTATGAGGAGGGGAAATGGAGAGAGATTCCTGCTGAAGACCGACTAAAGATGACCAAACTGGACGGCCAGGTGTGGATTTCTCTCCTCAACCTGCTGCTTAAACCAGACTGCCAGAGGAAATATGACTTCAATAACTTCAACAAAAACCAGCTCTTAAAGGTACAGCATCCCATAAGAAAAGCACTAGTGCTCCAGTATACTATACAATATTGTGTTCACCATACTCTAATCTACCAATCACTATGGTGCAGAAAAATTATAAATGGAAATTGCAGGTTTGGAGTTGAAAGCCATAATGCTGTAGGAGCCCAAGGGTCCTTGAGCTGTGCTTGAGGTTGTTGTTCTTTATTAAAATCAGTCAAAGTTTTGTGCCAATGATTGCTTATCACTTGACCACTTAAAGCCAGATGCAGTCTAGTTCCTAAAGCAATAATTCAGTAAAAAAACAACACATTTACATATAAGCTATACACCCATTTAGCCTACAGCACTTAGGGCTTCCACACTATTTTTCTTCTTTTTTGCCATGTAAGTAATTTATGAGTTGAACATACATTTGATTAGTGGGGATGTGAGTCCAAGACATTGTGAGTCCACAATTTCACCAAGGGGACAATAAAGTATATTCAGTGAACCTATGGAGAAGACCTGTACAATCAAAATAGAAATCGACTTCCATGTCTTTGTCATGTTAATTAACATCTTTTTGTACTCAATCCAAAGATGCAATAGGTTATCTAAATGGAGGCAATTACTGAGCCTCACTCTTTTGCTATTTTTGCTCCACATTTAGCTCTTGAATCCTATAGCCTTGCCTAATCATCATGATCTTTCAGGATGTGGCCCCCATTTGTAATTCTCACTCCGTGCCAAGTCATTGTCTTCTGAAACCTTATCTGATCTTCATTTATGCTGATGAGGAAAACAATGTGCACGATGCTGCTGTTCCTTATTTTTAGAGGCGTTTCCCCTCTTTATCCTGTCTGCTTATTATCATATTAGTTTTTCTCATTCTCCCACTGAGTCCATCCTGTCTGTCTTCAGGCAGTATTGCACAGTGCTGCATATTTAATATAAAACAAAAGAGTCACTCAGACTTGCTTAGATATGTGGTCAAGCAATAGAACACGAGAGGGAGTGTGTGTGGCACAGATGATGTTATTCACAATAACACACATCTTTGAGTGCTTTGATGCTTTTACTCAACAGTTCTGCAAAATAAAAAAGAAAATTAAAGCAAAAACCCAAATTTCTATTTAATGTGCTTAATTCCTTCCACTCCAAAAAAGTAGTCTCTTGCTGTACAGATAGAACTAAAAACTGTCATAATAAGAGGTTCAGCTAAGCTTTTTCAAAATGTGCTGCAATAACCTAAATGTTGTGTCGATCCAGCCAATCTGAAGAAAAGCTTGCTTAGGGAAAACAACGTGCAGAATTTGATGTAGTCACACTCTTCTTCAGAACCTGTCCTAATAAGCTGCATCAAATATTATGTTGTATAAGTTATTTTCTGTTTTATGTGCTAAAATAGAAACTTAGCTGCAGTGCAAAGCAAGTGGTAAGTTAGCAATGGGTGCTCTGTAGAATGATCGAGTTATTGGAACAGCGCGAGTACAGTGCTTCTTGGTTTATTGTTCTATGATATCCTATGAAAAGCAATTGTTGTCCTGTGCGTCTTGTCCTTTCGGTGCATGTCTACAGCTGCGTGGATTTTTGACGGAAGTTGTAATAGATCAGCTGCCGAATCTTGCTGATCTTCAGCGTTTCCTTAGCCATCTCACTGTAACCGAACCTGCGCCACCAAAGAAAGAACTCATCCTTGAGCAGGTAAACTACTACCACACATCATATCACATGTGCATATCACATGCTCAGCCAGACCTACATAGTATTCATAAAAAATCCACTGTATTAAAAAATATTTTTAACTGTTATTTTTATAACACTGATAAACAAATGTTTTTTTTTTGGCAGAATAAAGGTGATTAATCCAATACTTACATTTAGCTTCCAGAAATTTGGAATGGAATTATCGCAGAGAATTCTGGGAAGTGGAAGGCCATAGCCAAGCACCAAGTGCAGAAGGTGTTTAACCCATCTGAAAGTGAACTAAGAAAACAGGCAAACTGGTGAGATTCAAATTCAGAAATCCTCTTCAAATTTGAGTTTAGATTGAGCAGAAGAATTGTGCTGATAGATTTTATGGAACTATGTTTGGGTGAAGGCCTTGCAGTTCTCTACTATCTCAATTAGGCATATTTCTAACCTCAGGTTATGAGAAATGTGCATATTTTCCTGAGTGAGATTAGGTGAGTAGGATGAACTGTGTTTGTGTATGTGTGTCTGCTCTTCAGGTTGGCTGAGACGTATAATCTTGATGTGATAGAGAGTCTCATTCCAGATAAACCAAAATGTGGCACATGTGGAGCGGAGGGGGTTAAGCGCTGCTCCCGCTGCCAGGGGGAGTGGTACTGCAACAGGTGCTCTACATTAACTTTACATACTCTAAAATATTAAAGACAGTCTGTTATGTATTTATGTTCATTGTAGATTTTTCATTTTCCTCTTTTATTTGTTTTTCATATAGTCTTGAGTATGCTATCTTAAAAAAACATTTGTGGCATTACTCACAACTCAGGATCATAAACATGTCTTAATGTAAAACTCCTGCATGTTTCAACCTAACCCTGATCTGCTACATTTGTTTTGTTCCGGTTACCACAGAGAATTTCACAATTTCAGAATGTTTTCATGTACTTAGAAACAAACAGAAAACTCATTAAAAGGTCATCCTACATTTTTCTTATACTTTATTTTTCCACTGAGGTCCACTTTATAATGTTTTTGTAGGTTTATGCATCAAAAACAGTCATCATTTATTTCATGATTATTCTCCAACCTCTTTTTATCCTAAAATTAAACAGCCTTTTTTGTTGCTGTGCCTCTGAGACTGATGCATGTAAATTATTATTAAATGAGCAGATATGTAAGACTGTGCAACTACTGTACTACTGGACTACTGTAGGTCGAAGACCATCAAAGAGGAGAGGAGGAAGGCGGGTTAGAAGGCAGCGAGAGAGAAGGAAAGGCAGGAGTGTGGAGGTTAGAGTAGGGACTCTGAACATAGGGACAATGACTGGTAAAGGCAGAGAGCTTGCAGACATGATGGAGAGAAGGAAGGTAGATATTCTGTGTGTCCAGGAGACCAGATGGAAAGGAAGCAAGGCCAGGAACATTGGAGGTGGATTCAAACTGTTCTATCATGGTGTAGAGAGGAAGAGAAATGGAGTAGGGATAATCCTAAAGGAACAGCTTGGGATAAGTGTTCTGGATGTAAAGAGAGTGTCTTTGAAGAACTAATGAATGAGGAAAACGAGAGAGTGAGGAGGACAACAGGGGGAGAGATAGTGGATCAGGAAGTGCAGAGAATTAGTAAGGTGGAAGTGAGGGCAGCTTTAAAAAGGATGAAGAATGGAAAGGCAGTTGGTCCAGATGACATACCTGTGGAGGTATGGAGATGTTTAGGAGAGAAGGCAGTGGAGTTTTTAACCAGGTTGTTTAACAAAATCCTGGAGAGTGAGAGGATGCCTGATGAGTGGAGAAGCAGTGTACTGGTCCCCATTTTTAAGAACAAGGATGATCTGCAGAGCTGCAGTAACTACAGAGGTATAAAGTTGATGAGCCACATGATGAAGGTATGGGAAAGAGTTGTTGAAGCAAGGCTAAGGCGAGAGGTTCAGATCAGTGAGCAGCAGTTTGGTTTCATGCCCAGAAAGAGTACCACAGATGCAGTTTTTGCATTGAGAGTGTTGGTAGAGAAGTACAGAGAAGGTCAGAAGGAGCTACATTGTGTCTTTGTGGATCTAGAGAAGGCATATGATAGGGTGCCAAGAGAGGAACTGTGGTACTGTATGAGGAAGTCAGATGTAGCTGAAAAGTATGTTAGGGTGGTGCAGGACAAGTATGAGGATAGTGAGACAGTGGTGAGGTGTGCAGTTGGAGTGACAAATGGTTTCAAGGTGAAGGTAGGGTTATATCAGGGATCAGCTTTGAGCCCCTTCTTGTTTGCAATGGTGATGGACAGGTTGACAGATGAGGTCAGGCAGGAGGCTCCATGGACCATGATGTTTGCAGATGACATTGTAATCTGGGGTGAGAGTAGAGAGCAGGTGGAAGAGAATCTGGAGAGGTGGAGGTTTGCACGGGAGAGGAGAGGAATGAAGGTCAGTAGAGATAAGACGGAATACATGTGTGTGAATGAGAGGGAGGCAGGTGGAAAGGTGAAGATGCAAGGAGTAGAGGTTGTAAACGTGGATGACTTCAAATATCTTGGGTCAACCATTCAGAGCAATGGACAGTGCAAAAAAGGGGTGAGGAAGAGGGTGCAGGCAGGATGGAGTGGGTGGAGACGGGTGTCAGGGCTGATGTGTGACAGAAGGATAGCAGCAAGAGTGAAAGGGAAGGTTTACAAGACAGTAGTGCCTCCTGCTATGATGTATGGTTTGGAGACTGTGGCTCTGTCTAAAAGACAGAAGGCTTAGCTGGAGGTGGCGGAGATGAAGATGCTGAGTTTTTCGTTGGGAGTGACAAGGCTGGACAAGATTAGAAATGAGCAGATCAGAGGGACAGTGAAGGTGGAGCAGTTTGGAGATAAAGCCAGAGAGGCCAGGTTGAGATGGTTTGGACATGTGTTGAGGAGGAATAGTGGATATATTGGGCAAAGAATGTTGGAGATGGAGCTGCCGGGTAGAAGGAGAAGAGGTAGACCTCAGAGAAGGTTTATGGATGTAGTGAAGGTGGACATGGAGATGGTTGGTGTGAAAGTAGAGGAGGCAATGGATAGGGCAAGATGGAGGCAGATGATCCGCTGTGGCGACCCCTAAAGGGAGCAGCCGAAAGAAGAAGAAGAAGAAGAAGATATGTTAGACTGTGCAAAAGTTTTAGGCACTTGAGAAAATTATATTTATAAGGTCAATTTAGATTTATCAAGGTCTATTTATCTGGTCAATATAAGTTTATTTGCTCAAAACACCAATATTAGAGTAAATACAAATTACCACATTACTACGATAAGTAGTCATTTTATGTCTATCTGTGTTATTGTTTAACCATTTCCAAACCACTACTTGTGGCAGCCCGGTATTAATAGTAGTCATCATCCAATACTTGGTTTAGCTAAGCAATACTTCATGATATTAAACTACAGTACTTTTTCTTTATTTTTGTTTATTTGCATTCCTTCTAATGATATATGGTGCTTTTACAAGTACAAACACATTTATTTCCCAGGTAAATGGTTTCCAATTATGTGCTTAGGTGCCTAAGACTTTTGTGCAGTGCATAAATGTGATATATAAATGTGTTGTTTTTTGTGAAATCACAAAAACAGTGAGTTTAAAATGGTCTGTTTTTGCAGTTTAATTTCCTATATGGACTGTGTGAGCTGGGTAGTGATGGTTACATTTTCAAAACATACCAATGTTTACATATTATGTTAGATTCCTTTATTTCAAAAGTTGGCAAAATTCAGTTCTGTATTATTAAATCACTGGGAAGTTGCTGAATTCTATGAACATACACTTGAACTATATAACTATTTAAGGTGAACTAATCCCATTGCACTCACATTTCTTCCCTCTGTAAAACTAGTTCCATCTCTTTCCACCTCTGGAAGAACAAATGATATGGCTATTATGTACATGAAGTTAAACTGCTTTAATTTCTATATACATTTGACTGATGAATTAAAAAAATATGTGTTTTGCTTAAACATTGACTGATGGAATTCAGCAGCTTCCCACTGGCTTCTATTATAAGTGTGTTTTGAGTCAGTGGGTTTTTTGTTCCTTTTTAAGTACTGGGAAATGTGCCATACTTATTGCCTGTGGTTATGGACCACATGCTGCAGCTGTGGCAGATAGATATTTGATTGAAAAAGTGCTGGAGTAGTCCACTGGAGTGAACTAGAAACAGCCACAACTTGCCAATGTTCACCTCAGTCTTCCAGGCTTTGATTAGTTATAAATTAGTAATACACTGTAATAAACAATATATAATACATTTGTTTTATTGTAGGGAGTGTCAGGTGAAGCACTGGCCCAAGCACAAACTTGCATGCCAGCTGATGGCAGAAGCCACTGAGAAACTACAAAAGGAGCTCAACATCAAGACTTGAGAGTTTACTTGGAGGAAGGAGACGGAGACTTCAGATGCAGACGGACTGAATGACTGTAAACTCCGTTGTCTCACTGACCTTTATAGCGTGGGTTGCTTTGGTTATAGTGGTAATGTTGAGAACTGAGGAAGAGGAGGAGCTATTGTTTGCTCTAGTGAGCTGAGCCTTGATTGAGGAAACTCATTGTTACTAAGTAGACTGTCTTGAAAATGAAAAGAACAACAAAAATGACATTAATATGATATGTGTAACAATGACGATAATAGTGTAACAATTATTATAGTTTTGAAAGCATGCAATGCAGCATGTCTGAGAACATTGCTTGAGTGTGACTAAAAGTGTATTAATGGGGAATTAAACCAACTTTCCAACATTTCCCATCATTAAGATGTACACAAAGTTATTCTTAGTGGTTTCATGTGAAATACTCCATTGTAGAGCAGCAGAGGCTGAACTGTACAAAACTGTAAAAGTGATGCAAGTGATGTAGCCAGTAAATTACCATACAAACACTTAATTTTACCAGACTTTTCAATATATTGCAGCATGTTCAAGAAATGCTTTTCTCTAGCCTTTATTTCACATGGTTCATTTTTCTAGGGACTCTAAAGCAGTGCCTCTTTTAATACGGGCAATCTATTAATTTTTTAAAAATCACTTACAATGAACATATTTCCCACGTTTGCAAAAAACACAACTCCATATTTTACAGTAATTTTAACTTTACTTATAATTTGCCCAAACACGACTCAACATATCTGGCAATAACCATTAACAATAAATAATTTTTGCCAACAACTCAGTGTTGCAATCAAAATGCATGAATGTGCTGTGTTGTTACAGAAGATATGTTGAATTGATTTCACAGTAAAATGATGGAAACCTTTTGTTAAACAATGAAAGATGTTCGATAATTAACATTGTATTGAAGGAAAACTTTGGTTTTAGCGCTATTTTACCTTTGTCAGCACTGTATGTAGAACATTAGAAGACATGAGTAGCTTCAATTGTACTTTTGGACAGCAACTATTGTCTTTGTCTTGTAAGCACTGTGCCCCCTGGTTCCTGTCACCACCACTAAAGAAAATAGGAGATGGTAAGTTCCTCCACATTTAACATCAAACCATCGTAAATTATTTTGTTTATACATAAACAGTTCAAATTTTGCACAAAATCGTAAAATTCCACTTTTAACACGTGTATTAAAAATGCAGATGCGTTAAACTTGTCTCACGCATTTCCTTTTTGTTTGTAGGCGCGACACAGTCTCTCTCTCTCTCTCTCTCTCTCTCTCTCTCTCTCTCTCTCTCTCTCTCACACACACACAGACACAGAACGGGTAAGAATGGCCGGCGAGTACAATTTGGACTCGTGGATTTGTGATAAAGCGTGAATTTTGCAGAGGTGGCAACTTTGTTGTCCTGTCAGCTCACTGCTCTGATATGAGAAACAGCTTTGCTGCTTTTCTGTTACCAGCAGGAAGGAAAGGATTATTTCGCTGCTCCGAAAGACTCGTCCAAAGATGTGAAGAAAACTCGTGAGCTGTGGACGGTATGATTCTCAACTGTTCTGTGTCAACAGAAAAATGGCGATAAGTGGTGGATTTCCAGCTAATCACATCTCCGATCATTACCGGAGGTTTTTTTCATGCTGCATTCGCCCATCGCTTTACATCCGCGGATTAGCTCTCAACTCCATGTCAAGGTAGAGACCCAACCGTTTTCTTACCAACGGAACCGTCGTTTTTACGAAAACGACATCATCTCAGCTGTGCCGTTAGACCTAGGCCACAGAAAAAGAATTGCTTTTACAATGCAAACGCTTTTCTCCTGATAAAGATGATTTACGTCTGCCTTCCTTTTTAGAGCTAGCCTACTGTACTTCTGTTCTGGGACGAAAGTGTCTTTCACTTCACCCAACACCCCATATCTCTTAAAACCGTGGCTCTAAAAAGTTTCTTTAATCTTAACCACAGGCTTCTATTACCTGAAACTTTATTTACCATCTTTAGCTCCTGGTTTTCACCACAGACATGCAGAGAGCTCGCTAACCCTCAAACCATCAGTCAGGCTACTTGTTGCTACATTCTGAAGTTATGAGAAAGCAGAGTGTGAGGCTCCAGTGACTTAAGCCTCCAGAGTTTAAATGGAACATTAAATATAAAAACTGATTGACTAAAATATTTGACTCTTCTTTCTAGGTGGCTTTAACCTTTATAACCTGAATACCTCACTGACTGTAGTTGAGAAAACATGACATCCCTTTAAAAGCATAAGGCATTTGTTTTCTTTAGAACTGGAAGTAGTAAGCAGTGGACTGACTTCACGTCAGGCTACATACTATGACTTTAAGAAGATGAAGATGGCTTATTTCAAATGAGACAGCTGCTGTGTAGTTTAAATACTGTGGAAGAAAGCTGTTGATCAGTGGAGAGCATGTCACTGGGGGAGCTGATAGAGCTAAAGGAACTTACACTGGAGGACCAAATAGAACTGATGCCTCCTGCATCATCTCGGACCCCTCGTTTGGAGAGGGTCAATGCTTTGAGGATAAGCCCAGGGAAAGTTCCTGAGTTTTTTAGCCGGGTCAGTATCATCAGGCTACTGGGGGACTCTGTGAAAGACCCACGGTTGGTGGAGGAGACCGGAGAAGGCCATAACTTCCAGCCCTGTAGCCATACCCAACCTACATGGTGTGACCTGTGTGGAGACTTCATCTGGGGGCTCTACAGACAAAGCCTGCGCTGTACCAGTGAGTGTCACCTAAGTTTGTGTGGGTATTCAGTGCGCTGCGTTCAGACTGAATTCAGTATTTGGACTCTTCAACCCCTTGAACTGCAAAGGCTTGAAAGTGGATTTAAAATTTTCACTCAATACATATTAGTTTCATAGTTGTTACCAAATATTTTTTTTTACAACTGAATGATACGCCTGCAGTTTAAGGGGTTTAATGGCTTCATTGGCAAATTGTATACTGTGTTTTTAACATTAGAATGCATGTTGTGGGCTGTGTTATAGATTTACACCCTGTCAACTTTTAAGACAGCCTAGTAACTAACTAACCATTTTTTTAAAATGCATACCACATCAAGCTAAAATGATTTAGAAGCAACATGAGGTTATGAGGTCCACATAGATCACTGTTAGTATGTGAAACAGTATATTCATCCAGACCTGAAGAATGCTTTGTCCCAGCAGGGCTCATTAGGCTTTTGTGAAACTGTATACACATGGCTATGCATTCATTCACATTGAAAAGCCTCTAATGAGAACACAAAATGAACAGATACATTCATCCATCCAGCATAGAGACAGACTGGCAGACAACTGAGGATGTTATATTCTCATATCTGTAGATGAAGACTTTGAGCAGATCTCTTTATTTATCATTCTAACCATATGTACACATACAGCAAAGCCACATGTTGTGTCTTCAGGTCTAAGGTGTGACATATAACATGCAAAGCATGGTGAGAGCCTAGCACTTGGCCCTAGCAGTATATAAATCACAACAAGCGGTCAATAACAGTGTATCATACGACAGAAAGATTCAATGTTTTTCTGTTAAAATTATAATATGAACCAACCAAGTTAATCATCTTTATTGTAGTCTAGATTACAGTGCTGTATTAACAAGTTTTACATGCGAAAATGTAACCAAATAAGACCGAGCTTGACTGTGAACTGCCTGTGGTTGAGTTAGTGGCTATGAAAAGAGTGGCTGTGACATCACAACCGCAACTGAATAGCATTCTGGCACGCTATGTTCAGGTTTAAAGGCAAGCTGTGGTCAAGGTGTGTCTAGAAGCAAAAGTAGATATGCTGGTCCCAATGTAGGTCTCACTGGTGGCTATTTCCCACAAATTGTTTAGCCCAAGCTTGACAGAAATATAAGTATTCTACGTTTTATTAGTTTTGCATGCTTCTCACTTGAGCCTGTCTACCTGATCAAGATGGCTGTATTGTGGTGTGCAGAACTAGTGATGATTTTATGTTATGCTTTAGACTCAGACATGTTCATTTTCATTTCATTTCTGTGGCCTTAATTCAAAACAAACTCTTCAACAAAAAGGAACTTAAAATTTCACGTTCAATGAACATAAAATAGTAAGACAGCCATTGTACTTTATTTTTGGTTAAAACATCAATGTTTTTTACAGTGCAGAATCTTCAGGTGTTCCCCTGTGATAAGATTCTGTAAGATAAAATATTCTTACTTAAGATTTAAACGAGGGCACTTCAAACCCTTAAGACATACATGTAATACATTCCTTACTTTGTTCTGATTGTCTGATTGTATTCATTAATTAAGTGTTCCTAAGACACTCCAAGTGTCTTAGCCTTTTCGCTATCTGAGCTGTGTGCCTAGCTGGTCAGCCAAGACATAGTTAAACTAAACCACATTCTTACACAGGTTATATGTGGTATGGTTTCGGACATTTTACTCCATATACATGCAGTTTGTGACTGCACACATAAGTTACATGCATTCCTGCGTTCACTGCCGTTCTAGGGAGCACATTCTGTTCAAAACCTTTTTAGAAATGACAATATAACACACTATTTATTTATATATTTTTATTCCTAAGTACACATGCCCTTGTCTGATACCCAAAGAGAGCTACATGAGTACTAAGATGAGTTTGGATATTCATGTATTTAAACAGCTAGACCCATTAAACAATGGATCATAGCCTTGATTAGGTCATTAGTCATAAGTGGAAAGCTTTAC
The DNA here is from genome assembly GCF_015220715.1 of Pygocentrus nattereri. Classification (NCBI taxonomy): domain Eukaryota; kingdom Metazoa; phylum Chordata; class Actinopteri; order Characiformes; family Serrasalmidae; genus Pygocentrus; species Pygocentrus nattereri. The sequence goes on along the minus strand of NC_051236.1, from coordinate 16,324,965 downwards.
ACAGATATTTTCACATAACATGTCCTGGCATAGCCCATAATTGTGCCTATTATTGCACTTAAAAGCAGTAGACCTCAGTATTTGTGTACTATGTCCATTTTTGGGTGTATGTTTATGTTGTATCTGTAGACAAGCATTCATTCACATTGCAGAGAGGGAGAACCAATATGGCGGCCAAGTGGCTTCACTTGTGTGCGTATTGTGATTGCATCACAGCATGTTTTGCCCTGCATCTTCTCACATACTTAGACACGTCCCGTGAGTTTAAACAGTGTTAGTCCAATGGTAAATGTTCTTTAAGTATGTTTGAGACTAGTGCCTCGTCTAACTGCTGTGTCTGCTGTCACTGGTAAAGAAAGTCTGACGACGAGAGACTTTGTCCTACGTTTTTAGTCTGATTTGTGCATAAAACTGGTACAAAAGGCTACTTCGAGCCCATAGTGTCTGCAGTGGTATGGAAAAATAGAACTGTAACCTGTCTTGTACTGTCCAAATCTTCCTGACATGACAGTTTGTTGCTCTCATTTGATTTTTTTGGCTATATATGTTATCCTCTGTCTTTTAGAGCTTAGTGCATTCATGGCAATGAAAATGTAAACGTTGATGCGTGTTTGAGTTGTGCTGTTGGTATAAGGGTGGTTTCATATCTTCTGCGTCAGGCGAGGGTGTGGGGAGGGAACTTCTGCACATATGTAAGTTTGAGCATAGATGTGGGTGTGGAATGAAGTGTTTTGAACCACAAAACGGTACATATGAAGTCAACATGTTTCCTGCTGAGAAGCAACTATTCTTTCTTTTCTTTCCCGCCCACTGTCTCTCACTTTCTCACTCCCTTTACTGGCTGTATTTCTGCCTACCTCTGCGTTTTTTTGTCCCTCTATGCAATCTTTTCCTTTCTCATCTCTGCACACTCTTGTATAACTCTTGGAAACTTTATACATTTCATTTGACTCATGGAATTCCTGCACACTGTCTTTTACTGCTGTTCAGCCTTGGAGTCGTAACATGTGGTTTCTATTTAGTCTGTTTCTCTGCTGTCTCCTCCACTGGAGGAAATGTGAAACAGGTGACATTTTATGTAAGTGCTACACTGGGTCAAGCATTGACCTGAACATGGCAATTGCACTTCTGTTTTTTGACTGACTTCGAAGGGTAGATGTCTAGAAAAGACAGGTTTAATAATAGTTTTGATCATTTGTTTAAGTTTTGCATATGACATCCTGGATAAAATCACAAGCAAGAAAAAATAATGAAAGCAGAACCACTCTTTCTAGTACATTACCTTTAGCCAGAAACCCCCCTCTGCTCTTTAAAAGGCTTGGTGTGAGATGGGGGTATGTTCATGATTCATGTTTTTGAACAGATCAAAGTGACACTGGTGAGCCATTGTCTCTATGATGTGTAAGAGTGAGTGGCAGCATTAATTGTTGTAGTTTGAACAGTTTTATAAAGTAAATCTGGACAAACATAATTTTAGTCTCTGGTCCTGTGCATCTGCTCTGTCGATTTTCTGTTTAATCTGTCCATATAAAATTCTACTGTCAAAACATGAAGCCAGTACATTACCTGTAACTTCTCCTTTAATCTGTGAGAAATTAATCTCCTAATTGAAAAAGGAGAATTTATTATTCTGCAAAGGCCAAGCCTTACCGTTTATTTCCACTGGAAAATTGAAATTAGACATGAATCCTTCAGCATGTCATTACCTGTGATGGCCATGGAGGGCAGTGCAGAGTGAAAAAATATATATATTTCCAAGGAAGAGAAGGGAATGAAGCAGCAGCAGTTGTCTAAATTAGGACATTTATGCTCTTGAAAATGGTTTAACTTTAAAAGGCTCATTACAACCTTACACATCTCATTTACAAACATTGTTCTTTAAAGCATCATCCATTTAAGGTTTTGTGTTTTCCTGAAATTTTAAGGGGTTCTCGTGTGACAGTTCTCTGGAGAACCCCTTTGACTTTTTGTTTTTGCAAGTACATGGTGGTCATGATGTTACGCATTCAAGCTTTTCTACTGAATCACTTAGGTGTCAACAGTATCCCTATAGGCTGAAACACTAAATATCTTCCACCACTCACAAAAATATGATCTAAGGCAGTGGTCACCAGCACGGGTACTTGAGATCTACGTTCCTGCAGAGTTTTGTTTCCAACTGAATAACAAGCTGCCTCCCTGTTAGCTTACACTAATGTAGATGTGGCGCACTGATGTTTGGAGCTAGACTGTACAGAAAGGTAGATCTCTAGGTCCATGGTTGATGGCCACTGGTGCATGTTCCGTGTTCTGTAGTAGAGAAAAGGGAACTTGTTTAACAGTGCTTCTTGTCTTTTGTTTCCACATTTCCCTATTTGAACTGATGTGGTGAAACAGACAAAGGTACCAGAGCCAACCCATACTATTTATTTACGTCTCCACAGTACTTATGATACAGAAATAATTTAATTTTAGCTAAATATTAGGTCTGCACTAACATCTTTCATTTAAACTTGTAAAATAGGTTTTACTGTATACTGTGCCAAAATTCACAACACATTTATTTGTATGAGAAATATGTCCTCGCTTTCAACCCAAGGTGTTCTCTTCACTTGCCAAAGCTCTTACTTCTATGAAGCAGTAGCCAATAACCATTTTATTATTGATTTTCTAGCAAAGCAGTCTGTAATCAAAGAAGAAATATAGAGGGCAGAAATTCCGCCAGTTAGCAGTCACCTTCCATCACGCTTTCAAGTAGTTCAACCGCATCAGGCCTCACAGAATTGACTAAATACATTAGGTTTAAATTACATTAGCTATGCAGCAGATTTCTCTCTCACCTTCACTCTAAGCCAGTTTTGCTTTTACTTTTTCCTCAACATACAAAATATGTGTATTACATATGCATATAAGTTCAAAATCCCTTTGCTCCGTTTGCCTGTTGTTTTCCTGTTACCTGGTTCCCTTTTGGTTTATATGCTACTGTTTTGTCTGTCAGCAGCTTAATGGTACTAATTAATCATTCCTTCTCTAAACAAAACTATCACTTAAGGAGGAATTGATTTTTTTCTTTTAATTTCTGCACAGTTAAATGGTTAAGATGTAAACAAAGTCATTAAGAGTGGTTTGATGTGAAATGACAAAGAGTCGAAATTGCTCACAGTGGTGGTGATAGGAACCAGGCATCTAAAGAGCTTAAAGCTTTTACAAACCTACAGAAAGCTATTGTATGAACTGATTATGAGTATGTTCCCTGATGCCTTACATTGGTTTATGAATGTTTTGAGAAGATTTTGACCTAAACCTTTTTTTAAAAAAAGCCATTTATGGTGGGAGGTACACTGTAAAACAAAAGTCTTATTGTAAGATAAAACATGAAAACTTTGTTTTTTAAAAATGACCACTACTTGTGCCATTATCAGCATTTCTTATAAAACGTAAACTATACGTAGGTTCTTCTACTTGGTTTGGATAGTAAATAAAATCACTATATTTATGTAGACATTGCGACCCCTGGCAATTAACCCTTTCACATCAAACCACTGTAAATGACAGTATACATCACAACAGTTCAATGATGCTGAAATTCAAAAAATCTGTACCTTATCATATTGTATAGGCAGGGTTTTTATGATCAAGTGCATAATTTTTTTCATCATCTCTGTCCTTGTCCTCTCTGCCAGACTGTAGGTTTACCTGCCATTACCGCTGTAGAGCTCTCATAAAATTGGACTGCAATCAGGATCAAAGCTCCACCACTGATCAGTCTGATGATGGCCAGGACAGCATTGAAACTGACACCAATGTGGTAAGATATATTTAAATATATTTGAGCACTTGTGTGCTTGTACACATTTGTTGGTTTACTATTTCGCACAGACTTTGTATGTGAATGTGAAAATGCTATTAATGCAAAAATTGCTATTAATGCATGCCTTCGGGTCACATCTGCTTGGTCACAGTGAAGCACTGCTAATTTTAAACAGCTCTGCTCAGCAAATTAACTCTCGTAATAAATCCAAGACTCCACTGTGCTGTCAGTGTTGTGTCACCTGATCAGTTATTACTGAACCTTATGAATCACAGAGGGTTCTGCAGTCTTTCTTGTCTTGTACAGTACAGCACACTGTGTTCCACTTACTGAAATGTACAATGTCTGAAAACCACAGTCTATAAGTATAAAAACAATAATTAGTTAGGATGATAGTAATCTGTAATTGTCACTGGAATGGAAAAGTAAGCAAAAACAGAACTTGGCATATATATCAAAAACAAGCCATCATTCACTTAACTGGCATACTTACCATGTGTATGTCACTGTAGTATTTAGGTAAAGAGGAACCTGTTTGAACCTACCTGGTCTCTGCAAACAGACAGCTAGTAAAGAGTCAGCAACAATGTAGAAGAGCTTTGTCATCCTGATCATGATACAAGGTAGGGTTGGGCAATATAACTATATGTATCTTTATTGTGATAAATTGTCACAAAAAATAAGTCTTTGAAGTATTTAGAGGTCACTGATCAACTGCATGTTTTATTACAATAAGACATAATTAAAAGTCATGTTAAACTGGATTTAGTACTCCAAAACATTGTAATCACTGTATTTTCATTTTTGACAATGGGCCAGACTTTGGAAAACGTGTAGTTTCTCCTAAAAGCAATTTTTATATTTTAGTTAGGAAAAGCAATAGCTTAACTTCAGTATATTCTTGTATTAAACATTATATTAAGCAGAAACTGTTCATGCAGCTGAACACCATCAGTGGCTGCTCGCCTTTCAGCAGTGTACCTTATCATCCAAACAAATTGATTTAAAACAGCTAACTAATAATTACTAATATGGGTCTAAAGAATAGCCTACTTACTCAATTAAATGTTAAAAAAATAAAATGTTAAAAGAAACATTTGAACTTTGAGTGTTTCAGACAAACATTGTGAGAACTTTTATAAGGTCATGTAATGTTCATAGAACATTACATTGACGTTACCGTAAGAACATTTGCTCCTAACATTGGGAGAGCTTTTACATAACTTGAGCCAAAGTTATGGGAACATTCCCTGTTAGCTGGGTAGAGTTATGCAAAGCTACATGTTCTTCATATGAGTGAAAATATAAGCAAAAAATTTCATTCTGCCAAAACACGTTCTAAAAACAATAGAATTGCCCACATAACTAACAAACATTACTCAGTGCTGCCTGCTGGACATGTTAGAGTACCAAGTTAGAAGTTACACCCTTTTTTTCATAAACCCCATACTGTCTCAATGAATGCATTTACTGCTTTATTTTAATTACATTTATTTACCTTAAACAAGCACACCCAATTCACATATTGTTTGTTGCAGCATAATATGATTGTAAAATCTAATGATTGTGAAAAATGATTGCAGTCATCATGTGGCACTGCTGGATGTTTTTGTCTGTTCCAACTTATCTGACCTCAAAAAAATGTAACATTATTTTAATTGTGGCATGTGCTGAAGTGTAGACACCGTGCTAAGTCAGTAGTAAAACAGCCTAGAATCACAGCTTAAAAACACCTTTCATAGCCAGTTAAGTTTCACTTGTCTTTTTTTACTCTTCCCTGCATTACGCTCCTTTTACTGCAAGGTTCTTTGGGTATATTGCATGGATATACTGAATGGTTAAGATCTATCCACAGATTTTCATTTATGTTCAAGTCTAGGAGTGAAAGCCATTCTAAAAGCTTCAGCCCCTTTTCAGCTTCAGTTTCAATGTTTTCTGTGCCATTGGCTGCCATGCAAACTCAAGGCATAATATATCCACTTCTATGGTTAACAGTTGGCAAGGTGTCCTTTTCATCAGATGCTGCTCTGCTTTTCTCTAAACATACCTTTGGTGATTGTGGCCAATCAGACCACAGTACTTCAGACAGTGACTTTTGTGATGAGCTTGCAGGTTTTCTTTTCCTGGCTCTTCCTTGAAGATCGTGTGTATGAAAGCAATGCTGCACAGTAGAGCAGTGCACCCCCACTCTTGTGTCAGCTAAAAACTCCACTATGGTAACCATAACCTACTGAGTGATGTTTAGAGTGAGACACCAAATAATAGCCAATAGCCTAAGGGTAGACCTAGGTATTAGTTGGGATGTTATTGATGTGAGATATCTTGAATTTTAATCTTAATCAAAATATTATTTGTTAAAATATTTCACCATCACCAGTCCACCAGTCTTTAGTGCTGGTTATCCTTGATATCATCAAGATGCTGTTTTTCCACATAGAACTTTGTCCAAAGACTCTTTAAGTGCCATTAGTTTCCTTCCTCTGCTAACTTTTTCTTTTCTCCATCCATTGTCAGGGCAGTATTAAGCCTGTGAGCTTTATCGGCTGCAGCTCCAGGGGGCTTTGCAAGGATTACTGTGAATGGAATATAAGTAAAAGTAAAAAAAGTTTGCTGATGTTAATGGAGATTTTTCCTTAATGATCAGTCATAGTTGTGCAGGGTGTTTTGTTTTAAACTTCATTGCAGGTGTTAAATTGGGCTGGAGCATACAGAGCAGAGCTCCATCATCACTGATTTAGGTTAGTGCCAAGTGGAGCTGAGCTCTGGTACTGTAATTTGATGAAAATGTTAATCGTTTTTGATATTGTCTTAATGAAATTAGCTATTCAGTAGGATAAACCATTCCAGTAAACAAATACTGCAACTATTCTCTCTCATCTGCTTCTTCTGCTTCTACCATTCCATCATCATTCGTTCTTTCGGATTTGTTGACATGAAGTGGCTTCTCCACCTCTTGTTCCGCTGATTTTCACATGTCAGTACATTTTCAATCCTTTCAAATCAAGTGAATGGTGTAGAAATTACAACCATTTTAAAACATATCCTGTCCAGTTTTAGAGGCTAAAAAGTATTTGGACAAACCAACATAATCAAGAGTTAAATTGTTATTTGCAAATTCTTTGCAGTCAGTTACTGCTTGAAGTCTGGAACCCGTATACATCACCAGATGCTGGGTTTCTATGTTCAGTTCCTGCTTGTTCTTTGAGTGTTTCTAATTGTACTATGTGAAATGCATGCTCAATTGCATTAAGGTCAGATGATTGACTTAGCCATTGCAGAACAAGTCTTGGGCTGCTTTCGCAGTATGCTTTGGGTCATTGTTCTTCTGCACTGTGCCGTCCAATGAGTTTGAAAGCATTTGGCTGTATCTGAGCAGATAATGTAGATGTTCTTACTTCAGAATTTATCCTACAGCTTTTGTAACCAGACAAAGATATAATAAAAAAATACAAGAGAACCAGTTTCATTGGCAACCATACATGACCATACCAAAATGCTTTGGGCAGTTCCTTTCTCCATACTGTTCTCTTCCCAGCTTTCTAGTACTTCTTGATCTTGGTCTCATCAGTCCATAAGATGTTACAGAATTGCAGAGGCTTTTTTATGTTTTCTGGAAAACTAATCTAGTCTTCATGGCTTACTAGTGGATTACATCTTGTGAAAAAGCTTCTTTATTTTCTTTGGTAAAGCCTTTTCTTTATTGGTGACTTGGCCATCCTGGAGGGTGTTTTTGATCTGGCCAGTTGTATGAATGGCTTTTTCTTCACGAGGGAATGAATTCTTCTGAGCTCACCACAGTTGATTTCTTTGGTTTTCCAGACCTTTTGATGTTTCTGAGCTCACCGATATGTTCTTATTGAGAATGTACTAAATAGTTGATTTTCCAGCCTAGTGATAGCTTGATTTCCTTGCAGTGACACTTCTTTGGACAGTAATAGATTTTTATCTGTTTACTTGTAAGTGAAATAATGAGGGAATGACACACACCTGGCCATGGAACTGCTGAACAGCCAGTTGTCCAATTATATGTTAGTATTAGATGTATAGATAAGTATAATTTTACGTTTTATTACATGTATTATACACTGGACAAAAGAATTGGGACACCTGCACATTACACCAACAATAGCTCTTATGACATCCCATTTTAAATCCATATGCATTAATAAGGAGTTGACCCCCCCCTTTTTTATACACCTGTGGTAATAGAATGAAACATCTGAATTCAGTGATTAAGAGTTGTGCCCCAATACTTTTGTCTCTATGGTGTATGTTTTGCCAAAGCAAGAAATATTGAAATCTTATGGTTTGTCCAACGGGTTGTATTTAAGAAGGACTTTAAGCCAGAAACAGATCACATTTTCATAGTATTAGTGCTGAGAACTCAATACATTAACAAATAGACTAACAATATTGTTCCCACATTCTCGATGACAAAGAAAGAAGTTCTCCCCAGTCCCAGTTTAAACCCTGGCTTAAGCCCTAACCATGATTTAACATGGATTTCTTTTATGATGTGCATGCAGTCACACTCAAACACACAGATCGCTGTTGTTACTCAGTTTTAGCCTTTGCTAATTTTACATAAATTTTACATCTTAACTTTAGAACACCTAAAAATGCAGTGGCTCTTAAGGGGCAGTCATGGGCTGGAGGTTAGGGAACCAGCCCTGTGACCGGAAGGTTACTGGTTCGATCCCTCGGCTGACAGTCCATGACTGGAGTGCCCTTGAGCAAGGCACCTAACCCCGAATTGCTCCCCGGGTGCTGCGGATAGGGCTGCCCACTACTCTGGGCAAGTGTGCTCACTGCCCCCTAGTGTGTGTGTTCACTAGCGTGCATGTATGTGTGTGTTTCACTGCACGGATGGGTTAAATGCAGAGGTCTAATTTCACAGTGACAAATGGTTCTTAATTCAAAACTAGCATCATTTTATTCTGATGTATGTCATGGTTAAATGTTTTATGGGTGGCTTTTGAGAATGAGCCTTGCTTTTTCCTGATGAAGTAGGTGAGTTAATGGGGGCCTAGTAGCAGTTCCAAGTAAAGGTTAGCCAAAGGTCTTGGAATTATTTAATACTTAAAAATAAAAATATCTGCTTGTGATTGACATTTAATCACAAAATAACTTTTTCCCCAAGCCAGTTGGTGTTAACTTTTAGCTTACAACTTTGAGGTAATTAGTGAATAAAGCTTCTGCTCTCCTGGTAACTTTACAAATATTCTGCAGCTAAAATAGTTTTGTGTGTCACTTTATTAACATTATAACATGTTTGTATATTTTGGTAAATGTGTTTGGAGGGAGATTGCCCCCGACGGAGGGAGAAAACACATCACACCTTACAGTCAAAAAGGCTATGACAAACAAACACAGTTAACAGTGATACAAAATATTTTAGTGAAACAAGAAAAAACTCAATAAGCTTATTATAAATAAACTTATTATAAACTAACTAAGTTTATTTTCCTTTCAGATTAATGTTGCTCAAGAGATGCTTTTTTATTATGGCGTAACCTTAATATACAGTCATAGAAAAGTTATAGATTCATAAAAAAAGTCTGCGAGTAAGTAACAGGTAACATCATTCTGGATTTCTGTGTATGAAATGTAAGCAAAAGAGATAGTATTTTCACAACTTTATTACTTAATTACAGATGAATTAGTGTCATAGATTAGAAAGAAGACCATTATATTGTGAAATCAAGTCAACTTATTAAAAGTTGTAGGCTGAGAATAACAAATGAATTATAATTTAATGTTCTAAATTCGCTGCAATGGACTGGCGACCTGTCTAGGGTGTATCCTGCCTTCTGCCCAATGACCGCTGGGATAGGCTCCAGACCCTGAGGGAGAAGTGGCTTAGAAAGTGTGTGTGTGTGTGTGTGTGTGTGTGTGTGTGTGTGTGTGTGTGTGTGTGTGTGTGTGTTCTAAATTCCAAAAGGAAGATTATGGAGAGATGTCTAGTAACTATGCAGTATTTATGAATAATATACCGTTAAAAAAAACTTGTTAGGAGATTAAATTAATTAATTAATTAATTAATTAAAAAAAAGAGAAATGTTTGATGTCTGACCACATCATGTGTGTTGAAATCACAGGATAATTTAGAGAATTGTTTTAGGGAAAGAGCTCTAATCTCCAGAACAACTTCTTCTATCATGATCATTTGAGAAACATTTTTCTAAACATACTGTTTTATCATCAGTCATCACAGTGTATATATGGCAACTAGGCTGCCTGCACAGCTTTGTGTCTGAGCCACAATACAAAGCAGCTAGAACAGAGCTTATTTACATATATCAGTCTTAAAGGCGCAGTAAACAGTAAGAACAGCGTGTTTAAAGGGTGAAAGCGAGGCTGACGATGTCCATGTAAATATAGATTGGCTGCTTTGGTACATAAAACAACACAAATGTTTTAAGTGGACCTTAGGGGGAATAAAAAAAGGGCTGGAAAAAGTGTATGATATGGACCCTTTAATACTACACTGTATTCGAGCATAATTACATATTAATTGTGCAAAAATAATAATGATCATATAATTGAGTCCATGAGTCAAGCAAAAATAATAATCTATGGTCAAGCAGTTTATAAGCAGTTTATAAATCTTAGATTTAACAAAATCTCCCTAGGCCTGACAGACCGGTCCAGGCACATGTTTCTCAGCACAGCGCATTTAAAGACGGAAACCCCCCTCTGTTTCTCTGTTTGGCGACCCCCCGGTTTCCCACGTTGAGAGAGACACGGACGTGGCATCATCGTCGAGTTGGAACTTCCTGCTGAGAGCCAATCACGGCGGCTTTGGCGGGTTGTGTATTTTCAATCTAAGCGGTCAGGGCGCGCCGCTTCCGGTGGGCCGGGCGAGCTTCAGCGAGGCTTTAGTTCACATGTTCACAGACCGCCTGCGGCTTCAGACGCCTAGTCCGGAGAGCCGAGACGCCGTGATCGTCTTTACTTACGCCTTTAGTTAGCGTTAGTCAGGATTCAGAGACGGTTCAGTCATTTTAACCGCTAACTTTCTACTCCAAGCCACTCACTTCCGCTCATCGAGCAGCTTATTCCTGACTGAAACTTGAAAAAGTTGTGACAGGCGTTTTCACGATGAGCGACGTCGTTAGTCAGGACCAAACCCCGTCTTTTGAGAAGACATGGGGAAGCTCGACGAGCAGCGGCTACTGCAGCGAGGAGGACTCCGACTCGGAGTTGGAGCAGTATTTCACCGCGCGCACTTCCTTTTTTCGCAAACCCAAACAAGAGAAGGTGGAGGAGAAGGTGAGGCAGTTCGAGATGATTCTGCTTGTGCGACAATGTTTCCTTTGTAATTCTTAAGACATTTCCTTACAGTCGTGTAAGGAACCCGGTTGTGTTGAATGCTGGCTTCTTGTTCGATTTTTGCCGTTCCACCTTAAACGCTGCAGCAGTTATGTTCTCCTGTACTGTACAGGCGCCGGAGAGTAACTGCTACGCCTTTTAAGGTAGAACGAATAATGGATGAAAAGCCGTCGAGTAAAGGCTGTTCTCGCTGTTCTCTGATTATGCTAATCTCTGGTTCATCTAATGAGATTAGCGCATACTGTGGACGGTATGGCCTATTAGTATTACAGGCTTATAGATCTGCCATGCTTACAAGACCCTTCTTATAGGTTTTTGTCTGATTACAATATCAACACTTCTCTTTGAAGTTCTTGTTCTTTTACTTTCCTGTTCACAAATGTGTTTGGGCCGTTTTGCAATATGTTAGAGAACTGAAAATTGGCCGGTCTTTGCAGCTTTGTGTTTGATGACATAGGAAAAAAAACTAGAAAGATAACAGGAAGGCCTGCAGACGTTTTATGGAGGTGGAAAGATGTTTCAACACAGTTAGATGATTCACTTCCACAGCCAGTAACCCCCCCCCCCCTCCCTAAACGACACACTAAGAATGAACTCATTTTGAAACCACAACAATTCATACTGGTTCAAAGCCTAGAGTCACTATAAATGAATTCACTATAGTATAATTGACTATTTAAGTCACTATAAATAATTAATATCCTGTTCATAGTGCAGCTTTACCTTAATGATGTACACTTTTACATTTATGAAGTACTAAACTGCACTTTTCTGATTTCTGTAAGGTTAACATGCATGTTATTGAGCAGCACATGCACACACTTATAATCACAAAAGACCCTCAGGTCAGGTTACCTCATCTCTCTCATTAGGCTTTTATCTGATTGGTTATTGATTTGTCTCCCTTTTTATTACTACGTATTAAGCGAGCAATTCAACTTTGCCGATATTGATCCACTGTTGGTAACTAAGGCACATATTATTAATAAGCAGAGGGCACTGGGAGTTTAAAACAGTCAGTCACTCTGCATTTTGCTCTCTCAGCAAGTTTGGAGAGTTAAGGTCTTAGGGTCACATACCACATTTGGGATCAATAGGTGTCTTTCATCTTGGCTAGCTGAGGCATTAAATAGGGGTTGGCTGTGTCCCACAGCAGGCCAGTTTATTCAGTTAGAAGATTCATTTCTGTGTCTTTAAAACATTTTTTGTCCTCTTAAAGAATATTTTAAGCTTGAGAATAAATACAATAAACAGCATTTGGATTGTATGGGAGCAACAGGTTCTGATTAAATGGGATGATATAAACAGGAAGGATGACGAAACTGATGAAAAATGACACTGTATGACTCGCACATATGAAAAAGGCACACAAGGGAAGCTTTCATTCCGTGGGGAGAGGATGGGTGGAGGGGGAGGAAGCTATTTTTACACTAACCAGCTTTCAGAATGCAAGCCCTAAAGCCAAGACATGCATGACGGACAGTTGCAGCAGTCCACATGGCGCCGTTCTTCTTAGGAATGGGATGGGCTGCTGGATGTGATTGGCTAGCAGTGACCTCATAGTTTTGCCCTGTTGAATTCAACAGGAAGCGTAGGGAGTCTGATGCAACTTGCTAACTTACTTTAGAGGATGAGAGCACAGCATACTGAGTTTTATTTATGTCATTCAAAACACAATAGAAAGAAATGTTATTTATAATAATAAAAAAGAAACTAAAAATTGGGGCAAAAAGGGAAAGTGTAGAACATCCACATAGATCAGGGTTTGCCAAATAGTTTACACTGGTTTTGATTAATAAGGGCCACAATCTACTATTTGGAGTATTTTCTGTGTATAAGCTTTTTTTGTCCAAATCAGTAGCTAAAGCATTTGGTTATTTTATTGTTATCTCAAATGAATCAGTCCCATAATAGACCTGTAAACTCTATTAGTTCATTTTTATTTGTATTAGTTCAGTTTCTGGTGTTGACTATCACGGGTGGAGACGGAGAGAGGACTTTTACAAGAACATGAATTGGGAAGTGAAAGAAGGAATGGTTATAAGACTTGAACTAAATATGTGACAAGTGAAAGAAGAAGAGCTTTTGTATGCAGAGTGTAGTGTAACTGAGAGAGAGAAAGAGGGGGTCAGCTGTTTTCTCCAGCTGTTCCCCTCAGCAGCACTAAGACTTTATTTCTGAAACATCCCCCACTACCTCATTCATTTGACTATCATGTGAGTGTATTTCCTGTGGTTCCAACTGAAATGCCCCAAGGCTATGTGATGCTGTACAGTCAAAGAGGAGCTACTGGAGGCACTGGAAGTCAAGTGTTAAGAACGTAAAGCATTTCAGAAGAGAGACTCTGCCCTCAAGCGTGGGAGAATGTAAAATGTTCAATGACGTGTTTTATGAAGATTTCAGGAAAACTTGTGAATAGAAATTAAAATTTGTTAAGGGAGGTTTGGTTTCAGTTTCCCCAAACAATGTGACTTGGCTAGTTTTGGCAAACCGGATGTTCTCGTGAAGTCAGTCAAACACAGATTTGTGATAGAATTGTGTGTGGAATGTGTGACTTATCTTGTGACTCTCACACCATCTCCATATGCTTTGCCTGGAGGCAGCTGAGGTGATGGGCTACAGATGTTCTTCCTAAATCCATATGTGCCAGCTGCTAAACATTAATGATTAATGGGCTTGTAATATACCTAAGATATATTTACAGTAAAAGCTGCTGCCTCAGTCAAGAGGATATTAGACATTAGAAAACTGGGACATTAAAAGAAACATTGATTATGCTGTCTTTCTGTCTTTGTGTTTCTCTGTCAGGATGAGGTGACTGAAAGTAAGAAACAAGAGTTGTCACTTTCAGACATTCAGCAGAAAGTCAAGGAATATAATGCTCAGATTAACAGCAACCTCTTCATGTCTTTGGTAAGGACAAAATACACTATACAACTTTTTATATCACCATATGGGCTGGTCTTCTGGTCACATTCTTTCTTTTCCCCACCATTCATATTGTTTTTTTCTTAGTTATTGGATTTATTAATAACCTTTGCTCTTATTGTTTGTCGTACAGAACAAAGATGGCACCTACACTGGTTTCATCAAAGTTCATTTGAAGCTGGTCCGTCCAGTGTCTGTCCCACCTCCACGCAAAGGCACTGCATCCCAGGGGCCGGCCAATGGAAAGAAGGGTGCATCAATAAAGAGACGCACGTCCTTCTATCTTCCAAAGGACACATCCAAACATCTTCACATCAGCTCTCGAACCCGTGCTAAGGAAGTGATCCAAGCCCTGCTCAAGAAGTTCACCGTCATTGACAATCCTGCCAAGTTTGCACTGTTCGAGCGAACTGAGCGTCATGAGCAAGGTGTGACATCTTCGGGATACTTCAGTAATACTTCAGTAAAATATTACTTTTATTACATTTTATATTTAAAATTAGAAATGAGCAGATCAGAGGGACAGTGAAGGTGGAGCAGTTTGGAGATAAAGCCAGAGAGGCCAGGTTGAGATGGTTTGGACATGTGTTGAGGAGGAATAGTGGATATATTGGGCAAAGAATGTTGGAGATGGAGCTGCCGGGTAGAAGAAGAGGTAGACCTCAGAGAAGGTTTATGGATGTAGTGAAGGTGGACATGGAGATGGTTGGTGTAAAAGTAGAGGAGGCAGTGGATAGGGCAAGATGGAGGCAGATGATCCGCTGTGGCGACCCCTAAAGGGAGCAGCCGAAAGAAGATGACGTTTTATATTTTAAAAAAGCAGTATATAGCAGCAGTGTACTTTAAAGAAAAAAATATTTTGGAGCAAAATTTTTTTTATTGATGATTTGAATTGATATGCTGCTGTTTGTGCCTGCTGCTAAACACAATTCTTAACCATAGCCATTGCTCCTAATCTCTAACCTCACTCTGACTGGGATTGGTTTAAATATCACATAATTGTCTGTGTCACTGCATGAAGTGGGCCTCTAATTGTGCTGTGTCTAAAAGATTTTACAACAACGTGTTCAGTGATGGTTCATTTTTGTTTAGTTGCTAAAAAGTAATAGAAGCTTATAACTAAATCATTACACACTTGCTTCAAACCACACTTATTGATAAACATTTCTATTTGTGATTGCTCTTGTGGTTTTTGATTGTAAATGGCAATGTTATGTTACAGTAGAAGCAGCCAACTTGAAGTTCGAAATGTGTACTGGAGGCTAGCTACATTAGCCTTGTCGCCCTGGTTCTGAACTAAAGACACCAAACATGTGATGGGTGGTTGACTACCCATACATTTTTGCCAGACTTTTACTTTCAAGCTCATCCTAGCATTTGAAGTAACTTGTACTTGGGGTGGTGTGCCAAAGTCAGTTCTGTGAGACTTTTCATTTGTGTGGGATTATTTCACAACCTGGACAAGGATTACTAAGTCATTTTAATCTCCCCTTCCCCCACAGTGTACCTGCGGAAGCTGTCTGATGACGAGTGTCCGCTATACTTGCGCCTGTGTGCTGGTCCCAATGAGAAAGTGCTGAGCCTGGTGCTGAAAGAGAATGAGACTGGAGAGGTCAATGTGAGTATCTCACTGTTAAGGGAAAACACTGGCATCTCACATTGCACTCGCTCGATAACAGCTCTGCTGATATGATATCACCTCTGACTGTAGCTTTCCAGTTTCCATTGCATACATATTCAGATTTAAGTTAATAAATTTGTTTTTCATGGTCAGACTGTTGTCGCGTTTGCTTGCATGTCTACACTGTTGTATGTACATGTTGATGTGTGTTGTTACCTAGGGACTATAACTATGTAGACATGTTTAAATCTTTAATGAAGCAGTCAAACCAGTAACCAGTTTTAAGTGGACCTCAAGGGGGAAAAAAAGTGGTTATAAATAATGGATTGATTATATTGGGGGTTATAATAACACCCTAACGGAGCAAGAGCTGTGCATGTAAAAGTAATTTCAATAATTTATATAATACATTTTTGCAAACTGCTTGTTTTATTCTCTCCCCTTCCAGTGGGATGCGTTCTCAATGCCTGAGCTGCAGAACTTCTTGCGCATTCTGAAGCGAGAGGAAGAGGAGCATGTGAAGCAGATCATGCAGCGCTACACTCTCGCTCGCGAACGTATTCGAGAGGCCCTGGTCGGCTCCAACCCTGGTTGAGATCTGCCCTGAGCCTGCACTACTGACGTGTGGCCACTAGGGTGTCTCAGTCTCCGCTGCGTCCAAAGATCCCTAAGGACTGGCATCGGTGTGATGACAAGGAGTGAGAGTGAACAAACGAACGAGTGCGAACGAGTGTGTCAGCGCGAAGCGGCAAGCAGATGTGTGTACATGGAGAGAGAATGAGCTGCGACTGAGAGCGCGCGAACTGGGAAATGGACGAGTGAAAATAGAACAGACTTGTGAATGATGTGTGATTGAACGAGTGAGAGTAGAGAGTCTTGCAGAAGGAGCGTTTCTTTTTGTGTGGAGTGAGAACAGGGCTCGTTACCTGTGGAACTTTAGAGTTGCTGTTGTCTTTTTGGTTAGTTCATGCTAGGTTTTCATTAAAACTCTGTTTATTTTGGTTTTCAGGGTTTGCTTTTGGAACTCTGAACGCAACCAAACTAGAAATGAGGTTCTTAATTCATGTTTAGGATCATTTCCACATTGATATCTTTCACACGTGCACACAAACACAGACACATACACTTTTTTACTTGGCCTCTTGTTACTTATCTGCAGTCATTTTGTCTATTGTATGTCTTTGTATGTGTCATTTCTTTGTCTACTCAAAGCTTCTTACATTTCCTCTTATGCACAATAATGTCTCTGGGGAAAATATCTGTTTGCACAATAAATTAATTTTTTTTTCTTTTAACATTGCCAATGTCTGTTCTTGAATGTAAGGTCTCATTTTAGCTGACATAGTGAATTCTGAAGCCAGACACTTTGCTTTAAAGTGCTTCCATCACTGAAAGCCTGTTTTCCTTGCTTTTACTTAAGAGTTTAACGTAGTGTGTAAGCCTTGTTGAAGATTTACTTCAGAGACCATTCACTTCAGTTCTTATAGTGTGTGTGTGTGTGTGTTTTATATAGAAACTAATCTGCAAAAACAGCTTATTCTGAGCTAATTGTTTTCATAATGTCTGGAAAACCATATCACTTACATTTATCAGCCTATTGAGATTAAAACAGTTTAGCTTTGCTCTTCTCACTCATGCTAAAGTTATAAGCATTCAGCCTAGCCTGCATTTTGGATGAGGCAAAATATAGGGTAGCCAATTGGAACAGAGAGCATTTACATACACCAGTGTTAAAAGCACAACGAAAATAGGCTGTTTAAAGAGCGGTATAAAAATGAATGACTACTGTTTCCCTATATACATCCTCACAAATGTTGTAAGCGCTTCAAGAGGAAAAATATAATACAAGAAAATTAAAGGATGGGGAACTTTTCATTGATCACAGTGGTTCTCAGCTCTTGTTCTGAACTGCCACTGCTGTGCATGTTCTGTTTTCTGCTTTCTAACTCCACCACTTCAACTCAGGAAGGACTTGTGGAAAATGAATTATTAAACCAATTATTTACCACTGCCTTACTGGCATAACAGTGGATGTGCAGGTCCACGGGTCATTTTGAGTA
Organism: Pygocentrus nattereri; assembly: GCF_015220715.1. NCBI lineage: Eukaryota > Metazoa > Chordata > Actinopteri > Characiformes > Serrasalmidae > Pygocentrus > Pygocentrus nattereri. The sequence continues at coordinate 16,307,234 of NC_051236.1, read as the reverse complement.
ATATTTTGTCACTGTCGGAGCAAAAGCTCTCCAAAATTTTATTTGCAGGAGAAAGAAAAAGCCTCAAGTCTGAATCAAAGTTAATGGAACATTTTGCGGTATTTCTGATGATTATACCCCCGGGGTGCCAGGGTTGCTGAAGCGTATCTCAGTGGTCACTGGGCCAAAAGCAGGAAACGCCCTGAACAGGTTGCCGGTTCATTGCAGGGCAGATGGAATCTCCCACCTAGGGGCGATTTAGCATCGCCAATTGGCCTGACTGCTTGTCTTTGGACTTGAAAATTTGATTTTAACACAATCTAATGTTTTCAAATTCTGAAAAAAAAGAAAAGGAAAGGAAATCCCCTTTAATTAGTTTGCGTATTGGGAGCAGTTATCCAGTCTTCCACCAGATGGTGGTAGTGCTCCCTGCAAGATAGTTGCACCACCAGATGGCAACATATAGCTAAGAAATATTACACATAAGGCGCTGTGGATTATGATGGTCCCAAAATTCATAGGTTGTATGTGGTAAAGCATTTCCAAAACTAAGTGTAACAAAAGTGTCTTTGCTGTGCAGCGGCACACGGTGGGTTAGGATGAGCTCAGTTATTACCGTGCCCTTTTTCATGAACCAATCTGAACCTGATGGTTTTAGTACATGTGATAATAATGATGCATATTAAACGTCTGCCTAAAAAAGATCCTTAAATATTCCATGTGGAGGGACTTATCAAAGAACACAGGGACCTAAGCCATAGCATGAACTACAAAATAGACAAATCGTTTGAAGTGAGGTGAGAAATCCTTCCACTGTTGCCAGTGTCAATGTCTCCAACTATCGCGAAGGACCAAGCAGCGGGGCTGAGTGTGCGCTGTGATTGCAGGAGGTTACAGCACATAAATCAGTGTTGTCTGTTGTTCAGCCTCCCGCTGCGCTGCTTTTAATAAACCTTGTTAAGCCTTCCGTCGTGTGAGTAACTTCTGCGTTTGCTGCGTCGCCGTTTGTGGTCAAGCGGAGTCGCCAATGTGGGCGTAGAACGCAAAGCATCGACTGAAACACGCAGCGTTGAGCACGAGCCTGCTGTAGCCCACTGGTACCATTAGTCATCCTCACTCGCTCTAGGTGGAAGAGGTGTTTTCTGTGCGGGAGCACGAGCGGATCAGACACAAGCGCAGTCAGTGAATGCAGACCGAGTTGGAGGAGGAGAGCGGAGAGCGGAGAGCGGGGAGCGGGGAGCGGGGATCTCTCGCTCTGCGTGACCGTTTCAGCACCGTTGCGAGTGGACAGCGCAACAGCTTTACAGTTTGCGGTCGTGATTTGAAGAGGTCTTCCCCACCCCACCTCACCCCACCCCACCCCCCCCCCCCAACCCACCACCATCACCAACACCACCCCCTTTCTGTTTTTTTTTTTTTTAATTCCCACCCAGGGGATGGAGTTGGTCGTATCGGAGCACACGGCAACTCGGCTGATGAGCCACGCAGCGGCAAGCAGTCCACGCCTGGGTTAAGTTGATAATGCAGAGGTGGTGGACACGCCAAAAGGAGCAGGACCGAGGAAGGGTGAGTGCGACATGGGCCAACTTTGAAATGCAACGTACAGATTTATTATAAATAGAGAGGCAATATGCACGCGTCTCGTTCCGCGAGCGTAAACACCGCTCGTGCACCCAACCCTGCAGAAATGCAATTCTTCCAAAGAAAGTGTTGATGGGAAAAATGAAAAGGAAAAAAAGCTTGTATATTGTGAGTAGCGCTGAGAATTCCGGGTTTTATTGATTGTTGGAGTATCGACCAAGAAAAGGTGCTGCATGGCATCGCATAGTAAGATTGCTATTGGTATAAAACATTCGCAAGTATCCTTTAAGGAAACGCTCCGTGGAGTTTGCAAATTGCAAAAAAAATCATATTGAAGGGCGAAACTGCCCTAATCTGAACTAGTTTCTTGAAGCCACATCTGTAGTGCCAACAGGTTTGTTAGTGTTCCATCAAAGCAGGGAGATTCAGGATGGGGTCCTATGAAGAAACACTGGTGTTAAGATTGACTGCTCTTTGTTTAACGCATTGCACCTGCTGTTTGAAGCAGTTGAGTCTTGGTGAAGTTTACATGATAGCATGTTGATGAACAGCCCCCTTTGAACATGGATTCCCCAAATACATTGGATCAACAAGGAAAAGAGAAAAGGGAAGAGAAGACACAGGCTGTGGGACTCTGAGCCTGCCAAGACATTTTTTTCAGCCTTGCAGATGCTAAAGCTGGAGGCACTCTGGAGCATATGGTTTTGATTAAGGCTCATGCTGGACAGTGAAAAATGGCTTGTGCGACCTTTTTGGTAATATTGCACTGTCACCTGATAAAAATGAATAATGAATGAAGAAATGTTAATGTCACTGATGCCAGTTATTGTATGAAATGGCTAAAGAGAAATAAGAGCCAGAAGCGGCTTTCTTTGTGCCAGTCATGTTGGCAATCTAAGTAAGTGATTTTGTGGATAACTGCTCAATGTACAGTGCTGCACCAAAGCCAGAGACCACCTTTCATTTATTTAATTTCCAGTCAAAACGGCCATTGAGTACAGTTTTCATTTTCCTGAAAGGATTAGATATAAGTTAATCCACTTGTAGGAGGAAGGGAGAGTCAAAGGAAAATAAATAAGCATGAGTTTCCAAAACTGGAGTTTAAAAAATGATTAAAAGGTACAGAGAAAATATATCAACAACCATGGGAGGAGCTGGCAGACCACCCAAAATGTCCTCATCAGTTAAACAGTTAAACATTTCAACCTAAAGCTTTTCTCTTTGAGAGAGAGGAGGCAATCAAGCCCTACTCTTCCTTCAAATCGAAACAAAGCAACAGGTGTTTCTGTTCATCCTTTCACTGTGAGAAGACAACTCAGCACTAGGAGTCTGAGTGGATGAAGGATGAGTAGCTGTCAAGAAGCTGTTACTGAGAAAAGGAAATAAAGGAAAAAGCAAGAAAATTTGTAAATCAAATAAACAAGCTGCTGGTGTTCTCAGAGCATTGGACTGATGGCTGTTTGAGTCCAGACCTCAACATCACTGAATGTGTTTGGGATTGTGTGAATTGTGAGAAGCAGAAAATGCAACCTAAGACTGAACTTTGGAGGTGTGGAAAAACATCCCTGCAGAATTCTTTGAAAAACTGAACTTAAGTTTCCTGAACGGGGTGGAAGCTGTAATGAGGATAAAGCATGGGCACACTGCATACTGAAAACATTAGTTGTTGAAATGTGTCATTTTCTATTAAGTATATGTTTTTGCACTTTTTTCTGAACACTGAAAAATGTATAATGTGTACATGATGGCTGTTTTGGCTGGAAATTAAATAAGAGTAGTCTTAGTAGCCTTTTGCACAGTACTGTATATAAAGAAAACCATATCAATACTATCAGATCACTTCTCCATTAGAAAGAAACTTTCAGTCCAAATTAAATTAATTTAAATAATCAAAAAGAAAACTGTAAAACTTTTCTTTATTAGTACTACTGTTTTTCTGGAGAGTGACTTTATTTAATCCCTTAAATGGCCAGGGCTCAAAGCTTCATTACACACTACTATAACATAAGACTAGCTCAGTCAGTTTGCAGTGAAGTCCCATAGTTACTGAATTGCATGCCTGTATAGTAAGTCTGGGATTTTAAGGGGTTAAACACAATTTATTGTAGAGGAAAGACGGAAATGGGGAACTTTTTTGAGGGAAACAAAACGATTAATTCATAGAATCACATATTTCCAAAGCACATTATGTTATGTTTTTTTTTCCTCTTGGAAACACTATGTATAATTTAGATATGCCACCATCAAGTTAACTGCACTAGTGAACAGGAGTCTACTCTGTATGCTTAATGCATGCGCCGTCTACATATTTGACATTTATTATTGATTACTGAGTAGAGTTACTGTGCTCCATCAACTCAACAGTGGCCAGATGCTAAAAAGCATTTCACTGTTTACTACTCAATCAAATCTCAGTGGGCCCCACATGAGGATCAAGCATTATGTGATATATGGAGGTCTGCACTGGCTTGGCCAGGGTGTGGTTTCTGATTTGATGGCAGCTCGGAGTTCTTCCACCTCTTAAGCAAGTTAATGATGATGAGATTGAACACCATGTGAGCAATAAAATTAGACTAGGGATAAATTTAATGAAATTAAGTTGATTGTCCAAAACTAGACGCTATGCATAAACTACATGTCCAGACCTAGGTGGAAAACTTGGCACCTTATTTAGAGTTGAAAAGAGGAGAATGCTGGCTCCGGTAGATTTCCAACATAGCCCCAGCAAAGAAAAGAGAGTTATGATTTGCCAAGTACTGATATGCAGGGTTCTGTCATGGACAGAAATGCAAGAATGGCAATTTCATGTCTTATTCAACCTTTAAAGTGTGTTTGAGAACTACTATCTTGGCTGTCATACGAGAAATTCTCTAAGAGATCAAAACCCAGCAGCCACGGGGGGAAGCTCTTCTCATATCGGGGTTGTTATCTCAGCTTCCTGACTAAGCATAAAAGCAAATTTAGGACAGTGAAGCTTAGAGTGATAGGGAACTTTACACTGTTACCCTACAAGTGCCTTTCATATCAGAACAGAAAAAAAAGACATGGCTTCATTAAACTCATCACCAAGCCCCGCCCCTTTCTCTCTCTCTCTCAGCTGTAACTAATGCAAGATTCACAGTATTGTGCAATAGAAACTATCCTTCATTTAGTTATTTCCCAGTCAAACAATCCATTTAAAGGGAATTTTACTTTTTAAAATTCTGAATAAATAAGCTGTAAACAAATTTATTTGAAATGGTTTGAAATGCTCCATTCTAATAAAACTTTGTGAATCAAAATTGCTCACAGTGGTAGTGATAGGAACCAGATGTCTACAGATTTTAAAGCCTCAAAAAGCCTCTAACAGCTAAAAGCGGATGTTGCCTGATTTTGCATTGCAGACATTGCAAGTCTGTAAAAAAATTTGAGTAAAGTTCTCTAACATTTACTATTTTGCATCAAAGCACACTCCATGACTTTCTTTATATCTATAATTTAATTATGCTGAAAATTAGAAAATCGGTAGAATTCTCCTCTAACTGAGTTGACTTTTCTGGATATATATGAGCATGTCAGATATAAAATAATCCACTCATAAAAAGGGAAAATCAAAAAGAAAATAAGTGTAAAAAAGAAGGGCTTCCACCAAAATTGGAGTTGTAGAGAAATTGGCACTAGCAACCATGCAAGACCTGGCAGACCACCAAAACTGTCTCCATCAGATAAACCGTATGTAAAGCTTTTATCTTTGAGAGAGAGAGAGAGAGAGAGAGAGAGAGAGAGTAAAAAATCACAGGTGTTTCTGTCTGTCCTTCTCAGCGCTATGGGAGAACGTGTAGCTGTCAAGAAGCAGTTACTGAGAAAAGAAAAGACAGAAAAGGAGTGTAACTGACCCAAATATCATTGATCAAATGTGTTTAGGATTACTTGGATCATGAGAAGCAGAAAATGCAACCAATTTCTAAGACTGAACTTAAGACCAAGGTGTTGAAAAACATCCCTGAATACAAGGCTCTTAAAAAAATTGGAAGCAGTAATAAAGGCAATGAGTGGACACATACTGAAATACTGAAAAACATGAAATTATATTTTGCTGCTGAGGCTTCTGTGCAACTTTCTGTTAATAGTATCTTTTCTTCTTTTTTCCTGACATTGCTTTAATGCCTGTTTGACTGGAAATACTGTAGGTGCATTTTGTAGCTTTACAATTACTGACTGCAGTCCATCTGTTAAAGCACAATTTCTCAGTCAACCTCTACCTTGTCCATCAATGATAAAGGAACACCATAGGACTGCCATAGAACCACCACTGTCCAGATATAGTGACAGTATGCTTTAGACACTTCTGTGTTTTTTCTGGCCACTTTATTACAAACACATATTCAAACACTTTGTAGGCTTACAGTTAGATACTGCAGCTCATCTTTTTCTATGCACGGTTTGTGTTAGTCATCCTCTAGCCCTTTATCTGTGGTCAGTTCCATTTCAAAGAATCACTGTTGGCTCAGCAGCGACAATGAAGTATTTAAAACTCCCCAGCAACACTGCTGGGCCTGATACACTCATATAAGTGCAATGAGTTTAGATACAAGATAGTTGTATCTGCACTTAATAGATAAGCTCTAAAGCTAGCAACTCAGTGTAGATCTTTCAGGCACATTTTGTTTGCGAGTAGATTAAGATAATTAACATGTCAACAAGCCAGAACTGGATTGATTAACCTGTGCCCTGTTAGCGTGCTGTGAACACTAATTATTGACAGGCTTTACAAGCTTGTTAGATTTCTATCATAAGACTCAGCGTCTCCTCACAAATTAGATCAGTGAGAGTAATGTGCGTGGCAAGTTTGTGCATGCTTGCATGTGTGCGCATGTGCATATTTGTGTTTGCCTACGTGCATTTGCGATGGGACATCTTCGGTCAAATAGTTCGAGTGTCTTCCCTCAAGCACATCTCTGCTTTCCCTCCTGGCTGGGACCATCTGCTCAGTGTAGTGTTTGGCCAGATAAATCATTCACTGATTGTAACTCCAAAAACTCACAAAAATAGACACAATAGTAAATATAGCCAGCGTCATAAGAAAATGGGAATACTACTTGAAAACTCCTACATAATGTTGACATAACAATGCCAATGTCATGGCAGATGTCATATGCTGTCATGAGATGTCATAACAATGTTGTATTGCCATTATCTGTACTTGTCAAAGCAGATGTTAAGGCATAATCTTATGTAGCAGGGTTTAAGTAAAGTGTTGCCAAGAAAATTTCCATGATGTTAAATTTATTGGAGCAAGAAGGGAACATTCAGTAACCCATCAGAATAGGGGGACTTCGTAATGCTCTTATAAACTGCTAATTTATTAAGTGATTTTTGGGGCTGAATTAAGATTTTTAGAGCACTTTTATTTGTGTTTTATTACATATCATAATCTTTTGCACAGCCCTAACATAGGCATTTTATCTATAATTTGCTTATTTTCTTTTGATTTATGTAAATAACTCCAATAGTGAATCACATATTAGCTCCTAATAAAGACAAGTGGACCTTCTATTCTAAAATGAAGATTTATGTACTAAGATTGTATTATGTACTTTTCATGTGCAGATTCTATTAGCAAGTAATCTATGTGAACTGTAATTATTAACAGTGCTTGTAGTCAACATCTAACCTGTTACAATGCATCTTATCAGACTGTCTTAATAAAGCATCAGTTGATTGTCTTCATATCAGTAAACAATGTGCAAACGATTATATGATGTATAATTCACAAGTAGTGTGCTCTGGAAATATTTGATTCAGCATAGCTGTTGCTTAATAAATTAATAAAGAGCAGCCAGTTAATTAGTAGTTATTGGCCTGTAAAGGATTAAAAAGAGCATTACAAGGCTAGTACTGAAGTATTACTGAACATTCTTAACTTCACTTCTATTTGTAATGAGATTTTATTCCACAGAATTTACTTCTATTGTATGATTCATTATGATATTTTTACTCAATGTAAAGGGCAGCGATGTATAAAAATGCTGTAAAAATAAAAAAAGTGAGTTTTTTTATGAAAACAATATTATTTAACAGTGCATCGAGTTGCTTCTGTATTTGTATGTTAGCATGATGTTGAAACCATTGCTTTAGTCACTTGGCACTCACAACCCTGCAAAGAGCAGTGCTTAGCAGTTCATTTTCATTTAATAATCATACTTGCAGAGTTTAATACAATAACTATTATAATAATTCTCTTAATTGATTGTTAAGATTTGGTCAGGAACAAAAGGGTTAAAAATGTATTTAATCAGGATTTTTCTTTTGTGTGGTATCTATAGATAGATACAGCCAAGCAAGCTCTCCCATTGGTTAGGATTTCCGGAGCAGAAATGAAGGCCTAACATATCATAGTAACCACTTAAGTAGTTAAGAACCAACAATGGAATCAACCAATCACGTTTATATTTCAAATGGCTGGGATCAATTTTGTGAGGAAAAAAAAAGTCACTCTATGCTGTTGGAAGTTCTAGATATGCCACTGAATGTGAACATGAGTGGCAGCTTGAACAATCTATTCTAGTCTGTTGTAATGGAAAAGCAGCTCTATTTCAGACTTTTTACTGAGAGTCACCACACAACTGCCAGGTAAAATATATGTTAATAGTTCTGTTGCAAGCTTTGAATAAAACTTTTTCAATCTCATTTTCAAGGTTCAGATGTTTGTGTTCAATCTCGAACTGCTAGAAAAAGTGTTAATGTGAGTCACTGTTAGCTTGCTGCTTACAACAATCCCACAGGGGGGCTGGCAGACGTTAACATCATTGTGGCTTGTTTATGATCAACTCTTGACATTTATAGCCCAATATATAAGCCTAGCTCTAATAGTCATAGTTCACAATTTATAAAAGAGCCACTCTTGGTTTTAACTCTTTAAAACTCACAAAACTCTCCACTCAGCTCGAGGGAACTAAAAGCAGTTCGTCTATGGCTTCCCTCTTTTTGGCACATTCGTTTTCTGTTAAGATGTCTCTGCCTAGCTCCCTTTCATTACACCTCTAGGGAAGTCTTTTTTACACCTGCTTGTATGTAAACCCATAGATTGGTGTTGAGCTCATAAGATCACTTGTTTTCTACATGAAATGAGTTCTATTATTAATCCTTTTCATTGATGCCATTGTAAATAAGAGAATTTAATGTTGCAATCAATGAAGATGATTTGATGTGCATCAAACCTGCAGCGTCTGAGGAGATTTTCCTCTTGAGTGGTTTGTTGGTCACGCTGATTACCTCAGACAATGCTGCTTTGAAGTCATTATCCCCATGAACAGTCTCTTCCCTGCTTTCTGCAAGACGCACATACAAAAGCACAGGAGTGGAAGAAAGAGTTTGAGTGTTTACAGCAGGATCTGCTTGATTTCTAGTACCCTGGGCTCAACAAATAGTCTGATAACTCAGAGCTGGGAACTGGATTACAAACATTTTAATAAAAATCAACAGTACATCAGTACAATCAACATAAGCAAAGCCAGAGGTTCAAGGTGAGCGTATAGACCAGTGTTATTTATTTAAAAATGCTTCATGCTCCATGCTTCACAACAGAGAAAATGACCACCCTGCATGGTGCTAGGCTCAAGATATGAAAATGTTTGGAAGCTGTTGGTAAATGCACTTATTAATTTAAGTCTGCTTACACATTTCTTTTGGCTTTCTTTACATGTAGGCATTGAATACTGAACAGTCTTAGCCTTCCTGTTGGGTTTAGTCTTGTGCAGAAGTAAAGCTGAGACAGATGCCTGGCTAAAGATACAGTGACATGTTGGAGCCGCGATGGCCCCAGGGGCAGAGCTGGAGTAAGGAGTATGTCCTGCCCACTGTCCCACAGTCCGTCAGCACCTGACAGCTCCTCAATCCATGCATAAACACAAATACAAAGCCTTGATGCTTAATTGGCAATACAGATGATTACTTTGGACAGCTGGTGTAGACACCCATTGAATTTTATTGAGTAAAACTGAATGGGCTGAAAAAAATGCACTAAAAAAGAAAGTAATCCACTGAATGTACTTGATTAAAATTTACATTTAAACAAGAACAATATACATTAAAGGGCCAAACAAGAAAATCCACAAATTGTCCTTACTTTTTTGGAAATAAGAGGAATATAGGGCATAAACATTGTTAAAGTTTCAAAACATACCATTCTCTCTCTACATGGAAAGTTTCAGTCTGTTCTGAATTCACTGCAATTGTGATTTCACATCAAACAACTAATTTACAAGTTTAGCTCTGGCCACTTTCATTAAACCCAGCCAATAGACCACTGTATTCATGTGTTATTCTGTAGTCCCCCATATTAGGAACTCCGGGTGTGGATTGTCAGAATTATGAAGTCGTTAAAGAGCTATAATACTAATATTGCTACATGCGAGCTAAAGTTACTGTGCATCAATTAGATGTCACTGAGCTACATGAAACTAAGGCTCTGTTGTGCTCTGACGAGCTGTGCTACCTTATCAAAATCTTCTACTTCACATATTTACAGATATATCCATAAATAAAACCTCTTTTGATAAGCCTAAAACTCCTTGTCAAAGATTCTTCCTGCATTAAAATTATGAGCCTGAATTAAGCTTCTTTTTTTCGCAGCTTCTTATTTGAATGCTCCAGTTCCACCTTAAATTGTGCAGCAGCTGTGGCTATCTATCACAAACATTAGCAAATGCAACAAAATACTGACCTGTTGGTTCTGTTAAACAACTAAAATAAGATAATGTCACCCAGCTGTTAAGTGGAAATAGAGAAACCACTTCATATCTTCATTGTCTTTCAACCCTCCTCGGAGCTGAAGTCAGCTTCTTTTTTGTCAGCTGCTTGTTCAAATTTTCCAGTTCAACAGAAAGCTGGCTAATGTCCTGAGAAAATGTCCTCAGAAAAATATTACCAGTGTTAAAATAATAATTTGGATATTCTGATAGTCTAAAACAGTTTTTAGGGGGTCAGCAGTGATATTAAGCTGAGTCTGCACTAGATTAGCCTGAGTGCAGCTATGTTTGTAGATCTTGTCAAATCAAACAAAAGCATTAGATGAAGAACAGAGAACTGCAGGGAAAGCTGCTGATTTTGGTCTGACTTCATCACCCTTAGTCTGTACATGGAAATGTACACTGCCAAAACCTGCTTAAGGAGACTGCAAGTATAATGACATGAATTCAATGTGCAGTAGCTTTAGCTCACATACAGCAATATTCATACTTCAACTCTTTAACAATCTTGTAGGGGGCAGTCAAGGGCTGGAGTTTTGGGAACCAGCCCTGTGACCGGAAGGTCACCGGTTTGGTCCCCTGAGCCGACAGCACATGACTGAAGTACCCTTGTGCAAGGCACCTAACCTCCAACTTCTCCCCAGGTGCTGCGGCAGGTAGTGCCGCCCACTGCTCCGGGCGAGTATGCTCACTGCCCCGTAGTGTGTAAATGGTCTTTCACTGATGGGTTAAATGCAGAGGTGAAATTTCCCCGCTGTGGAACTAATAAGGGTCACTTAAGTCAGAGGATCCAATGGTTTTCGAGAGAAGAATGTTCTTAGGACAAAACGTATCGGATTCTGAACATTTTTATGTAACACAGGGTGCGTTAGAAGTGATTTTTCAAAAGCCCTATTCATTCTGGCCATAGAGAAATGCAGCTTAGACCTAGAGTTCCTAATATGGACATAAGAGCATGGCACTGACTACAAAATGACAAGAAGACTACAGTGGTCTGTTAAGACGAGGTAATTTACATATATCACTCTTAAAGGTATGGTAACACAAATTCTGTTTAGTTTTAACAGATAAAAGGATGTTGGAAAATTAATCTGTTTAAGTCAAGGCCATGGTGGTCTGACATGCCCTCTACATTGGCTCATCCTAAGGTTTTGGTTCATGGCTGGCTTGTGGACCTGAACACATTAGGCTAAACCCTATCCATTAAGCCTGCACCTGTATTACCTTCAGAATGCAAAACAGGGGATATCTTAAGCTCTCCTCTTGCAAATAGGGTTTGTTTGCTAGGCTGCACCACATGTTTGATTTAGAACATGCTTGACAAGCAAAGGGATATTTTAGGAAATCCTCCACTATGAATGATGTGTTACATGGCGTAGCGGTGAGCTGGCAGTGGCATTGACAAACAAGTTATAAAACTGGCCATGTGCCACATGCTCCACCTAAAATGCGTAGGATCATATGTGAAGGTACATAGATACTGAGTATGGCGTAGTTGTATTGCATGTGAAAAGAAAAAAAACAAGCAAGCTGTACTTAGCAAGCTGCATATTATATATAATTCTTTAGACATATCAGACCAGTTCCGTTTTTAATTTTATACTCTCCAGTTTAGTAAGATTTAATGTGCATTAATATTCCGTGAGCATCTATTCAAACCTGCTTCAAACCTCTGTGTTTCAACACACTTAGAGGAGAATGCTATCTCTTACCATGACTGGTGTGAGGTTTAGTGACAGGAAAAAGAATGAAAGATCCTCCATCTTTTCAAATGTAATTGGGTCTCAAAAGACACCTGATCATGGATGACACATAGCACACCATGGGTGAGCAGTGTTTTTACTCTGTGCACCACTTGGGGACAAGTGCCTTGTTTCTGAAAGGAATAGACACTGAGAATCCTTCATACTTTTGCATCATCTGGGGTGTCTTTCCAGATCAGTGGGCTTCATGTATCATTCAGCCCTTTATATTAAGGCAGGCAAGCCAATCTGGCAATCAGATTCATTCTCTCAGACCTAAGCCACTATAAAGTCATTTCATTCTAAGTTGCATGGAGTGGCTGATAGATTCCCTGTGTGGCGTGAGCAGCATGTGATGGCCAGCTCCTGTGAAAAAAAGAGAGCGTGAAAGAGTGCACTTTGCCAGAGCCATCAGCATCGTGCTCACACATAGATGCTTTCCCTCACCTACAGCTGAATTCAGCTCCCAGACATCAAGGCCCATCAAATCACGCCCTCTATCCGCGCTCAGCACTCCAGATTAAATATTTCATACTTATACATGGCTCTAGAAGGCAGGCTTGCCCACAGACATTAAACTTCAATAATGAGCTCCATGCAAAAGTGTGCTGCAAAAGAACAAGGAAAATCCCCCAATAGGTGGAACTGCTTGCATATTGACACTGATTTCTAAGCATGTATTTATTTATTTATTTCAAAAACTTTTGCCCATGTTTTCTTTAAAATTGTTTTGTGTTGTGTAAAATTTCTATTACATTTTCTTTTCTTCAGTGCTTTTAATTTCTTCAATGTCTTTTTGTCCTTTATGCTTTTGATATTTACTTTCTTCTTTGCAAAACACACAGAGATGCATTTAGTGAATGAATGATACAGGAAATGTATTTTGTCTCTCTCTCTCTCTATATATATATATATATATGTGTATCATTAAGTACACTTAGTGTTAGTGTCTGGATCCTGGGTTTGTCGGTCCATTGTTCTGAACACCAGCAGCTTCATTGTTTGATTTGCAAAATTGCCTTTTCTCAGTAACAGCTTCTTGACAGCTACACATCCTTTCAGACTCATAGCATTAAATTGTATTCTCACAGTGGAAGGATAGACAGAAACACCTGTGAAATTGTTTTTTCAGATCTGAAGTCAGAGTGGAGCTTGTTTTTCTCCTCTCTCTCAAAGATAAAAGCTCTAAGTGCTGTTTATCTGACAGTTTTGATGGTGAACGAGGTCTTGCATGGTTATTAGAAATCATATTTTCTCGACAGCTTTCATTTTTTTATTGATTGAAAGTGCTGTTTCTTTTCCCCTCACTTTCCTTTCTTTCACTTACTTTCTCCATCCTTACGCAAGTGGATTGTCTTGTATCTAATCTCCTCAGAAGCATCTCCTGAAAATGAACAACTTGTATTGTATGGCCATTTTGAATAGAAATTAAATAGGTCTAAATAAAGGGTGGTCTCTGACTTTTGTACTGTATTTCAGATGTCCATGCTGGCAAACGAGCATCATTAATGTAATATAACACTTTGAGGACTGTTAATATAAGTAATAATATAATCATGTTGGTTGGATGTGTGCAAGTGTTCAGAATTCTGGCTCTGTAACTGTATAGATGGGAACAAAGAATCCAACAAGTGATGTGCTGAGGGCCTCTCATTTCACAGAATTGCTTGTTGGAAGATCTCACATCGATATACTGATGCACTGTTTCTAAATGAAAAATTGTTCTGCTCATAAGAAAGAACTGACCATGATTTGTCCATGCTGATGACCTATGGCTGACAGAGTTTCTGGGTCTTCGCTTTGTTCTCATGATAGCGCAGAAGGAGATGGATTTCGTGAATTGTCCACATTATGGAACAGAATAAGCTGGGGCAGAATAATGAAATTTCAGCTCTCAAATGAGAATCTGATCATGCCAAAGGGAAAGGGCTACCTACTGATAGCTGCAGTCTGTTCCACTCTTACTTCATCTGATTTCAGCATGGAGCTTGCTGCAGCCAGGAATCGCTTCATTCAAACAGGGCAAAAACAAGGAGGCCTGGAGACTCATTGTGGCAACACACACACACCCACACACACACACACGGAGAGAGAGAGAGAGAGAGAGAGAGAGAGAGAGAGAGAGACAGACAGACAGACAGACAGACAGACAGACAGAGACTCTATTATAGATTCTCAGGCTTTGATAAAGGGATGTAATTATTTACTTTGAACTTCCCAATTAATAATGCACAGGCTGCAACCTGCAGAGAGGGGCACACCGCCCAGCACTCCTCATCTATAACTATAACAGGAAGCATGCTAATTGACTGATAGCTCTGCGAGGGAGAGAAGACTGCAGAGATATTAATGATAGCCCTCTCAACCTCTTCTTCAGGGTGCAGTGTGCATGCACGTGTGATTGGGATCTGCTCGAGGTATGGGGCGATTATTCGGCAGCTAATTACCCACCTAATGTCATGAATCTCAAGTACTGTCCTGAAACCTGGTGTTTTCTGTTTTTCTCTCAATAGGTGTCACCTTCTAAATCATTCAAAATGTTTTTCTCCTCTAAGAATTTTCTATGAAATACAAAAAACAAAAACGAAAGGAATTGTCAGCTTTGTGACAGGAGGTAGCACTAGTTTTCCACCCTACACCACCACCAACAAAGGGGATATTATGCAGTGTGCTTCTTTCATCCATCTGACTCAGTACAGACAGGAAGCTCCATCTACAAGGTGGCAGTTTTAAATATCAAAATCACACATTCCTAATGTTTTTGGACAGCGTACCTTGTTGACACCTTACAAAGTGTAACGCAGAGTATTGCATAATGAAACAGTCTTTTCCTCTGAGACTGTTTTGCCTTAGTTTTAGGTGTTTCGGTTTTGTGTCAAAAGTTTCAGGAGTTACAAAATGTAAGTAATAAGAGGGAAATCTTATGTGCACTCATTGTTTGGGCCAGTGTGAACATGTAAAACATAAACATGTGCCAGATACAAGACACTTTTAAGAAAGCCAGAACAGTAAATAAATAAATAGAAACAGAGTATGGAGTATGGAGAGGAGGGCCATAATAATTTATGTTATAATTTTTTTTATGATTTATTATAGAAATGTTGACATGAATAAAATAAAAAAATAAAAAACAAACAAAAAACAACAATAAAAGCACAATACAGACCCACTGCTTAGATTTTGATGCATATTGATGCAAATGAATGAGCAGAAGTAGTAATAAGCAGCCTTTCAATTAGCAGTTATTGTGTTGATAGTTTAGTTACCAGCTAACCAGCTGTTGGCATTATAAGGTTTAATAAGGGGCATGTTAATGGGCACCTAAAATCCTATGGATCAGATTGTTGTATGATACACAATATGTAATATATAATAATATTGTTCAATAAAGTAGTGATGAGCAGCCTTGAAGCATTAGTGTTACCAAATAGATTAAATGATCAAATAAATAGCGTGTGGGATGATTGAAATATAATGTTAACTATGAAATATTGTTAGCATGGGCTTTCTATAGGTTTGCTCCTTTATTGTATGTTTAGGCAGACACAGCCCTCTGGGAGTGAGATAAAATGACCACACTTCTGGGTTGAACAGTTCACTGCACAGTAGGTGAACTCAGAGCCACCTAATCTTTGGACAGTTTAGAAACTGAGAATGAAGGCTTTGAAGTGCCAGGAAGAGTTCCAAACTCCACTTTGCACTGGATTGAAATTTTTCTGTTCTTATTGATTATATAATAATAAGAAATCAGTGAGAACTATAGTATGTACAAAGAAGGCATACAAGCCTTTAAAACCATAACCTAGAAAGAAAAGGATACTTCGACAAAAAGATACATAGTTGTTAATGCATACTTGTTAATATGAGCTTATTCAACAGGGAAAGTTTGGTTTAAAGTGATAAAACTATAACCTTTAGAGGAGAACTTCTGTAAATATGCCTTTTAAGCTGCATACCTTTCTGGTGGAAATTTGTAAGTGCATGCAAAGTGATTTCATATCTTCTATAACAAATGTTGTGTAAAGTTGGTTGTACCTCCTGCCTGAAGCACAGTATGAGTATTCAAAGTGAACTCAGTCAAAACTTGGTGGGGGGGCATATCTTCTGAGGATCTAAGTCGGGTGTGTTCGATCTTATCCGCAAAGGACTGGTGTGGCTGCAAGCTTTTGTTGCATCAAAGCAGGAGTACACTTGATCAGCTATTTGAAGACCGAGACTGACAGATTAAATGAGTGGAATCAGGTGCACTTTGCTTGTTTGGAACAAAAAACACATGGGCCCTTTCTGGGTAAGATTGGGCACCCCTGATGTGAGTGAATTATCTACTATTGTGATCATATATTCAACAGTATAATGCTGATTTTGCATTTGAGACCTAAACATTAAGCAGGACCTTCTGTCTAAGCCTGATGGTGTGACTTTAATATATAAAGACATACAGTATATTAAATATATTACACTGAAGGTCTGAAGAACTCTCATCCGACACCTCTGCCTTTTAAATGATTACTTCCGGCTTTACAGGGTGACTCGAAGCAGCACATGCACGCCATATTTTAACATGTTTTCATTTCTCCTGACTCAGTAATGCTACTTTTTTACAAAAAAAATCAAATCATGACGTGTTAAGTTCAAAATCCATGAATTTTGATAGTTACCTGACAAACATTTCTCAAGATTTTCTTACAGTGTTGCTTCAAGAATATGAAATTCAAGTGAGAAATAGGCTTTATTTCCAAAAATAACAAGTTCAGTTCTTCAGTAACAGGTTCAGTTCTTTTGGGAAGACTTCAAACAAAATAAGGTCAGTTACTGATGTTGAATGATTATCCAGTGCTGGGAGCCTTTATATCCCTCTAGTTGACACTTGGCATTGGATATGATGACCTTAGGTTCATCTGCAGCTGCTTCACAGCACCCTGTTTAATTAGCAGTGCCTTTCTGTGGAGATTCTACAAGCTGTGCCAGTAATGAGTGCATAATAGTAATCTATAGTAAATTCACTAATTACAAAGGTACTTTTGGACATATGGTGTTCTTTGTAGCTTTTTGTACCTTGCTGTTTTTCAGTAATATTTTCTGGTTAGCAGATGTATCTATATCTATCTTTCAAATAGTATTACATTATTGCGAGCAGATGTAAGTGCATGATCCAAGTAAGCACTTAAACCAAAAACTGTTTAAGAGCAACAATAAAACATGTCTAATGTATTAAGTATATCCCTTTTCAAGTGTTTAATGGTTCAATAAGTTGTGAGATAAACTAAACAAAAAATGGTAATATGTTTGGTTTTGTTAGATCATGCTCTTTACAAATATTACAAAAGTGCAGCACCACATTCAGAAGTCACTTTATTAAACAAGAAGAGCAGATTAAACAATGTATATAGCCTAGTTTGTGTTCAACCTTAAAGGGTTAATATTTACTGAACTACTGAATTTGCTCTGATTAGAAGTTGGTGCTGTTAGAGTTGGGTAGCTGCAGTTGATTTAATTTGTCTGCCATCTCCTAAATATTTTTTGTTTATTAATAGCTCATTAAGCTCATTATAAAATTTCATATATAAGGCACATAGATATGCTGTAGCTCTTTTGCCAAAATTGCCAGTTCTCAGTGTTAAGCTTGTGCTTTATGCAGTCTTGACTACGTGTAATTTAGTAAATATAGCCACAGATCTAGTCATAGAAGAAAGGCTGCTAAACCTCAAATGAAAAACTGCAACATACTAACTGGCAGACCACTTATAACACACTCTTAAACAGAAGCCACAGGTTAATTAAAATCTGTCTCTGGGTCACATTTGGCCCTGGGGCTGGACTTTGGACATCCCTGGTTTAGGAATTAGTGGACAGACATTTTAGAACACAAGGACATTCACTGTACAGTCATTCACTGTTAGTCATTTTACTTTGCATTACTTTAACCATATTTTTTGTTTTGTAATATCCTACTGCATATATCATTTTCAAATCAAAACCTTGTTTCATGACAAATTAACCAACAGAAATTGTCCAAAATAACACAGAACAAAATCTTTTTACATTAACAGAAGTTAAGAACATTTTACCCTCTCCTACAAAATTATTTTGAATATACAAACTTTAGTTTAATAGCAATAATATGCTTTGTGACAGATATATGCACAAATATAGTAGGATGTAGCATGTGCCCAAAATCTGCCTAAATTCAACATTCAGTTTACTAAAACCAGACCTCGTCACACAACTGCAGGTAACCACACCTATTAACTGCTCGCTTGAGAGGCGCAGAGTTTAAAGTCAGCCAGAAATGAAAATAGACATTTTAGTCAAATTCTAAAGAAAAAAATCATGTCCTACCCTCAATTATTTCCTGCTTGAGTATCCTGTTTCTCTTGGAAATACATCACGTTAAGGAAAAAAATTCCTTCAGCATGTGTTCAAGGTTGATGCCTTCATCTACGTACTGTTTCTGCTGCCTTTTTTAAATGGAAGACTCTCAACAGCTGGGCTTGCTCTAGCCATTTGGGGGCCTGTCTAAATTATATACGCTCATAAATGGCTAATTTGTGATTGCTGAGGTTTTGTGAAGCTGAAAATTTCATTAGACCCTAGATCCACCACTTAATCTTGTCTTGCAAGCCAGAACCAATGACATAACGTTAACACCACATAAAACAAAACATACCACAGTAATTACAAAACAGTTGTTGGGGGGTGTCTACAGGACCTTAAACAGCTGCTCATTTCACTTATTGGGTAGAGCAGTCCTGCTAACCAGTGTGTATTTTGAGATCCTATCGCAAATTTACTCCTTAAAAGGTGGAGGAAAATCAACACAATAGCAGTTAATCAAACTTTGGTAAATGGAGCTGAATATGTAGTCATCCACACATAAAATATCTCCACCTACTTTTTCCATGGCCTCCCCTCAATGTATGCGTATGAAAAATAGAAGCACATGTTATACTTTAACATGCACACCATAAACTGCACATTTAGGCTTATGTCCTAGTTTCGTGCACAAAACAAGGGCAGAATGCATCTGATTTGTACCTAGTATGTGTATCAGGCCCTAAAACTTACAAAAAATTCACCTGTGCAAAATAAATCTTAATCTGGTCTACTAGCAGCAGGGAGAAGGAGGTAAGGAAAAGGCAGGTTGACATCTTAGGATGCGGTGACCGATTGCAGACTTGATGAGATTACTCTTAACCCTATTTCCAGGGGCAATAACTCACGCACTGGAGCAATATGATGATTGATGCTACATCATATTCTCACTTCGAAATAGCATAGGGGTTCTATTGCGTCCAGGGGGGTTATTTCATACAACCTCACTGAGGCATACTACCTAGCTTCTTTTTTATACTCGGCTCTGCAGGAGCTCCAGGGCTTGCGCTCTGATATTTTCTAGATTTCTATGTCACACCTGAGCAGAGGGAGCCATAGATTTGGGGATGGTGCCACAACACACACAGCTGCTTTCTCACACCTTACCGCGCTCTGCAGGTGACTGGGTTGAGCACAGCGGGTGGTCAGTTCAAATTTAGTGCTTCAACACTCTGTCAGCACAAGCATGCAGTCTCAAACAGTACTGACTGGTCATTGATGACCAGCTACATATTACAACATCTAGCTGGATATTGATTTCTCCCTTTAAAGGGCCCTTATCCTGCACTTTCTTGTGTTTTATTTTTCCCTCTAGTCCACCTGTCCACCTATGACATTTGTGAGGTTTCATATACGAAAAACAGACATAATTCATTTTTATATGGCATTTTTATATGGCCATAGACTTAAACAGGCTGGTTTTATTGCTGTGCCTTTAAGATAAAACAAGTATATCACTTGTGTTCTGATTGGATGTCCTGTATTGTGCTTCATTCAAAAAGCATTACAGGCTGAAAAACTCCATATAATGTTCATTTGAATTGGTAGATCTACATTATTGGAGGCTGAAGAGGAAGATATGTATTTTTTTTTTTGTGACATCACAAAAACAATTAATTCATAATTGCCTGTTTTTGCTGCTTACATTGCATATAATGCACTGGGCAGTGGATTGCATGTTTTGAAACAACATTTACATGCAACATCAAACTCATTTGTTTGGAATGATTATTGATTGGTTTTCTGTCTTTTAATTCAGTGATATAGGCCCTTTAAGAAAAACTCTCAAAAAACCTTGTAGAACACAAAGAGTGGGGAGGTAGTAGGATGAGTGCTGTTTAAAAGCATTTGTAACTCTCGTCAGGACTATGTGGGTGTTCTTTCATTGTGTATCCCGTGGGGGATGCTATTGTTGTATTGTGGAGGAAGGTTCAACATTGAGATTAATGAAAAACACAATCTTAGGCCGGAAAAAACGCATTCTCTCAATCTACTCTGCATCATGCTCGCCAGCGGCACGCTGGTGACTTCGGCTTGTGTGCGCTCATGCATGCAAAGCCGCTGAGATTTCCTCCTGAAAGATCCCGAAATGGCCTTGGGCACTTTGCCTCTTCCTATTCTGAGTAAAGCCACTACAGTCATCACAGACACACACATTCGCGAGTACTTGTTGCACCATGTGAAAAGCAAAGGTGGATAAAAAGTTTAAAATGTGTCAAAGACATGCCCAGAATGGAAACATATTTTTAGAATCCATTAGAGAAAGCTGTATTTCTAATACGGAAGCTGACTGTTATAATTTTCTATGGAAAGAACTAGTGATTAATGTTGCAGACATCTTTGTGCAAATGGAAAAATCTCTTACGTTGCATTATATTAATAGTAATAATAATAAAATTAATAATAACAATAGTCTTTATTTTTATGACACTTTCATTGTAGTTGCAAAATCTAAAGAGACTACATCTTGCAGTTGTTCTTGATATATTCCACAAATTTCATATTCAAACATTTTAGATCAAATTATAGCACTGAAACTATTTTAGTGCATATAGTAAGTGATCTAACAATAAATGATCTACGTTTGGCTTTAGCACTGCTAGATGTAACTGCTTTTATCACTATAGATCACAGAGTACTTAAGCTTAAACACCTTAAAAACTTGAACTTTCTGAAACTTGGTTAAAATGGGTTTCTACTGATTTAACTGAAGACAGTATTTTGTTAGCGTGGGTAAACATGTCTAAGACAAGTATGATATTCTCTGTGGTGTTCAAAAGGCTCTGTACTTGGCCCACTTTTATTTTCTTTGTATATGTTGCTACTGGGACACTTTTTTTTCAAAGTAGTGAGGCAAGACAGAAATGCTTCTTATTGGTAGTTCAGCAAAGAGATATTTAACCCTTAAAATCCAGGGCTTAATATATACAAAGGTTTATTGTTCAGTAACTACAGAGACAAAAAGGTTGAGCCTTTTTTTAATGTATAGAATTTTGTAATAAAACGTTGGGTCCTCCAACAGGCCCTGGCCATTTAAAAGGTTAACAGAGAAATCTACAGACAAAAGCTGAAATTATTGGTCTATTTTATTGGAAATATTGGTCTTATACTGGACTCACAATAATAAGATTATTAAAATTGCCTTTCATCGTTTAAGGAATATAGCACAGATGAGACTCTAATGGTTACAAGATGTTTAAAGCACATCTTGGACTGAATCTAGCACTTATAAAAAAGACAAGCAAAATTCAATGTAGCAGCACAACAGCAACTGTTTATTTATATGGAAAAAGTCAAATTGTTAAATGCTAATGTATACTAATACTTTGGCTTAAAAAGCAAAAAATATGCTCACTTGTGTATATTTGAAGAAACAAATAATTTTTTTTTTTTAAATAATGCATTAAAACTTGTTTGTCTTGTGTAATACCATGTTTGCTTGAACTTCTTTAAGCAAGGATTTTTTTTAAGTGAACAGACATTCACAATTATTGGATGAATAACCCTGCCATTTGAATATGGGGCATTGGTGTGAACTCCTAAAAGGCTGAAATAAAAGGGCAGTTAACAACCATTGAATCCACTATGACTCACACAGGACTTTGCAAGTATTTCTAGGCACACAGGCTTGACACTTTTCACATTTTCAACATTCAGGCTATAGTTTATGGCTGAAATAATGCTTATTGAGAGAGTGATGGAAAACAGTACCTTTAAATATGATCAACAGAACTCTTATGAGAGGAGCTCAGATGAACTCACACTCCAGCTCATGACAGTTTTTCACACTTATCAACAGGACCATACAGACCTTGTCCAATGCATCTTAAGATTAAGAACAGAGTTGTTTAAAATTGGATGGGAGGGCCTGCGGCAACAATGATACAGTCATAGTCAATAATTTAGCTATATTGTTGCACAGTTAGCACTCGTGTAGGAATGCACACCGTACCTGTCAGACTAGAGCGCTATGGCAATCAGGTATGATCCAACTTACTCTGAGTGTCAAAGGAGTAACAACCCCTGAACACAGTGAAGTATAAGAGGAGATAATATGTACACAGTGAGTATGCTAGTATGCTCTAAACACTTAACAGGTCTAGGCCAACTGAACACATACACGTTTTTAAAAAGTGGCACCAAATAGGCTCTTTTGCATAATGCAGCGAAAGAACCACTTTTGGTTCTCAAATAACCTCTTAATGAACGGATATTTAAAGGAATATCTCCATGTTCTCCAAGTTACAATGCTGTGCAAACGTCCGAGACTACACGCAGCAATTAAGTACATATTACTCAAAGCATATTTTATTTTAACAGGAAATAACACAGAAGCTTTAACAACTAAATATAAGATTTATGTTGAGTTGTCTTCTCACAGTGGAAGGATGGACAGAAACAGATTTTTTGTATCTGAAATAAGAGTGGAGCTTGACATTCTCCTCTCTCTCAAAGATAAAAGCTTTAAGTGCTGTTTATCCAATGGTGAGTGCTTTAGTGGTCTGCCAGGTCTTGTACTGTTGTTAGTAACACCATTCTCTCTGTATTTTTGAATAAATTCTGAACTCCAGTTTTTGATGCTTTTTGTTTTGTCTTTCCTTTTCCTTATGTGAGCGGGTTATCTTATATATATTTCCTGAAAAATGAATAATTGTAGTGATAATGGCCGTTTTGTTAGACGATTAAACAAATGATAGGTGGACTTCATTAGAAAACCTGTTGACACAGAACACATTTATAATAGGCTTAGATTACGAGCATGCTTGGAGTCAACAGATTTTCTGTTGAGGGAGACATGCCTAAATTACAGTCTGTGGTAAATAACTGCATGCTACAGATGCAGCAGATAACCATAGGTTGGATAATGCTGGAGTATTCCTTTAAAGAACCATCTATCACAAGATCAAATATGAAATCAAATGTATTTCTTCTGTGGCATCACTCCAAATAACTGTTTTGGCACCCTTATTTCTAAGAGTGTACATTTCACTTGCAAGGCAGGACACACTGCAATCTATATGAATAGAAAAATGGACACATATTTACAGGAACACCCTCAACAGGGTTGACTGCTAGTGTTCAATAAAGAATGTTAGGCTCCAAAACTCAGACTCTGACTGAACAGGACAGCGTTTCCCCCTGAGTGAATAATTACATTAGGATTTGTTCACGGTGAATTATTGATTATTCGTAAACTGCACAGATTACACAGACGATTCGGGGCAATTGCTTCAGGGTCGCAACTCATCTAGCCATGGTTGGGCAAACGGCAGCTTTCCAGGAAGCAGGCTATGCTTCCATTGTCCCTCTGCTGCTTGGTCAGCGCTTTTCTGCAGCCTCCAGTGGCTGCCTTCGCTTGCGAGTCTTTCTGTAGGCTTTTAAAAAGGCTGTTAAAGGAGCAGCGACTGAGTGCTCCCTCCTCAGCCTCGCAGCAATCACCCGCTTGTCAGTCCGTCAGTTGGCATTATAGTAACTCCTGCCGCAGAGGCACAGGGGGGCTGGAAGGAT
Source organism: Pygocentrus nattereri (assembly GCF_015220715.1). Taxonomy (NCBI): domain Eukaryota; kingdom Metazoa; phylum Chordata; class Actinopteri; order Characiformes; family Serrasalmidae; genus Pygocentrus; species Pygocentrus nattereri. The sequence continues at coordinate 16,283,323 of NC_051236.1, read as the reverse complement.
GGAGAACTAGAGCAGAACAGAGGTGGTCACTGGTAGGGCTGGAAAGGGAGCAGTCGGTTCCGACCCTTTGACCTGTAGAGCCCTTAGAGAGCACCATAATATAAGACAGGAGATTGGCTGTCACGGATCATCTGTAGCTCATGGGCTGATGTGAAGCAGAGACGTGAGTCACGTATTCACTGGGTTGAGAGGTGAGAGAAGATGGTGAAACTCTTTTAGCAAGGCCATGCCCAGCAGTTATAAATGTGGCTGAACAGGTCATCGTAACAGCGTTCTATTAAATTTAGTTTGGCTCTGGATCTTGTTTGAAATGCTATTTTTGAGTGACAGTACAGCATTGTCGCGGGGAACAGTGCTCAATTTTCATTTATTTCTAAATCCATACCCGTATGAGTGAAATGTCACTTGAATACATGACTGATCTACACTGTGGTACTTCAAGAGGTGACTTGGCCAGAAATCAAATGTCCTCAGCTTTCTTGTTGCCCCAGATATGGTCACTGAGTCAGACATTAAGGTATCTGAGATTTGCCTTTTTAGCTTTTACAAGGCTAATGTGCCTAACAAGTAACTGAAGCTCATAGACACTTGTTAACATTGAGCATACTGCATCATATGCTTGTCTCAAAAACTGTCTACTGGTTAAATAATCTGAAATAGACTTGCTTATATGGCTGCTGACACTATCTGACACAGAGTTAGCTATAAAAATGGACAAAAGCTCATTTGGGTGGAGTTGGGCAAAATACTGCTGAATTCTTTGTATTCAGTAGCATATTCTGAATATATTAGTTTTTTATGCATTTCAACCAAATATGTTTAGAATACATTCAGACTACTGTTGTCATTTTTATTTAACCTCTTGACGAGCCACTAGCCCTTCGGCAGGCCCAAAGTTTTATTACACACTCCTATAACCTAAGAATAGGTCCATCAGATTGAATTCAGTCCCTGTAGTTACTGAATAATAAGCCTTTGAATTAAATCAGCCTGGAATATGAAGTGGTTAAATTCTTAATGATCATCTTATGATCAAATGATCAAATTTCCAAAATTCAGAATTTTATTTTTTCACCTGTCCAGTTCAGTCCACTGCTGCTCTCACAGTCCCTCCATGCAGGACTACCACCTGTCTCATTAAAGCAAACAATTCATCATAGCTAAATAACAGAATCTTGCAAGTTTGACTGTAAAGTAGGTAGCTGTGCTATTTTGAGTTAAATTCAGTTTATGTGTGTGACACAATGCCACAACATTCCTGAATGCAGTATAACACTGATGCTACACTGTGAACATGTCCACTCCTGAGAAGACTCTGCAGTTCAGTCATTCCTTAACACTGAGATAAGTAGGCATCTCTGGTCAAATGACATGTTTTGTTGTTTTTCTAAGTGAAAATAAGTCACACGGCCACTACAGAGAACACACTTCTACACATTTTAATGCATAATTATTGTGTATTAGCTGAATTTAACATCAGAAAAAAAAAACATAAAATGTAACTTGTGCAAGTTATAACACATTTAATGTTTTATGTTTTTCCATAATGTTTAACTCCGCAAATAAATAGAAATTGTTCAGTAAAATGATCATAAAAAATGCAATGCCAGAGAATTTCCAGTGGTGTTTTGAGCTGGTTGCTGAGAGCTAATGTATAAACTCATGTATATAAGCACTCAGGAAACTTTTAAATATTACATCCAATTGTATATCTGTAGGTATTTTAGAGTTTGGGTTAAACCAGCAACCTTCAACTCAAGTGATTCTCGTTCAGTAGATAGAGACTGGATAAAGATGACTTTAGTTTCTTTTTCTGGTCCTTCTGAAATGATGTAGCTACATTACTGTATGGGCACTAGTGTGAAACTGCAGCACTATTTAAGATGAAACAGAAATTCGAATAGAAAACTAATATCAGCCTAAAGAGATTAGCATCTAGTACTGGCTGGCACAACAGGCAAAAATGAAAAAAACAACAAGAGGAGGAGGAGGATATATCCGAGCAGGTGGGCAGTGAGAAATGCTGACAGACTTAACTTTCTTAGCATTAGTTTGTCACATTTAAGATAAAAAATTTCACCAGTTTTTATTTTATCACTAGCTTGCCTCTTTTTAATTAATTAATTTCTGTATTCTGAATACATACTCCCAATACTTGTATTCTTTTACATCCCAGCCCTGATCTTGATTTTTGCATGAATATAATGGTTTTGATTACTCTACACTCTTTGTTGGTCAAGGTTTGGAGAGCACTATCAGGTGCAGGGGTTAGTCCAAACATGCCTTGACAGCCTTCACAGTGAAAAAGGCCTCTCTCATCTTAGTGCCTTCCTTCCTGACAGAGTGATGATGTTTGGAGTTACACCACCCCCTGTGCTGAACTTTGGGCTTCCTGTGGGCTATGCTGCTGAACTCTGGGGTTTTCTCTGTGCCAGGCGTCACAGAATTTAGGAGATCAAAACAGGGATTAAAATGGTTGGCAGGCCTAAGTGCCAGAGTGGAGAAGGCTTTGACACACAGAGGCTTTGTTTCTGTGAGAATGCAATGATTAAACATGACTGCATCACCATATTCGTCCAAATTTCTGGTCTGTGTACCTTTATGCCTTTCCCATTTACTGCATGCTGAATTTAAAAAAGGGAAAATATACAGTTATGGTTGCATAATAACTAGCTTGGCCAAACCCTGTGCAAACATGACTGGCACACACACAGATCAGTGGCACTGGATTTTCTCGTTCCAACTTTTGATTCCAGACAGTGCATCTGAAAACAGAGCCTTCTGTTGTTTTTCCTTCTGAAGTTGCTGGTCATGTAAACAGACACTCTCGGAGTATTCTTATGACAGCAGCAGTGTGTTTACACACAGGGGTCTTCGGGGCTGGCTTTCACTGTCCACTTCAATAACACTCTCAACTGTCTGTAAAAACCTCGCCAAAATCACACAAACACTTCAACAACTTATTTACTGTAATATTCACAATGATTCCCATATACAAAATGAATCACAATATCTTTTTCCTTTAGTTAGGCTTTACAGAAGGGGTGTACCACCCAAGAATCTATCATTTAAAATGCAGTTTGCCATGTATATCATTTTGAGACTACCCTGCTCTGTAGATTCTCACCTTGCCGTTCTCTTAAGTGTAATAGAACCTAAAACTAATACTAACCCTATTGATGATCAACTGAGCCCTCAAATGGCTAGAACCCATAAAAATAACTTAGCCAGGATGCATTGCTTTCCATGTAGTTATAGAATAACAAGCTTTAGGATGTACTAAGCCTAAGAAATTAATCCCTTAAACTCTTAGACTCATTACATTATTCAGTAACTACAGGGACTTCAGTGTTTCAGCTATTGTTAGGCTATAGAAGTATGTAATAAAACTTTGAGCCTGCCAGTGGGCCTTGGCCACTTAAAAGGTTGAGGAGTTAAATATAATCTATAGTAAACCGTCAGCAAAAGTGTGACCCAGTTTTTTTCTGTAAAGACTGAATAGATCTTCAGGGAGTTGAGAATGAGATAGTGGTGTAGTTGGTCTATCCATGCTCTGCCCAACACATTCATTCTTTCATTTCGACTCTTTTGAGGTTGGACACATTTACAGAACATTGAAAAAAAATCCTGTTCAACTTAATGAAAAATTGTAGCTCACTATGTTTAGAGCAGCTGTGTATAATCTTATCTACAAAGGGCCTGTGTGGCTGCAGGTTTTCATTCCGAACAGGCTGGAGCACACCTGATTCTATTTGTTTAATTAGTTTGTCTTCAAACAATTCAGGTGCTACTGCTTTGTTGGAATGAAAACCCACAGGCACACCAGCTGTTTATGGATAAGATTGTACACCTTTGGCTTAGAGGGTCTACATAATGTTGATTTTCCAATTTGGAATGCTATGCTACTGAACCAGACTATGTAGCCAACCAAAACTGGGCAGGTAGTAAACATTTTTACCATTATACGCAACAAAAACTACACTCTTAAAAAAGATGGTTCTTCAAGGGTACTTGAATGGATACAGTTCTATATAGAACCATAAACACTCAAAGAACCCTTTGCATGATTTAAGGGTTCTTTGACTTGTGAAATAAAATAAATAATAATAGAAGAATAGAACCCTTTTAGATGCTATATTACCCTTTGCAAAAAGGTTCTATATAGAACCTTATACAGTGCATTCTCCACCAATCTGAAGAACCTTGTAATCATGCAAAGAGTTCTTTGAGTGTTCATGGTTCTGTATTGAACTGTGTTGTTTACTAAAGAACTGTTGAAGAAACATCATTTTAAAGTGTGTATGTAGCATGAAAAAAGACTTCCTATTGTTACGATGTCAAGCTTGTAGTAATAGAAGATCCCTTTTTGATGTTATATAAAACCCTTTTCAAAAAGATTTCATATAGAATGTACAACACATTCTCCATTAATCTGAGTAACACTTTCATTGTACAAAAAACCCTTTAATCATGAAAAGAGTTCTTTAAGTGTTCATGGTTACATAAAGTACTGTTTTCTTTTCTAAAGAACCTTTAAAAAATCATCTTTTTTAAGAGTATGTGTTAAACACAGTTTAACTGAAATTCTATAAAAGCCGTCCTCTTTTTCTGTATGCTGGAAAACACCTGAGCGTCTCCATTTCTCAGCCCCTGTGATGATAATATCCACCACATTATATAACTGTCAGTGATTACATGCTGTAGTGACTTGCACTGTTAACTACACCGGTTATTGGCTGAAATCCTGCATGGTACAACAAAGATGAGTGCAAAAGTGCAGGTCCTAATATCCTTGCCTTTCTACTATGCATTGTCAATGTGCCCCCAGGGAAAGCTGTAATGAAAGTATAAGATAATACAGCATAAAAGCATCTCCATTGCCTAACAGAGCTATTAATAGTGTTCCACCAGGCACCAGAAAGGACGAACTTGAAACTGTTCTACCTTTTGTAGGCTTACTTGTGTTCAAGTAGATCACATAATGTAATCTGCTTTGTTCCATGACTTTGTCCTTTCAGAGATATGATCTTTGAACATTTGGATGTCTGCCCAGTAATCATCAAGCTACGTGGCAAAAGCACCAGCTTGGTTGCCACAGAACTTTTCATGTCTCAAGGGTAGAGGTTTTACCATTGGCTATTGCTTTTTACAATTTAAATGTTTAAACTGTTGAATATTGTTATGTAATTCCAGTGGTGTCATAGAGGGTGGAAGATTAGACCGTTTCCAGGAGCCAGGAGCCCTGCAGAGACAGGAACCCACAAAGAGTGCACCTTTTTTTTAATATGTGATTTTTAAGCTAAGTTTTAAAAATAACTAATTGAAATTCTTTACTCATTAAACACAGGCCGAACACCTATAGCTAGCTAAAAGAACAATCACACCACATGTGGCAACAGACAGTGGTGGACAAAGCACACAAATCATGAATCTACTTGAGTTAAAGTAGAGATACCAAAGGTAAAATATTACTCCAGGAAAAGTAAAACTCCACTCGAGTAGAAGTACAAAAGTATTTGCCTTCAAATGTACTGAAGTATCGAAAGTAAAAGTACTAAAAGATTAATTATGGCTCTAATGTCCTTTTATCATTTTATAAGAGGCTCTTGCTTTATCAAACTCATTTTACATGAAAATACTCTCTTGGTAAACCAGTCTTTTAATAGAATGTCATTAATTAGTGACGCTGACGTCTATTAAAATGATCATAAGCACAAAACACTGAAGGCAAACACTAGGTAGAACCGAGTGGCTCTCAAATAATTTTCAGTTTAAGATTTATTTGCAACTTAGTCACATGTTTAATTTTAATAAAATCTTGCTTTAAACTCAGGATCACAAATGAGTCCCAACTGCATGTGTGTACATATTTGTATATTGTGGTCTATTTAAACAAAATTAGGTTAGTTCATCATTTATAATGAATAGACACTCCCAAAATTTTATGTTGCTGCACTGACGTTGAACTGTGTGCTTGCACTGGGTCTGTATGTACGACAGGACAAAACAAGCTCAAGACAAATTTTGCATAATGTAGTGGAGTAAAAAGTAAAATATTTGACTTTGAAATGTAGTGGACTGAAAGTAAAAAGTCACCAAAATGGAAATACTTCAGTAAAGTACAGATACACAAAAAACTACAAATTATATAAACTTAGTTACTGTCCACCACTGACAACAGAGTTGCAATTTTATCAACTAAAACATGAATACAGCATAAAAGTGCACAGTTCTGATGCGGTGGTTCTTCATGGATTCTTTAGTAAAGGGAATTGTTCAGTTTCTTTGCATGTTGAAATGGTTCATCTCATTGATGGAGAATTTGTTGTGTATGGTTCTATAAGGAACCTTTTTGAAAATGGTTCTATATAGCACCAAAAAAGCTTCTGTTATTATTATGATGTTAATCAGCTGTCCTATCTATCTGGCATTTTCATAGGTACAGGAAGAAAATCCTGGTGCTCGCCCTTTTAGAAAGTGATGTAGTACTACATAATAAGTGTTGTGGTGCTAGTCATAACCAGCTAAACTAAAAAAAGCTGCTTTTTGTTTATATTGTGCTAATTTTGATCTGTGAAATCATACAGTTCGGGGTAACTGAATGACTGCAGTCATCCACGAGAGCCCAACTTCATTTTGATCTGATTGGTCAGCATAGATAAAAATGTATGATCATATATAGCTTTCAATGTAAGCAAAATGAAAAAGTTCATTAAAAATATGTGGTTATAGGGAATGTTTTACAAGAGATTTGAACGCGTCTCAGCCAATCAAATTTGAAAATCTATACGCATGTAGTAGGGCTGATAGCTATGGCTGTGACAATGACCACACTACAGCAATTATGTGTTGCCATGGGGTCATCACTTTTTTGTCAAGTTGCAGGAGTGCATATGGTGTAATATATATAATACATACACAATAATCACTGTTTAGTTAACATCAATGACTGTCTTCCATCCTATGCTCAAGGGACTCTGGAGACTGAATATTTTCAGTTGCTGGTCACTTTATCTTCATGCTTAAGGGGGAGAGACATGTGGGGAATTTGATTATTATTAATTATTTCCAGGGTTGAGTATTTCTGATATGTACAGATAACATCTAATTTAACATATAAACACACAATACACAGTAATAAAAGACAGAGGCATAGCATAAACAGTTGGAGTAAGATTTTAATTGCGAGTGTTAATAGCGAACACACTTCTCTTATGTTGTATCGCCCATACAGTTGATGCTAATCAGTTGACATTATTCAATTCATCTATGGCCACAATGTTTCCTAAGCCATATGTTATGTCACCCATTTAGGCACATTTCGGCTTTGAGCCAACTGTCAAAAGGCAACTGGTGAATGTTAATGAGACAGTATGCTGCATTTGTAGGAAAAAACTAACCATCTTCTGAGGAAACATGTCTAATCTGTGTTCACATCTCAGAATTAACCATCCTGTGGCATTTGCTAGAGTTGGCAGTAGCACATCTGCCTCAGGAGGAGGTACAACCTAAAACCAGCAGTGGCAGTTGGGAATTTTTGAGGTTTTTGTAAAAGGAACGAGGTACCAATGTGAAAGCACCACAGAACAGGTTTGATTTCGCCTTGCTGTCATTCACTCAGCTTTTGCTTTGTTGATTAGTTAGCGGATTGGCACCCAGCTTAGCTGGACATGGCAGACGAAATAAATAGCCCAAATGCATGTAAATCAAGGGGATATGTCACTTTATGTAAGATTCGCTGGTCCACTAAAGATGTCTTTAGTGGACTAGATGTCAGTCAGCCCCATATTAGCTTATCTTTTCTTATGACTTTTTGGTGAATCTGTTGTTCTGGGGCCTGTAGAATTCCAAAATAAGCAGAAGCAGGCTACAGATGATGTGGATGTCACAAATATCGTTTTTATTTTCATGTCTTTTTTCTTGAAAGAGAGGAAGGGCCTACTTGGTCTCTAGACCAATGCCAGTCTTACTCGTCCATTTATACACTATAAAACGTGGAACAGTGCCGAGGTTGATTTGAAGTGCTTTTGAGGTTTGAAATGACGCAAAATATTGTTTATAACATCTAAAGTTTGCAAGGTTAAACAAATTTAGTTCGCAGTATTTCATTATTTGAGTTGAATAAAACCAGTTAAATTACATTAATTAATTAAATTGAATTAAGTTACATTCTAAACAATTTTTTACTAACTGAAGTGTTTTTTTTCAGTGTAGCAGGTGCCCCTGTTGCAAAGGTATATAGTCAAACACAGTTGTTTGCAAAAGTTTGGGTGCCCCAGTAAAGTTACGTTATACTGATAATAAGTTACACACCCTATACAGAGAATATGTGCATATTTTCATGCACATTTACTGTAAATTATTTAAGTATAGTTTACTGCAAAAAAGTGCACTAAAATTATCAGAAAAATATTTAAGTTTGTTCCCTGTACAGCAGGGATGGGGAACTGGGGTCCAGCACAGTTTGGTTATTCCTTAGCTGTAACACACCAGCTAAACTTCATGAGTTGAATCAAGTGAGCATGAGCAGGAGAATTACTAAACTGTGCAGGACTGAAGTTCTCCATATCTGCTGTAGAGGATCTGATAACATATTTTCAGTATCAATAAAAATAATTCAAATGTGATTTGCCTGGGATTTTCAAATTTTGCATACAACTGTATGTTTTGTGTGTCACTATGGCATAAATAATTGAAAGCTATAAAAGTGTATTTAATATATGTGCAGTATATGCAGTTCATTTCCATTCTTTCAGTCTACTTGTATCACACAGGCAATGAAAAACACCGTACAGAAAACTGTATGCTGAAGCTTTGCTGTCAGTCTATATGGTTGCCAGTTCTTTTCTGCAGCAAAGATATTTAAAATGATGTAAAGAGAAGTAAATGTGATAAAAGAGTTCAAAGACTTGAAATGACTGGAGCACTTTAACTCTATGCTTTGTAAATGTTTATGGATGGAGCAGCGTTCCACCCATGCACTGGTTCTGATAAGCTTTCATCAAATGCTGAAAATCCAACCATTCATACCCATCTCCATGACAACGTGGGACCAGAGACTGGCATTGTGATCCACCACCCTACAATATAGGCCTACCCCGCAGTTTAGAAATCTTGATGCTGGAGCAGCTTGGCTCACATAAAATTAATTATGCATTCAACACATCATGCGACACACAGAAAGACTTGACAATGTCTAATGCGTCTTATGGAATGTGATATGGAAATGTAGACTGTCTCAGTGTTTTGATGCTGAATATAATATTTGCCTATGCTATATAGCTGATACATGGTGATGCTCTGTGTTGCAATGAAAAGTACGTAGAGTAAAAACAAATTCTCAATTCACAACGCGACCTGGAAAAGAACAAGGCTTTGTCTCCGCAGAAAAAGCTTGTGAGAGAGCTGGGGCTTGGCTGGGGAGATGCAAGCACACGGCAGCTTCATCCTCACACAAAGACATTTCCACTGAGGCTGACACTCCAGACGTTAAATTGGACCAAATGGGTTTATACACCAATTGAGTCCACTGATTAGACCTTCATTAGACATAATATACAAATCTGTGTGGGTTTTCTGAGGAAATAAACCCCAGAAGGAGTTCTGAAGTTATTTTAATTAGCAGCTGATTAAGTGGAAAATTGTGACATCTAATAGAGAAAATAATGAGAGTGCATAAGGTAAAGGTTAATGGGAGATGGCAGTGAGTAGGAGGGTGAGAGAGACAGAGAATGAGACGGAGAGTATGAGAGAGAGTGAGTGAAAGAGAGAGAGAGAGAGAGAGAGAGAGAGAGAGAGAGAGAGTGTGAGGGAGACTGCTTTCAATAGAATGGATGTCTCTAATCAGAGCATGAGATCTGTATGAAATGGAAAAAAGCATGACAAATATGAATGGCAATCTTCGGAAATATACAAGTGAGATACAAAACACTCACATGATGAATTACGATACAATAAAAAAAGAAACGAGACACGGTGAGAAGAATATAAAGAAGAAGAATGACAAAATCAGGCCCTGCATGATGGTCATTCTCATTATCATGATAAGAGTATGGATCTTGAAGAAGGGACTGAGAGGAGCACTAAGAGACAGAGGGCTGATTAAGGCAATCAAACCTATAATGACACGAAAATTTGGTAGAAATCCTCCTGGACAAAGACTATGCTGAAAAATGAGAGACCCCTGGCTGTTCCCTTTTGTTTTAAGGCTGTTTCTCAGCCTTGTTCCAGTCCAGTTTCATTGTAAATTGATGCAGACACACTCTGTGAAACAGAACATTGGCCAGAAGTCATGTAAATTGCTTCTCAACAGTAAAGAACCACTACCTCTACATGTGGTCCACCTTGACCACGGCTCAGACCTAGGAAGTAATGCAAGGAGAAGGATTGCTTCTTGAATGAGATGTAGTAGAGTCTCAACTGTGGAGGTATATTAGCTCCAGTCCTCTATGTTCACCTCCCTTTGATGCTTTACTCTCTCTTTGAAGCATCCTCCAGAAGTGATATATCAGCAGGCATCAGTCCATGCTGATCTAGCTCGCGGGATAAAGGCCAGCTTGATGCAGGGTAATACTCTACGCAGAGTGGTGACAGTCATAGTGAAACTAGCTTAGCCATGTTTTGTCTGGAAGCCGTTGCTAAGCTATTCTATAATCCTGACATATGCAGGAATCCGGTCTATAGATAAATCGGCGAGTGAGCCTGTGATGGATGTCATTGCTGTTGACTGCGGGTCTTAAATTTAGAAAGACCACTCAGATAAGAGATGCACCAGACTCGTCAGGCACCGATTAGTCTCAGTGCAACAACTCATCAAAAGATGATAGGTCTGACGGGCACCGACACAAAACCACGGACACGGGGGCGTTTATGGTTCCTGAAGTGTGAAATTATCACAGATTCTTTTGACAGGTCCCACTGTAAAGGGCGCCACTAGCACAAAGGATGCCGTCCAGTTTTGACTTGCTTATACCAAAAGAGATTGGATGCACTAGCACATTCAAGAAGGAATTTTAGAGAGGAGAGCCGCTATTACCGTGTGGCTCCTTGCTTGTGACAGAAGTGGCTTTGGTTCAGCCTGCGTGTGATTCTGAGAAATTATGGCCTCTGGTGATCTGCAATATATTGGAAGATTGAGCCAAATAGTGAAAAATAAACGATTGCATTACCCTTTAAAATACACCATTGATTAATAACTTTCTAATGGTTTATGCATAATTGCACTGGTCTCTTTCCCAGTATGTTGAAGAGATGGATATATTCAATCACTTCTACTAATGATACTGGAGTCATTCTGTGAGTCAGATGAAGCTGGAGGATTCTCTTTCCATCACTGTATCCTGGATCATTAGCTAAGCTCCCTGTGTTTAGGGCATTAATGAGGAGTCGATAACAGAGCAGTGGGGTTGTGATCACCTGCCACCTTTTAACAAGAGCTTTGAAAAATGCCAGCATAGGCCAAAGCTGCAAGTATGAATAAACTGAATGTTTCCATACATGCAGAATAGGCTTTCACTTCTGACTACATGTATAATATGGTCATCAATCAGTTATTTCAAAGATTAATACGAGTATAAAGAATATAAAAAAATCTGATCTACAAAAATGAATTTAACTGAACAAATTATTCTTTTTAATCACACTAATATACATTACTGGAAAAAATGTAAAGCATTTTAAAAGATATATTATTTGTTATGCCTGTCTATATATGGCCTCAACAACCAAATGTACTGTTAAATGTTTAGTCTTTAATGTGTCCACCATTTGCACCAAAGTTCTTAGATGTTGGTTGCGTTTATGCCTTTCCTAGTTGTCCCAAGGGTGTTCAGAGATATTGTGGTATGAGCTCTGGGGTGGTCAGCCCATTGTTCTGAGAACACCCGTAGCTGTCACGTATTCCCATCTCCCACACACCCTCAACTTATGTTGATCTTATTTAGACTGCTTCATATACCCCTTTATTTCCACCATGTGAAGACGCTGTTTGTCACTTGAGTTCTGAGCCTGTTTTTTGCATTTGGTTTTCATTGGTTTTGACCCCTGCTAATCTCTTTGTCTTTTCTGAATATGGATCTGCATCTTTTTCTGTCTGCCTGTGTGTTGATACTTGCCTGCTACAACAAGAGAAAGCCGTTTGCAAGGCAGCTACGATGTGTTTGGGTAGTTGTGTGTATGCTAGTGTCAGTGATTCATTTGGGAACTCCGGCTGTTGAAAAGACAAATCTATAGCTTTTAGTTTTAAGGTGGGAAGGGTGGAAGAATTTTCTTTTAAAAATGTGTTCTGCTTATTTCCTGATGCTGAAAAATGAATATTTTGAAATAACTGGAATGAGTAACTGTTAATGTGCAATGGACGGACTGCGATGGACTGGCGGCCTGTCCAGGGTGTATCCTGCCTCCCGCCCGATGACCGCTGGGATAGGCTCCAGCACCCCCCCACGACCCTGACAGAGAAGCGCTTAGAAAATGAAAGAAAATGAATGAGTAACTGGAAATGTAATACAAATTAATTTTTCTACAGCACTGTATATATAAACACTTTGAAAAATTGTATTTAAACACTTTTTAACTTAAAAAACAATTGCTTATGATAGCCCTGATGCACAGCATGAAATAGTTAACCATTTTATTTTTTCAGTGATACCTAATATCAGAGGCAAATGATTTATCTGGAAGAGCATTGCAGCATGGTTAAAGTCATTTCTAAGTGCTTGCTCCTGACTGACCTCTTTAATTGGTTTATATCAGTAATATGCACACCTCTGCTCACTGAGACATAATTCTCAAGAAATTGTCATTTGGAATGACAGACTGTAATGATTTAATGACACACCATAATGACAGCAGTGCTAGTACACTCAAAAGACTTCATTGGATCAATGTCAGAGAAACACTTTTGGTTTTCTTGAGAACCTTTCAGTGGATGGTTCCTTAAAGATCCCCCTTTTTAAATATGAGGTGTGTGATGTGTAAAAATGTAAAGAGGCTCCTCGTAATGTAAAGGTTATATACCAATTAGAGTTTCAATTAGAGCCAAGAACCATTTAGTACCATTAATTCTGCATTTCGAATGCTTTAGGTTTGCTGGATATACTCAGTGCCCTTTATTCAGTGAAGTGCTTTTCTGGAAACTCAGCTGGTTTAACCGCAAAGCAGTTGCAACAAGCAACATAACCCTTGTCAGAGGCAAGGTGAGGACTTAGGAAGTGGATGATGTTACAGTCAGCAGTGAATAAGGAGGAACTCTGGGGAGCTCCTAGCTCTGCACCTGTCAGCCACTAACTCCGCTCCCATCTGCAGACTATAATTCCCCCCCTCAGGCCTGCAGCTTCTTGTCTCTGCAGCAGAGCAACCTATACAGAACTGGGCCAGGGCTCTCCCTCTGCTTCATCCCCTTTGCCCTTGCACACTTCCTTAACTGATAACTTCAACATCCAAGATTTAGACTGAGAGAGAGACTGAATGAGGTGATGTGGTAGGCTGAATGGCTGAAGGAGCTGATTATCAGAAGAAGGTCGACTTATAAGGTATTTGTCATGGTCCCCTTTCCTTTTTGTATCGGGACCCTTTCTAGCATGAAGTCAAAATCCACAACCTCCCAGAATAACATGGCTCACTGTCAGATATGTAGCCCAGTGAGAAATCTACTTTAATAAGCATAACATTCATTACATAGAGCTGTTGGGCCAGCTAGAAAGAGTTGAAAAAGTACTCTAATATACAGTAGATGTCGGCAAGTTGTATGTTCAGGAGACAAATCCTATTAGCGCTGCTCTGGGTTGAGATGCAGGGCAGATCAAACAACCACTGCGAGACAGCCTGTGCATAATATCACATCCTTTTTCTCTGATCAGCAATATTCCCCAAAGCCAGACGGATAACCAATGTCATGGTTAAGTTCAGTACAGCAACTTTTTGTCCATCAATACAAACATGTTTTTTATTCTCAAAATATCCTAGTGCCCTTAATAAGTGTCTGAATGTCTGAAATAGAACATTAAAACTCCTCTACGCTGCCGGGCTCAATTCCAATCACTGATCTGTCTGCCTTTTTTGATACATTTGTTCAGTTGCAGTCCCAAAATCTCCTTTCAAAAATATGTTTGGCATCAAAAGGTTTAAGCCTCAATTGTCCTTCTGCCCATCTGTCCACCATTACAGGACACTAGAAAGATTTTTTATAGTGTTCTTTTTGCTGTGTGTCAATGCCAAGGATACAGTCGAGAGTGCTACGTCACTGAAGGCTATCCCATTTTGTAGTATCTTTCAAATGTACCCTTCATTTCTGAGAAATCAAAGGGCCAGTGTGTCCTTCAGGACCTTCAGTCACATATAATCCTTCACGTGCAGTGCAAAAGCATTTGAAAAATGGCAGAAACAGCTGTGAATGATGAGATGCTGCAGCACCTGAATTTGAAATAGTGTTGCCTCTGCAGCCCTGCAAAGTTCCTAAACCCTTGAACAACAGCTTGATTTTTTACTAAATTTGGTGGATGGGTAGCTACACTGTTTAGTTTATGGTATATAGAGATCTCAGTTCAGCCACAGGACCTAATGTTATGTTAAATTTTGGTTCAAATTGTCATGTTGCTTACATCAGTAATGTATGTGACTGAGAACTCCAAAGAAGCCTTTGTATACCAGGACTAGCAAGCTCTTTAGATAGGGATTGTGACATATAAACACAATATTTGACCTATTCATGGCCTGTACATAAATATGTTCTATCATAGCAACTGTTTCTCACAATGTTGGACAGAATGTTGTGGAAATACAATTTGATCTAATGAATTTAGGTTTTAGATTTTCTGCATGTGTGATAGGGAGCGAGGAGGCGGACGCATATGCGGAGATAAGCAAATCCAGGGTCATCGTCTAAACAGTCCAGGGTCACAAATCCAACACGGATTGATCGGGGGGGCAGACATGACATAAACCAGAATCAAGCAGAACATCCAAACATTACAAACAATTCAAACAACAGTACATAGACCAGTACACACAAGGGGCAAACACAGGGCTTAAATACATAGGGTAAACAAGGGACAGGCAGGAAACAGGTGGAGACAATCAGGGGTTTAGTCATGAAAGGAGGGAGCTGGACCAAAACAAACGCACATGGGCTAAACCAAAACAACACGAACACATGGACAGGACTGGGAGGGGCCAATCGTGACAGTATGACATTGAGTTCTAGTTTGAAATGCTGTGCTACTGAGCAGGACTATGTTGTTGCAACTAATTGAAACTAGGCTGGTTGTAAATGAAAACAGATTTGCCACTATTTCAACATTAGCTTTATTGAATAGATAAAACAATCTTAACAATGTGACTTTTCACACATACACAAACTAAACATAGGATTTTCACTAGTGTTCTGTAAAGGCTTTTCTAGCTCACGAAAGTTGCTATGAGGGCATACTTTGTGGCCAAAAATGGATAGGTCAACTAGGTTTTGTGATACACCCCTCCTTTCCCTTGCTCTTATTGCCTTTGGGACCCATTTCAACATGAGGAAGGTTTGCAGATTGAGACAGGATGGTGAGGCAGAAGGTACTATTTAGAGGTTTTAAGATTTTGTTGTGGTTTTTATGATTTGATGGAGCCAGACTTCCTGTACAGCTCTGAAAGTGAAGAATTCCTGTCAGTCTAAAGGCAGTACTTTCTAGGGAGGAACAGTCTGCGTGCTGTGAGCCATTTCTGCATTTCAACATTCTTGATAAGGAATGTGTTTATCTATCTATGTTTTTTTTATTAGTTTGGGGAAAATACCGGCAAGCAGTGCGAGTATCTGTTATGCAGGTGTTCAAATTTGACTCAGTGGCATAAAGCTTGACGTTTATATGCTGTGCATTTCAGTCTTCACAGTCTTTCTCATAGTAAGGAGAACATCAGGAATGCTATTGTTAATCCCATGGCCAGTTTCATTACACACTTCCTTTCTATACCTTTCAACATGATAAAAGTTTGTGGTGGTGGTGAGGCAGAGGGTGTTGGGAACACTTTGAGATTGGGTTGGAATATTCCCCAGTAGCTTCTCTTATACATTACTGTACTCTTACAAGATAATGATGATGGATAGAGAATGCTCATCTTGCAGCATTATCATTAACATACATTACAGATACACAAACTTTGTCTAAATGGGATGTCATAATGTCAAAAGTAGAAGCATGGAGCTAAATACAGACTTGAACAAAAGTAAAAAAGGATCCACAGTACAGTGTGAAGTCAGAGGCCACCATTTTTGTATTTAATTTCCAGTCAAAGCGTCCATTATGCATGTTTTTTTTTTCTTGCAGCTTGTGACCCAAATCAGTTTAGAACATATTACATACATTTTTAATCTTTCTATTTTATCAAGCAGAATTCCCAGTGTCTGAAAGACAGCACATGTAACTAAACTCCACAGAGGAGGTGAGACATCAGAGCTTAATAATTATAGACCAATCTCAAAATCATCATACCTAGCCAAAATCTCTGAATCTTTAGTGAATAATCAACTCAAATCATTTCTCCACATGAACTCCGTTTTGTGTACCTACCAATCTGCTTTCAGAGAAAAACATAGCACTATATCTGCTACCCAACTTATTTTAAATGATATTTGTACTGCCGTTGACAAAAAGAAACATTGTGTAGCCATTTTTATTGATCTTTCCAAAGCCTTAACTTCAAAAAAGTCTTCAATATATTGTATTTGCCCCACTATGTTGGTGCAGAATGATCTGTCTGACAGACAGCAGTACGTGGTCCCAGGGCAAAATGAATCAGACCTGTTAACAGTAACTTAAGATGTTCCTCAGGGCTCAATCCTTGGACCGAATTTGCTTAATATCTATATTAATGATGTTGCCACCTCCAGTGTGGACTGCAAAGTGCATCTCTATGTGGATGATACTATTCTGCACTGTTCTGCAGACTACATATCAGTAGCAATAGAAAAATTGCAGTGTTCTTTTAATACCTTACAAGCTCTCTTTCACAACCATAAACTAGTTTTAAATGCAGGAAAAAAAACAAAATTCATTCTGCTTTCCAGAGCTTCTAACATTGATTTTAACACTTTAAAAATATTAGTACCCTGGAGGGATCCAACATTGAAAGAATCACTGAATATAAATACCTTGGCATATGGCTAGACGATAAATGTACCTTTAGATGCCATATCAATAGCCTTGCAGGCATATGCGACAAAACTTAGGCTCCTATGTCGACACAGAATGTGTTTTCCAATCCACACTAGAAAAAAGACTGTTAAAGTAACATTATTTACCGTTTATTAGGGTGATGTGATTTACAGTCATCTGCTGACACCCTAAAACCTTAAGATTTGGTTCATCATTTAGCTTTTAGATTTATCACTGGTGACCCCTGCAATACTCATTGCTAGGAAAAGTAGGTTGGTCCTCTCTGGCTGTGTGTTGAGAAGCACACTGGCTTTTGTTTTTTTATAAAGTGCTTAATGGTCATATACCTTCATATGTCACATATGAACATTGTAAATAAAGGAAATTATTTATCTCACTCCACTGACTGAATCATCCTTTCACTTAAGTGGGAAAATCTGCTTTTAGCTACAGGGCACACAGCTGGAATTTATTACAGGAGGCTCTAAAGCTCCACTTGCTGGGCCTCTGCTGGGCCTGCAAAACATTTATTTGATCTTAGTGTGTTCTTATTTGATTTTGGTATGTTCTATTATTTATTTATTTGTTTGTCTTTTTCATTGTTTTATAATTGTATTTTTATTATTTATTATTTTTATTTGGTTATGCTCACTGATTCAACATCTTCCTGTGTTTTACCTTTTTATTTCAAGATTTATTCCTCTTTTCGATACGTGTTCTCTGCTCTAACACTCAGCTTTATTGCAAGTGAGGGTCACGCTCAGTGTACACTGAGTTTACATAAAGGTTTCTTAGGAGATATTTCTCAGGTTAGGTACAGAATAATAGACTGGCCACCCCAGAGTCCAGACCTCATTGAATGTGTTTGGGATTATTTGGACCATGGGAAGCTGAAAATGTAACCAACTTCTAAGATGGAATTTTGAAGGTGTGGAACAATATCCCTTCAGATTTCCGTGTGTATCACCAGATAAATTCTTAATCTTTCCTGTAGGATAGTAATTAGGTTTGTCATAATTGTGAAACTTGGCAGTCATTTCATTAACATGTGAGTTAGGGTAAAATACTCACTATGCTTAGCTCTTTTGCTCCCATTGAGCTCATCCTTTTAACTCTGATGGCTCCTCTGTGGCACCCTGCACCTCTTCCCTGATTAGATGCCTTTCTCCTTAATGAAAGCCATGTCTCTATGCCCTCCAGCAATTTGTTCTTCTTAATGTAATTATTGACCAAGTTAATGCATTACAAGTGTACTTCATGTCTGTGCAATTGAGATACCTGATGTAAAACATATTGATTAATCTAGGTGTGGAGCAGTTTTCCTTCAGTGCATTGATTGGATCCCTAAGTGAAGAAACAGAGCCAGAAATGTAAAGATCAGGCCACCTGAAAAATTGATAGCTTATATTGTTTATAAAAATACAGACGTCTAACAGGCTGGATTGTTCAAGCTGCAGAAAATACATATTGCATCCGACGAGTACACTATTAAAAGTAAACATGCTAATAAGAGTTCTCATAAGTGATGCCACATTAAGGGCTCACCAATCTTATCCACAAAAGAAAGCGTGTTTCCCTCAGTGGAGAGTTCATAAAGAAACAAACTGTAAATGTGCAAATGTGAAAAACCTTTAAAAGTTTAACGAATCTTCGTGCAATGCATGGGTCCTCAATCCCACTCCTGGTGACCCCATATTGTTGCACATTTTTGTGTTTTCCCTACACACTTAAAAAGGATAGTTCTTCAAAGCTTCTTTAGTAAACGCAATGGCTCTATTTAGAGCCATGAGTTCTATTTACAACCATTTCGTGCTTACAGGGTTGTATATGATTCTATACAGATCCTTTTTGAAAATGATCCTATAGCACCAAAAATGGTTCTTCTATTGTTATTAGCTTGACATACAAAACATTTTCAAAAAGGTTCTATATAGAACCATAGAAATTGTCCATCAATTTAAAGATTTATTTCACCACACAAAGACGCATATAAGCATGAAATGTTTCTATGTAAAACCAATGTCTTTATTAAAGAACTCTTGAAGAGCCATCCTTTTAACAGTGTGTCTTCCACAGCAAATGAGGAGCTTTCAGTAAGTGAAGGAATTAAAGTAGGTGTGCTACATAAGACAAAGCACAACAATGTGGGATTGGCAACCCCAGACATCTGTCCACCATTGCAAACTGCAAAAATGCTTTTTTTTTTTTTTTTTACATTTTTACATTCTTATTAAAACTTTTCTGTTTTTTTCTGGAATTCTGTGAAGCTGCTTTGTGACAACATTCATTGTAAAAAGCGCTATACAAATATATTTGATTTGATTTGATTTGAAAACAACTCTGCATAGAAACGTTTTTACATGATGGAAATGTATTGATAAATGACAAATGCAACAAACAGTGATGGAATAAGTGTTGATATAAGCATGTTTGGCACTATAACATCTCAGAACTGTCTGCCCTGGTAGTGTTGGAAGTGCTTTGATTGACGACGGTGAAGTGGGACAGTGATGTCAGCCCTCATTAAATGGGCCAACTGTCCGCTCTGCCCAGCATTTCTGAACTGTTAAGGCTACAGCCATATGCAGCTGACAAAACACTGTCAGAACTGCTCTGCCTAGAACTAACAAAGGTCTGAATCCCATCCTTGTATGTGGTGAATGAAACTCTCATCATGTGCCATATGTTGCAAGCATGGGACACAATCTTCAAGACTTCCCACAGTACAGCTTTTTGGAAATTAGCTTAAAGTTTGTGAAGTATTTGAATGAAAACTTCACTATGATGTAAGTGCATCAGATCAATTTAAAGGTTTTTCCTACGACTGTATAATTTGTTGGAGAACCATTTAAAAATCTTGAGTGTAGCACTTTTTTTTATTATTATTTGATCCAGTGAGCTGTACTGTAGATTTCCTGTACAGCTTTGAAAGTGGAAAATTCCTGTCAATCTGAAAGCAGTACTTTCTAGGGAGGAGAAGTCAGATGTCTGCTGTGAGCCATTTCTGCATTTCTACACTCTTGATAAGGGATTTATTTATCTCTCTCTCTCTCTCTCTCTCTTTTTTTTTTGCTAAATTTAAAAAACAAGCAAACAGTACCAGTATCTGCTATGCTACTGTTCATATTTGTAAGCCTGAAGCTCACACACTGTGCATTTCACTCTTCACAGTCTTCTTCATACAGTCATGTGCAAAAGTTTGAGCACTCCTGGTCATATGATGAGGTTTTTTTAGGT
Source organism: Pygocentrus nattereri (assembly GCF_015220715.1). Lineage (NCBI taxonomy): Eukaryota > Metazoa > Chordata > Actinopteri > Characiformes > Serrasalmidae > Pygocentrus > Pygocentrus nattereri. The sequence goes on along the minus strand of NC_051236.1, from coordinate 16,262,954 downwards.
TTAAACAACACAGAGAACACACTTCTGCACATTTTAATACAGTTTCATTGCTGAGTCCAACATATTTAGGGTACAAACAAACAAATGAACAAATAAATGGCCTGTGCAAAATTTATGGTACAGTATATATTGATTTGTATGTGCTGTTTTCTCAAAGATGTCAAGCAACTAAAATTTGCAGAAATATGACAGATTTAAATTTCTTCTCCGTTGATATGTGCGCTTATTTCCCATTAGAATATCAACAAAACATGAAATTTAACTAGGTTGTTCAAACTTTTGCATAGTATGCAAAACATCAGCATATGTCAACTGAAATGTCAGCTTTATAGAAAAATCAAAAATGTATTAATTTGAGCGTATGTTAATACAAAATGTTTTTATTATGAAACATTTCTGGCCAATACACCATGAAATGTTTACAGAATGTAAAGGAAATTTAAATTTTTCAAATGGTGAAATTGGAACTACAGTGTTTTGTCATGACTATGGCAATGTTTTGCTATGGAATAAGAAAAGGATGCGTTAGAATATCTAAGCAACACATCATTAAAGAAAAGTGGTGGAAGGTGGAAGGAGTTCGTCCCACACTAGCTGAACATCTCATATGATGAAAACATGAGTTCTACCTGAAGCCAAGGCGCTGTTACGGGAATGATATTAAACCTCAAATCAATTCAAGCCCCCAGTAGCCTGGAGGCCTTCATGAATGACGTTAATGAATGATGTGGTAGGAGTGTGTTCTGTTCGCTACTGTTAATGATATTCTTGGTAATAGCCCTGCAACAGGCTTGCAGTTGAACAGGGAGCTGCAGAGTGAGCGTGATGGTGATTGTCCAGGTTGGCTTCGGTTCTTTTTCTCTGTTCTTCCCACAGAGTATTGCTGTATAGCAATGTGAATTACTGAGCTCCTCCTTCACGTCTGGGGGCAGATGAAGGCTAATGCTTCTGCAGCAGAGCCAGAGAGAGGCAGAGATATGCTTGATGTTGTCTCTTGTCCTCATTTACATGCTTTTTTCCAAACGCTGTGCCAAAGTGCTGGGATCAGAGAGCCGACACCGTCTCCTTTTGAAGTTTAAATAGATGTTGATGGTTCTCCTCTTTTAGAGCTGGCAGTGTGCGACGAGTACATCTTTTACCATGAAATTACCACAAGAGAAACAGGTTGCAGGGCTCCTTCAAAAAATGCAATGCAATGTGGATTTTATACTATTTCAGTGTACTCAACACAAAGCAGACTTAAAAAAGAAGCAAAAGGAATTTTCAACAAGGCATATACTTTAGTCCTCGCATGTATTGGTCCGCAAAGGGCTTAAAAGCCCATTGGTTATGATAACTGCAGGAACATGAAAAATGAGCTGGGGAAAGTGGGCCAGCATTGAAGGGTCTTCTCTAAGAACTATGCCCTCATTTTCCAGTGTATAACATTGTAGTGCTCTGTGATAAAATGGAAGTGCAAATGGTCTGATAGTCCTCTCAAAGAGCTACGATATAATACTTAAATATTGCTTTTGACTATGGTTGTCTAAACATGGCTTACCCATGTATCACAGAAGAAATTCCTTTCCTTTTTTTCCTTTTCATTTCATTTATCATTTGTTAAAACATGCCTGCTGTCATAGCAACATCATAGAGAACTTTCATATCAAATATATCCACCACTATTTCCACCATCATATACGTATTTCACTGAAGGTTTAAATGCCTTTGTGAGCATATTTACAGATTTAATATTGTAGGTTGTTTTCAAATATTCATTCAGCTGAGCGCACAGAAAAAAGAATTTCATGTTCTTTCTGGAATGTGTTTTTCTTCAAATGTGCTTTCTATATAAACGGCTGCCTGCATCGCAATGGGACAATACCCACAAAACAGAAGATCTGAACAGCTCTCACATTCTCAGAAATGATGTAGCCATCTGAATACATTACACTGCAAACATATTTGTAACTTTGTATTGCACAGGGCTTTTGATTGATTTCGGCTAATTGTTTAGCTTTCAGATGATTCCATCCTTGCACACTTCACTGCGGAGCTGTGAATGGTTGCTCCACAGTGCAGATGGATATCGACCTTTTCGTTCTCTGCTGATGTAAGTTTTTTTTTTCCCTGTGACATCCCAAACTCCAAAGATCCATGTTTTTCTTTAGGCAAGATGTGTGTCCCCTGTTTCCCACCAAACCACAGTCTGATGAAATATTAACCACCTCCACAGCTTATCTTCAGAGCAGTGTGTGGCTGAGCTCCCACTAGACAATGATTTATTTAGCTCTAAAGACCTGTCTTCCAATTAGGGAGGTGAGAATGACACTTCTGAAGGTCACCAAGTCAGCAAACTGTTTGTACTGTTCACTTTCTCAAGCACAGGTCAGAACAGTGGTGTTTGATTCTTGGCCAAAATTGCTAAGGAGCTTCAGAAAATACTTCCAATCTTAAAACTAAAGGTGCCAAAAAGGGTTCTTCCAGGTGATGCCATAGAAAAAAAGGTTTATTTCCCCAAAGAACCTATTAGTGGATAGTAATTTTACAGAGCCATTTATATAATTTGTGATGTGTGAACTATTTCTGATGTGTGAAGAGCCTTTTTACTCCTTAAATTCCCAGGTTTATTACATCTTAAGGCTTATTATTCATTTATTACATGGAAAACAATACAAGGATGACCAATCCCTTTGAGTTTGCATGTTATCACTTCTTACGTTATTGCACAGAGAGCTCATTTTTTGAAGTGGTATATTATTAAGGGTACAGAGAAAAAATATATCCGTATGGGTATTTTGTCTTATTCAAAAGTGAAAGTATGGAGCTAAAAGTGCAAATTGAGGGAGAAAAAAGAGAAAGTCATAGACCACCATTTATTCATTTAATTTCCTATCAAAATGGTCATTGAGTACAATTAGATATTTCCAAGGAGACTAGATATGAGATAATCCACTTACTTAAAGAAAACATCAAAGGAGAATAAGTGATCGGAGTTTCCAAAACTGGGCCTCTCAATGGGACTCTCGAGCTGGTGGACCACCAAAACTGTCATCATCAGACAAACAGTACTTAAAGCTTCCATCTTTCAGAAATAGAAGAAAATCAAGCTGCACTCTGGCCTCAAATCTGAAAACACCCACAGGTGCTCCTGTCCATCATTCTACTGTGAGAAGACAACTCAACACTATGCGTCTGAAAGGATGTGTAGCTGTGAAGAAGCCACTACTGAGATAAAGAATTGACAAAAAAAAGAAAATTGCTAATAAAAAGAAGCTACTAGTGCTCTCAGCACAACAGACTGACCACACCAGAGGTAACAGAGAGTAGGGTATAACCAAGCACATTTTAATTTTAGCTAAGTTGTTTTAAAAATATGTAGACAAGATGAGCGAACATTTGTTGTTTTATACAAGCAACCTACACATATCTGTTACAAATGAAAATGGTATATGGAATACCTACTAATTCAGCTGGGAGCACAAATATTATAACTTGCCTAGTAGTTAGGGTTAACTGTAACAGACTGAAGTGCTAGTCGTAACAGCTGCTAACCGAGAAGTCTGGTAAATGATGACTACAGTTCAGAACATTTAGTATATATGTTGTTTGAAGTGGTCCTAGTGACAGATAAATAACCTGAAGATGATCCAGACCTTAACATCATTTGGATTACTTGGATCATGAGAAGCAGAAAATGCAACCAACTTCTAAGACTGAACTTTGGACGTGCTGGACCCTTCCGATTTCTTTGAAAAACTAAAAGCAAGTCTCCCTGAAACAATGAAAGCTGTAATAAAGGCAAGAAAATGGACTGGAAGCTAAATTACTGAGAAATTTGATATGACATTTGTTTAAGTTTCTGGGTTATTGTCTGTTAATTATAAGTATTCTGCATTTTTCCTGACTCTGACAAGAGTAAATTGTCTTAAGTGATTGTTTTAACTGGGGATTAAATGATTGAAAGATGGCATTTTACTTTTGTACAGTATTGTATAGACTTATGTATATAAAAGTAAAAAGTAAATATTGTAACAAGTAAAAAGTTTTCTTTTGCAGGTGTTATGTAATGCAGTGGTGTGACGACTGATGCTGGAAGTAGTTCTCACACACAAAAAAAAATTGATCATAGCCATGTACAGTTCAACTTTATAGTGAAATTCATTTGGTTGAATGTTTTCATAAAAACAATGAATTCCACTGGAGAGGAACTCAATTGAGTGAGAAAAAGAGAACAATTGCTTGGCCTTTAAGTGGCACTTTGAAGGTATTAATGAAAATGTAATGAGTTAAAGGAATGTTTGTTTTTCTCTCTTGGAACTGTAATCATGTAAAATTACAAGTAATCAAGGACACAAGTACAAAGAATCCAAAGCAATCCTTAAGTAATGAATTACAATTATCCAAGCATTTTCCACTCCAGATTAATGGCATATTTGTAGAGATTTGCACTGTAAATTACAACGACCTGTCAGAAAGTTACTGGTTTGCAAATTAACCCATGATGTACTGTAATAGAGTAATGATACCAAACCACAGAATTTCCATTTTTCACACTCACTCAGTAAACTAAGACTGCACTGTGCATTTTGGCACACCTCACTGACAGAAGCGCACAGCTGGGTGTAGACAGCATCAGCCAGGGTGACCCATACTTTAGCCCCTATGGAGTTAGAGGGGGTTATGTTCTTTGCTCAAGGGCACAGTGTGAGTAGGTAGACCAAAATATTATGTGTTGATGTGCTTGCCACGAATGTTAAGTGATGGTCTGGAGCTGTGGGAGCTTGCATACTAACAGCCTGGATATTGAAACCTCTGAATTCAGGGTGTTGGCCTAGAACCTAAACTAAATCTACTGTTCTTCCTCCATGTGAAAATAGCCTATTACTGCTGGTGTATTACAACAGGTTTTAATGTTACTGTAATCCAATGAAGAGTGGATTTAAGTTTTCTTCATTTCCTCAGTTCATAGGTTTTCCTCTCCTGGGCTTTCTCCTAGTGCTGTGATGGGTTGCCCACCTCTACAATGACTCAGTTTATAAATACTGCCCTAACGGAGCACTTCCTTTCCTCTCCAGCTCTCCTGTTCCCAGAACTAATTCTATCATTAGAAAGCAATTCAGAGTTGAAAGCTTGCCTAGTAACTGTATTTATACATTGGCAATGTCAGATCTATCGAAAAGTGCCACGTTCTATTCAGTGTTTTCAGTAAGGGGTTCAAGGCATTTCTAACAGAGAAGTCTGATAAATTATAACTACAGTTCAGTACATTTAGTACATATGTTGTTTGAAGTGGGACTGGTGATCGATAAATAACCTGATGGTGATGTGGAAAATGAGATAATCACCATTTGGGAAAAGAGCTGAGAGAGAATTGGAGAGGACTAATTTACAGTTAAACAGCTGCAAATATTTTGGAAAAGCTGGGTTCACATTTGAGAAGGTGTGTGCAGGCAAGCTCCAATAGTCTGTGTGTGAAAGAGGGAGAGAGAGTGAGAGAGAGAGAGAGACAGAGAGAGAGATTTGTTAAGAAACGGCCTGCTACTTCTCTGTGCTATGCACTGTAACACTAGCTTTGCCACATGGCTCTTCTTCTACTTACTACTTACTTTAAGTTTAGCTTGAGTGCATGGATCCAAAATTAAATGCCAATGTGCCTTTGAACATCTTTGAACTTGCTCATTGCAGTGAAACGAATAAGCAAACAAACAAATAAATAAAACATAACTAAAGACACTGGGCATCACTTTGGAGCCACTAGCTCTAACCTGGAGAAAAAGTTCTTCTGATCCGAAAACAAGTTTAAAAGAAACTCTTTAGTAGAAATGGGATTGTAAAAAGGTAATAAATAATATCAAATAAAAAACATTGAATTATCAAGGGGCCATTAGAATGCTATGGTACAGTCAATTCCCCACTACCTCTGCTCTGTGTGATTTACTGAATAAAATTTGCAGGACTTTCTGTACTGCTTAATTGTCCTGGAGGTTAACTGAATTACTCAAAATTCTGCTGTAAACCTCATGGACTTGGCTCTGGAAACTGCTTGCAGTCTGAAGTTTCTCCAGCAGGAAGCATTATTGGCATGCAAGTTACCATAAATCTGCACCAGAAGAAGTTTATGAACACACATGTTTACAGTAACGTTTCTTATAATGGCAGATGAAAGAGTTTCACAGTATTGTTTTATTTAATATGTGATTTTCATGAAAACAGCTAATGTTCATAAAAGGTCTATAATCTAGAAAAGAAGACAGAGTAGAAAGTAGGTCAAGGCTGCAGCAGGCTTCTGTTTTGTTTGGGGGTGGGGCAATATAATTGATAAACTATTTTTTTTAGAAAATATGCTGTTTTTAGATATCACCTAGTCTGAACCAGAGCTTTCCAACTAAAATATCTGTCAAAATAAATATGATTACAGAAATTGAGCTTTGTGTGTCAAACCCTGACAAATTTTACGTTGGACCACAAAGTAAAACGGCAAATTTAATGATGAATCTGTGAACTAAAAGTTACAAAACAATGAACTATTTTACATTTGTAAAGGGGATTTGAAAGCCTCTCATTTTTTACTTTAGGGGTCTTAGTTGTGTTAAAACTAACTCCACCATGAGGAGGCTATACTTTAGCCTTTCACTGTGAGTTGTTTATGAACATAACAATGTGCTATGTTACAGACACCAACAAAAAGAATAAAATAATTTAGTTGTAATTTCTGTGATTTATACAAACAACTAGCAATCAAAAAACACTGACAATTAAGAAACGGATCTCAGGATTAAATCTGAGAAGTGCGTATCTGATTGCTGTGAAAATATGCAGATGACAATGTTATGCAAATACAAGATGACCAAAAGCCTGTTTAACAACATAAAATGCTTTATTTTGTTCTGTGTTAGGTTGTGCTTTGCTTTTCCTCTGTTTTTAGATGTTAAATTTAAAATTAGTTTAATCTGGTAAAGGGGGATATAAATAAAGCAATAAATAATGTAATGCAACATGTAATGTAATTTGTCTGCATGTTCGTAAAACATTTTGTTCCTTGTTGCACCGTGTTGTTCCTGGAGGAACATAATTTCACTCCACTGTGTACTTGTACATAGATGGAATGAGCATAAAAGCCTCTTGACTTGACTTGTAATGTAATAGTTTATAGTAATTACCTGACTTTTTCTAGTAAGCCACTTTTCTGATCACAGTGCTGATCAAATTATGTTTTGTTGATTTTCTTAGTAAAAATAAGTTAACACATCTTCCACAGGGAACACATTTAAATATGGTATAATTCTGCATATTTTTGTGCACAGTTTTGCTTTCTGAGTTAACATATTGGAAGAAAACAAACAAAAAACATAATTAAAAATGTGTCATAACTTTGGCACAGGCCACATTTTATGTTTCATTGTCTCCGTGTATGTTTAATTCAGCAAACAACCAGGGACTGTGCTTTAAATGTGCAGATGTGTGCTCGCTGTAGAGAATGTGTTAACTCATTCTCAAAATGAAATCAGTCACCAAAACTTTTGCATACAACTGTATATGGCAGTAATTAATCATTTTAGGACATTTATTTATTCTGTACAGCTTCTGGAATAAACAATGATAACAAAACAACAAAAGGATGAAAGTCTTACATAAAATGCAAATATCAGATAATTTTAGCTAATAAAATTAATTCTTACAAAACACTATATGCAATAAAACACAACAGACACTATAGCCAATAAAATAAGTGCTTACTCAATGCACTTTCCTTTACCCTGTGAATTTTGACACTGTCAGGAGCTCATGTCTAAATTTTGCCTGTTTTTATTTTCAGCATTTTCCTTTTTTAGGAAGACTGAAAAAACACACATAGCCTGCATTATTTGACACTTCTTTCTCCTGTAGCCAGTGTTTTCTACCCTCTTCATTACAGTCACAGACACCATCTGTGCAACTTCTTTTTTAGCTCATAGCAGAGCTGTGAACAGAGAACAGGTATGACCTCCACTCTTCCATTCAGTCTGCACTGATTAAACCAAATTTGCAGTGAATGAAGTGGGACAAATGACTTGCCTAATGGAAATATGGAGTGTATTCAGTGGAGCATGTCACCTTCAGTGTGCTTACACTGGAAACACACTGGATCTCCTAGACTGTGAGCTCCTCTTTCAGTTCACCTTCTCATACTCTAGCGCAGACGCCTTTTTTTCTTTTTTCTTTCTTTTTTTTAATTTGCTGAGAGATTGAACAGAGATTGTTCCTTTAAGATCAATTACAGCTCTAACTGATGGAATGTTGTCTGTCCAGTGTACTCATTGAAGCTGAGAAAAGGAGATATCTTCAAAAAGGAAAGCACAGAGGAAAGATGTAGGTATAGCATGAGCAGCTATCTCTAAAGCGATAGTTTGGCCAAACATCCCATTTACACAGTTTTCCCTTTTCCCTAAATGTAGTCAGTCAGCCAAGGCATGTTTGGTGTCTGACGTTTTGCACTGGAGCTATGAGATTCATACATATGACAAGTGATGGGGTGTATAGCTGCCATTTAGCTACATCCCTAAATGATCTCATGTCTCAAACTGCATCAAGTTGATAAATAATCTCAAACAGACATAGATATTTTGCACATTTCTGAGGAATGTAACCCAAAACATATGGTATAATTGCAAAAAAGTTGGTTCTTATATCCACCAGTTCCCCATCTTACTATTACAGTTCCCCACATTACTAGTATTCCTGCCTTTGTGTAGAACCTTTCTACTCCTTCTCTCAGGTGTTTCCCATTGTGTCCAAGGTATATCTAGCCTTTTATTTCAGTCTTGTTTGTCTAGTCTTTCATGTACCCTGCATTTGGTTTCCCCTTTGTTATTTTTGCTAAAAAGTCATGAAGTATGTTTTTTTTGTATTATTCTCAGTGTTTGTTCTTGTTAATTGTCATCAATAAAACCAACTTGTGCTTACATCCAGCCTTATCACCTGCCAAACACGAAACAGCCACTCACAGACACCATGTTTCTTTAGTGCAGCATTCTGTAGAGATCTACATTTTCTAACTATATGCCTAGTGATATTTTTATCTTACAGCACCCCTGCTGTAAGAGCTGTAATTATTGTTTAGGATGTAGCATTAAGGTCTAGATTTTTCCTCATTTAGTGTAGCTTGTCCATTGTAGCACTGAATATTCATAAAAACTATGTAGCACTACTGCCTGGATTATCTGCTTTTAAAACTCATTTATTTTTTGTACATTTCATCTGTATGTTATGTATATGTTTTCACCTTGTTGAGGGCCATTTTATGCGGCACTGCCACAAACCTCTCCTGTTTGAGCCCCTCTCTCAATTTCATCAGTCTTTAGAATGTTGACTGTGCAAAGTTGTTCTATTGACATGAACATCATATCATCTGTTAGATCAGTTGATGTCCAAACAGAGTCACTTCTTGTTACTCGTTAGGGAGTCACTTGTTGCTTGCCAGTTCACATGGCAACATTAGCTATTTTGTAGTGTTTCACAATAAATGAAAAAAAGTTTTCAAACTGAACTAGATAAATTATTGAAGCATAAATGATTTCCACACACGAGATGTGGTTTGTTTTGGTTGGAGTTCATAAAATAATTTTTTTTTTTAATTCCATTGTTCATATAACAGGTTATTGCATTAGGGGTTGGCTCTGGGCAGGCGCAGGTGGACTGAGAAAATCTGTCTGTAGTGGTGTTGAGAAATTGAAATAAACTGTCGATTATTTCTTTAGAAATAATTTTTAGTGAGTACACTACAAAAAAGGAGGATTTGCTATTAAACACCATTTCTTAATTTAAAAAATATGTTAACAGAGTTTAAGTGCATTTACCCTCCACTACATAATCATTTCTAACACATTAATGTATAAGAGATTAAGAGACCCTTATTAGTCCCACAATGGGGAAATTTCACCTCTGCATTTAACCCATCTGTGAAGTGAAACACCACATACACTCTAGTGAGCATACACACACTAGGGGGCAATGAGCACATTTGCCCAGAGCGGTGGGCAGCCCAATCCGCAGCGCCCAGGGAGCAGTTGGGGGTTAGGTGTCTTGCTCAAGGACACCTCAGTCATGTGCTGTTGGCTTTGGGGATCGAACCGGCGACCATTCGGTCACAAGGCTGGATCCCTAACCTCCAGCCCACAACTGCCCCTTATAGGAATACCGACAAAATTCCTGATGGCTGCTACTACCATTGTTAGATATGCAACACGCTTCAGCTTTTCCACTGCATGGGACAAGCTCCACTCGACCCAAATCCACTTGCCTTTTTTGGTTTTCCATAAGGTAAACCTGGTATCTGGTACTACTTTTGGTATCACCTGCGAACTAACCAAGCAGATATCGAAAGGTGACGTGGAAAAACTTCAGAGTACTGATTGGATGTAAGGAATCGTCTCTATCACCCCAAACACATATGCATACTTTAGCTGCCAGGTTAGCATACCCTCTTGCATCATTGCTGGGCAACCAGATCTGTGTTTTCATCTGACCTCTGATATTGTATTTCCCAAATTCTCCAGTTTTTGTCTTCAGTCTTTTGTCTTGCTGCCATCAACCTCTTTGTGTCCTTCACAGCATGGCAGTTTTATGTGGCATTGCTTCGATGACCAGCGACATTGAGGGGGTACTATATTTGCAGAAAAAGTGGAAAACAAAGTAGCCCATACTAAAAGCGAATAGAGTCAAGTCAAATTGAGCTGGTACCATGCAGTGGTTATTCAGTTTTACATAGAACAGTAAGTCATACAGTGTCCTGTTGAAAATTACTTAATAACTTGGTTTGAGGTTAGTGTAGAGTGATTAAGCCATGCAGTCTGCAGGATGCTAACAAGTGGATGTAAGTGTCCATTACTTATCAGACACCTTAGCCTTATAGCTCCAGAACAAAACTAAAGAAGCAAACACCAAACATGTCTTTTCTAACTGATTCTATTCAAAGTGAGAAGAAGACTGTATAAATCTGAGATTTAGAGAACCAGCACTCTAAGCAAATTGCATTTGGTGATCATTACATTAGCTCTGCTCTGTCTATAAAATGCCCTTTGAGACAGCAATTTATTAAATTTCAACCCTTTATTTGGCAGGATGACTATTCATTCACAGTAGAAACAGCCTCTCTGTTTAGAAACTTGGAAATGGAGCATAATAAATGCATCTGAATGATAACAGATTATTGAATGGGGAACAGACATTAATTTCACTATTAAAAACGACAATATGCAACACAGCCTTGAGCAGTACAAATATAGACCTGAGAACCTGTTTAATAAAGATGCTTTTTTGTGAGTGACTAATATATTTCTGTGTTTACTCCAAATGTAGACACAGTAATATTTTTATTAGGTGCATCATTGAAGAATACATGTTGAAAATTATGATATTTTGTTCATCTGGATGGATCAACTCAGTAGAGTACTTGTTAATGTGCAAAGTAAGTCTGGCGCATCACAAACCATGCTTGTAGTTCTGTGTCTAGTCAGTTATTTATATAGAATGCATCATGCACACTTTCTTGGGTGGTACCTAAGCGGTGGAATAATGACAGTGATCTTTAGACCCACGTTCCCCAAAGCATAGAGGGAAAGGCAAAGTGGAAAAGCTGTGTCTAGAAACAGCTGGACTCATTAATCATAACAGAGATGGCTGGGGCCCCTGAAGATGGGTGCAGAAGACCCTCTTCATTAGATCATCACAGCTGGACTTAGGCCAAATCCTACAGGGAAAACCTGTGGAAACAGTGAGTGGGGAAAAGAGAAAGTGCCCTTTTGCTCTGGTGGGAATCTGTTGAACTTGCTTTGTGTTTTGTGAGAACTGAGCAATATGCACCCCCTGAGCATTTTATTAGGAACACCTCCTTGTATCTACACCAATTGTCCATTTTATTAGCTCCACTTACCAAACTGGTGCTCTTTATAGTTCTACAATACAGGCTGTAGTCCATCTGTTGCTCTGCATACTTTGTTAGCTCCCTTTTACCATGTTCTTCACGGGTCAGGTCTACCACAGAGCAGGTATTATTTGAGTGATAGATATACTCTCAGCACTTCAGTGACACTGATGGTTTTTGAGTTTTTAAACATTGTGTCCACTTACTGTCCACTCTATTTGACATACATACCTAGTTGGTCCACCTTCAGTCCTTCATTAGTGGTCACAGGATGCTATTGGGTGGATATTTTTGGTTGGTGGACTGTTCTCAGTCCATCTGTGACTTTGAAGTGTTTAAAAACTCCAGCAGCACTGCTGTGTCTGATCTCATACTAGGGCAACATGCACTGACACACCACCAGCACTACAGTGTCACTTCAGTGCTGAGAATGACAAACCACCCAAACAATGCCTGCTCTTTGGTGGTCCTGTGGGGGTCCTGACCAATAAACAACAGGATAAAAGGGTTCTAACAACGTATGCAGAGAGACAGAAGGAGAACTACAGTCTGTAATTGTAGAACTACAAAGTGCACATATATGGTAAGTGGAACAAGTGGACAATGAGTGCAGAAATTTTAGATTTTTAGAAGTAGCAGTTTTTGATATCAGCTTTTTGACTTCTTGGCATCTCAAGCAGCTTCATGAGGAGCCACATGGAATGTATTTCCAACACTCTGGAAGATGCATCACACATACTGAGACCTTATTGGCTACTGAAAACTACTTTGTGGTTCAACAAAGCTGATGTTAATTTCTTATTCACCAACTTCTTACTCAAATTTGCCATTCCACTTTAAATGGTGCAGCAGTTACAGGAACGGTATCTAACAGAATCTAATTGCTGCCTATTTAAGGTGGAACAGCAAATTCAAATAAGGAGCCAAATTCTGCCTCTTTATAGTTCCATCCTAAACAATCTAAAGCCCTGCTAATTGTGTGCAATAACTTGACTCAGCTGGTGCAGCATTCCTAATGAAAAGGAGGTCCATTGATGGATCCCATAATAAAAGTTTGTGGCTATGATGAATTTGTTTATAACAGAATGTCAAGCCTGATGTATCATTTACAAGCAAAACACACTACTGATGCCTACAATATCTAAACTTTTGTCTAGTACTACACTATTGAGGACTTCTGTGATTACTTTTGGCAGTTTACACAGAAAACTTGAGTTGTGATGTGTCATCAGATGACAAGACCCTTTTTGGAATATGAAGTGAAAGCTTGTTATTAAACTTTACTGCACAGCTATTTCTGATAGAATCTTACTGAAGCTTACTGAAGAATCCTTACCAAATCACAGGGCCATTGCAAGGAAGGTTAGAGCCACATTTCATTGATATGAGAGGGTCAAACCCTTGAATTCTTTTGTGTCACCTCCATAGTCTATGGTATAGTCAAAGATAAGTAAATTGTCAGGAAACAAGGTGCATTAGATGCTGGTGCTGCTTGATTGGACAGGGTCTAAGGTGATCAAAAATGACACTGTACAGGTACTGTGGAGGAATGTTCATCAAAGTACAAAAGATGTAAATGCACCCTCAAAGGTACAACAATGATTTTAAGGTCCAATTGTGTACCATATATAAGATTTTCCCAGTGGAAAAGTACATAGAAAAGTACATATTTGTACCTTTTCATAACCTATTGTTTTAAAAAAAGAACAATAAAATAAAAAGCCTGAAGACGAGATAGAGTGTGTGGAGTCAATACAACCTAAAAAATATAATTTCAATGAATTATGGTACAGTTACATTCCCTAACTAAAGGTACTGAAATGTACCCTTGATGGAGGCACCGCAGTGACCGTTTCATTACTTTTTTCTGAGAGTGTGTATGTGTTACATTACTCAACTTCTCATTTCTGACTTTCTGTTCCTGCCATAGTAATTCATTAGTGTAGCATATAAAAGCCTTATTTGAGCCTAATGGGGTGAATGATAGAATGGATAAATAATTATATTAAATTATGTAAAAAACATACATGTATTTTAAGAGAGAGAGACATTTCAATGGAATGGGTTATTCCTGTATTATTTCTACAGTTTTGAGATTGATTTCTAATTTTATTCTACAGTGTGCAAGCCATTGGCTGATTTTATTGATGGTGGTATAATGTTCCCTAATGCTTATAGTGGCTTTGCATTCCTTGAAAATGTTCAAATTTAAAGTTATTAGAAATGATGTTTGTGTTTAGAAGAGACATAAAAAATGCACCATGTGTTCATCTTTACATGAAGTAATATACAGTTGTGTGAAAAAGTTTGAACACCTTTGAAATAAATCAGTACATTCCATACAGAGCACACATGTAAATATTATATTTTTACTGCAAATTTAAGTGCACATTTGATATATTTGCTGAGTCGAACAAATTAGAAAAAAATCTAAAATCTAATATATGCTTTAACTTTTGCACAGGTCACATTTTATGTTTCATTTCTCTTTTATTCTCTGTCGAAGATAGATTAATTTACTTTCACTCGGACAATCAACAAGGCATTTACTGAGGAGGGGTGCGTAAACCTTTGAATACTTTTACAAATTTTGTGCTCAGACATTTGGAGGACAGGGACTCAGTGGGGAAATGCTCACACTGAGCATAATCAGCGTGAATTAAATATATTTTAATGTAATTTAATTTAATGGCAGAGTGTAGTCACTTCAGCTAACACCTGAACTCCAATTATCAGTGTGTGTGAGTTATCCACTACACTATACAACAACTTCAAATCAATTATGTTTTAACTCACTGTAACGAAACAGACTTAGTTAGCCGCCTGCAGGTAGAATGGGCTTTACTAGTTTGTCTGAAATCCACAATCAAGGTCAAAAAACAGACAAAGGTCAAAACCAAAATGAGCCAAAAATAAACAAACATGTTTATTTACATTCTGATGCCTCAGGCATCATAACAACTGCACCATTTAAGGTGGAACAGGAATTTTCTAAGAAGATGCTAACAAACGGCCTTAGCTTCATATCACCAAAGAATTAGTGGTGGGCAATAATATATAATTGTCCTACACCCCCTCTTTGAAGGCATATGATTCGCTAAATGTAAATAAAGACCAGCAGCGAGGTTGCTGAACTTTACCCTCCTCTGCTATCACTACAGACTGGCAGGATTGCCTACAGAGCACCAATACTAGCCTGTTAATGAAGTAATATATTTTTTATTTGAGAGTTGTCCCAATTCCATAGGGGAATATTTCAACCACTACCCCTTGTAACTCAGTTCAAGGTGACACTCAAAAACAAGGGGCAGGGGTGAAAATAAGAAGTGGGACCTTACTATACATGCTGACCAAGACTCAGTCTGAAGGCAGCAGGACATCGGCTCAAGCCCCTTTGGAAGCTATATGTGCAGGGTGGTATGTTTAAAACCTTTTCTTCTTTCTAGAGTGGTGGAATATAATTTAAGGAGAGTAAAAATGGCATATGCAGTTGGGCATTTGCAAGCTAAGTAAGCTTTTCAGAGTTACGAGTGACAGAGACTCTGCTCTGATGGATTACTCCAGCAGTTATATTAAGTGGTATACAGTCTTTCTTACACTTATTCTGTTTCAGGCATTAAATCTCATGGTATTAATTAGCAAACTTCCACAGCCAACAGCTTGACTATAGCACATGAGGTGTGGGGTGGAGTGCTTGCTGTAAGCGAAAGGGAGGATTCCCTGAGCATTTGGATAATGAGTGATCTTTAGCAGCAGGTGCTTGACACTCCCCCGACATTACTCAATGAGATCACAGTCGATGTTAGTTAAATAACCCTCTCTCTGAAAATGCTGCATGCAAATAGTTGCTACATTTCCCTACAATAAAAAGCAGTCACGCTACCGATACACTTTCAAATAAATCAGCTGAAACAAACAGTGCAAAAGAGAGCGTGGAACATATGGACCAGGCCTTTTTTCTCATGGGAAGGATTTTCTTCTAGGCTCTGTTATCAAAGCACAGTGCTGAAAAACCATTTCATAGTCCCTTCAGAAACCCTGTTGTGAGTCTTTGAAGTATAGTGTGCTTGAGGAGACATCTCACGTGCATTTTATTAGTAAAGGAGGAGGGAGAGAAAGGAGAAAAAGAGACAAAAAAGATCAAATGAGAGATGATCAACTTGGCTCAGTACAGGGATTACAGGCCACTATGATACCGGATTAAACCTGTTATCAAATTTTAAGAAATCCAATAAGGCTGTGTGGATTTTAGTAATAATCGGGTTATTCAGTGCATGTTTGCCATTAATCTGATATCTTTCTTTTTTTCAACTGTGCAGAAATAGCTGGAGCAGATTTGCCTCGGAAGGAATAAATAAGCTTGAAATATGACCGATTTAAGTTCATCCATGTCGCTCTTCTGCGTTCCCTTCGTTGGTTTCCTGCAGCTGTCCACATTAGATTTCAATCCTGATGCTTGCCTACAAAGCAAAGAATGGGCCTGAAGGCAATGGCCAAAACCTGAACTTTACCTCTTTACCACAAGCCATTAGTACAGCTCAGCTTGACCTTCCATCCCTAAAGACTTGTGGAAAACAAGCATCAAGACTCCTGTTAAACTCACCCGGGGTGTCTTCAAAAGCCACAAACACTTATTAAAATAGCTTGTAATTATAATTATTAAATGTCTTGAAATCTCTGTGCACTGTGCATCCTTACATATCTAGGAATAGATATCTAAGTATCAGCACTGAATACTGTCTCTGTCTGGGTCTAAACTCAAGGATATCTTTAGATTCCAGCCTATTTATACTAGCTTAATGACACATTTTCTGAATAGACAACAAAGCACTTTTGTAAATCACTCTGGATAAAAGTGTCTGCTAAAAAGCTGTAAATGCAAATACTTGGCAGTAAATATTAGAAATTATCACTGTTAAAAAGAGGCACATCCACCAAAATAATTACAAAACAAAAAAAAGAAAAAAAAGATTTTATTCCAATTAATTTTGGAGCGTTTCTATTGGTCCAATCATCATGAAAGTTTAACACAATGTAAATTACAGCTGCTGTGTTTAAATGACAGAAGAAAATATACATATTTTTACAGCAACATAAAAATATTTCATAGTAATTTTCCAGTAAGTACCTTAATTTTACATCACATCTCTGTTTGGTGTTTTATGTGGGGTTTTAATTATTAATAAAACAAAAAAAAATCATTCATTCATTTTGGTGGGTTACAATGGACCTAGAGGCATTTAAAAAAGAAATCTGATTATTGACTGACTCATGAAGACTTGAAGTGTTAATATTTTCGGAAGCGCATGAAAAAAACTGTAATTTAAAAATATATATATTATTGGCAAAATCTTTGCAGTTATCAATTTACTATCTGCGTGAAAACATATTTGGAGCTTAGAGCAAAGGTGCAGCTTAGAGCAAAGGTGTGAGCATTGCTTTGAAGCTAAAATGGGTGATAAATGGCAGTTCCTGACACAACAGCAACGCAGGTGTAGATGCTGCTGTTGTGTCCAAATGAAATAAATCAAGCTAAGATGTTGTCAATGTGTTGTCACATGAATGAGCTTGATGTTCACTTTTCCATTATTTCTCCTCCTAAATTGAGTCCAACTATAATTTAAACATATTTCTGTGTGATCACTGAAAATTCCTCAAAGTAGAAGCCCCATCTACTCCATATAAAGGATGGAATATATATATATATATATGGAATTTATATGGAATTTCAAATTTTGTTACATGCTCATTCAAACATCACTTGGAGTAAAGTTACATTGTGAGGTGCAGCATATGTGTGAGAGCTTTCAGGAGTGAAAGGCCAGTGTGTTTCTTCTGACACATGAGTTCCATGGCAGGATGCAGCATAAGGAATAATTTCCATCTACCCAATTCATCAGATACAGCCACTTAAGATAGAAAAATAATAATTGTATAAAAAGATAAAGAATAAGTATAAAAAGATAAAGAATAATAGTAATAAACACCAACAACAACTTAACACAAGATATTAAAAAACAAACTCTGGTTAACAGGAGGCTGATCCGAATGTAGCCTTTTTTATTTCAGAATTGTGGGAATGTAAATTCAGTAACTAACATTCAATCCTTTTGACCTTGGGAGCCCATAGCAACCTTTTAAATGGAAGACAGACAGAGAGAGAAGGGTTGACTATGTTTGTGCATTTGAGAGAGAGAGAGGGAGAGAGAGAGAGGGAGAGAGAGAGAGAGAGAGAGAGAGAGGGAGAGAGAGAGAGAGAGAGAGAGCGAGAGAGGGAGAGAGAGAGAGAGAGAGAGAGAGAGAGAGAGAGAGAGGGAGAGAGAGAGAGAGAGAGAGAGAGAGAGAGCACTTCTCAGTGAGAATTCTGTGAAAAGAATATAAACAACAATATATATATATATATAAAAATATAAAATGCAACTCCTGCCAATCCAGACCTGTCTTCGTTTCTTCACTCCCTTTATGACTCATTCCTTTTCATTATTCTGTTTTCCAGGAAATCACCAAGGTGGGCAAAGTACTGTGGCCTTACGGACTGACCTCCAGCCTACCCCTCAGAGAGGGAGAGATTGAAAAACCTGAGGGAGGGAAATACATTTGATTAACTTGACTGAATCACCCTGAGAAGAATATTCATGGACTAGACAGACAATGGACTGATACACAAAAGCCAAATGTCTAGGTCCCTTCATTTTGGCAGACTGATAAAACAATAAACCCTAAGATGACTGTGCACTCCTGAAAGCTGTCACTGCCGATCATCTACTTAACCCAATCAAACTATTCTGATTAAGAAACACAGAGACGTGGATAAGATCCAAACTGTTGCCATGTCTCCACCCTGGTTAAGATGGACCACGTGCTATGGTTCATGTTCCCTGCTAGTTCTTCTCACTGTTTTTCTGGCCACACTGGCAGCAAGACCCAAAGGACCAGGCCATGTGCATCTAAACTCAATACGCATTGATGGAGACATTACCCTGGGAGGACTATTTCCAGTCCATGCACGAGGCCATGGAGGAAAGCCCTGTGGGGAGCTGAAGAAAGAGAAGGGAATTCATCGTCTGGAGGCCATGCTCTTCGCTCTGGACCGCATCAACAATGACCATGAACTGCTCCCCAACATAACACTGGGGGCTCGCATTCTGGACACCTGCTCACGGGACACTCACGCTCTGGAGCAGTCTCTCACTTTTGTCCAGGCACTGATAGAGAAGGATGGGACAGATGTCAAATGTCCAGATGGTGGAACACCAATGATCACCAAGCCTGAGAGAGTTGTAGGCGTCATTGGTGCTTCCTCCAGCTCTGTGTCTATCATGGTGGCTAACATCCTCCGTTTGTTTAAGGTAAGTGCTATGCTCAGTTCTCTGTGTGTGAGCCGTCCTGGCAACTGATAGGATATTGTTTGGCAAGGGCTTAGCAAAAGGAAGGTTGGGTGGGTCAGTGGACCTACTTCAAATAAAGACCCAAATCATCTTAATTAATATTTAAACCATGTTGTACGATAAGTGCATGGTCACCATTCAGTTTTGTTTTAAACATTATAAATGAAACAACATAACTAATATTGTCAAAACAGCAAAAGTGAATGTAGTTCTCAGCAGCAGCAGTTTGCATAGGTATGGCAGCATATTTCAGACTTTTTCAGTGCAGTGCAACTGGGCAGTTTGATCTGTTTTTAATACATCAGAGCCAAATCATTAGGACAATGTAAATGAAATGTCAAAAGTTCTTCATATTAAAAATTTCCAGCCATTATAGACAGGAAACAAAAACATGTTTTGTGTTCAAATTTGAGTTGTGTGTTATATTATGTCTTATATAATGTACACTCCCATGGGAAGTGCATTTGTAAGTACACATTTGAATTAGCCTTTTGAAATAGAAAAATGCCAGATGTAGGAGCCTTCCAATGTAATCCAGTGTAATTCAAGACAATTTAAACTATGTGGCAGATATAGCAGATGGCAAATTTGCTGGATAAGGATTGGGAAAATAGCAGGCCTACCTAAGTGCTACACTATTAAAAATAAAGGTTCTGTGCAGGTACATTTTTTGTTCATCAAAGTGCAAACAACGTAAATGTTCCCTCAAAGGTAAAGCAGCACTTTTAAGGTCCAATTGTGTTTTCCCCAGGTAAAAAGTACATATTTGTACCTTTTCCTAACCTAATGTTTTAAAACAGAACAATAAAATAAAAAGCCCGGAGATGAGATGGGGTGTGTGGAATTAGTACAACTTAGAAAATATACTTTCAATGGATTATGGTACAGTTATGTTCCCTGGCTAATGGTACAGAGCTGTATAATTGGGAGTACCACCCCAGTGGCAATATGAATAATGGCCCAGTGATCATTTAGTACCTTTTTTCTGAGAGTGTATGGTTAATATTGTAGCAGCAGAATTAGGTCAATGGCTCACCAATATCCTGGCCCTGTAATTAAAATGTCCATTTTTTTAGAACACCCCCTTCCTTCTAGTAGACTGCCTACACCCCTGTATAGGCACACAAAACCTCACTCTTTTGATTATGACACTCTTTGTTCATTCATCTACATTATCTTTTTTTTCCCGTTTTGTAAAGCACAGTTGAGAACAGACTTCATTACTCAGTGGTTCTGAATTAGAATTATACTTCTTCATTTTCAAACATTCAGTACTTTTCAAACGTACTGCATGCGTATTTTGTTATGTAGCTGTTATGACAGCTACTATGTCAATGTGATGAATGTTAAACAGCACATTTTAATGAATGCTTCAGGGAAAATATGAATATGCAAATGACTGAGTTGATAAATGGAATGTGTGAATGATGACTCTGATACAGTGACAGTATACTAGTATGAAAAATACTTTTAAAAAGGACTTCCAATTGTAAAAATCTAAATGCCATGAATAGATGATGGTTTTCTTATGATTTGTATTAACATATTAATGGAAATGTTCACTTTTTTCGATGATTTACAAGCATGCTCTTACTCAAGGTATGCATGATTGATGGTGACTGAGTTGATTACTAGGCTTAGCCTCTAGAATTACAACTCCTGAATTAATGTAATTCTCGTAATGAGAGGAAAATGATGCATAATTTCTGCTGTGGTTTGGTCTTACATACAAAGCTATTATGTTAACCATCATACAAATCAATGACATTAACCATCAGGGTGTATAGGCCCAGAAATATGCAGCAACATCTTCAGTGCTGAGTATGTTGAATACAGAGCTCACAGCTGGACACTAATGAACCCTGTAAGTGTTAATTCCACTGAGGCCTTTTTATTCCATTGGGGTTTTTGCTGTGTATACCTACACTAGCTAACTGATTTGTTTGAAGACAGGAACACATGTGTAAGACAATATGTTTTTCAACAAAATAGCAGGCCTGCTTAAAGAATAATTCCGCCAATATACCAAAATTACTACATAATTCAGGAACAAATTCATTTAGAATGATTTGATGTGAACTTGTATTGCAGAGAAACTTGCCAGCTCTGACTTGTTTTCCAGTGGTTGTGATAAAAACTGGGGATGTGATGTCTACAATGCAAATTTAATTTACTATTAAAAAATAACCAGTGAACCTATGTACCTCAGATTTTATATGTAATGTTGATCATAGTAAAATGTTATTTGGGTTCTTATGCCTTAAAATGCTCCGTCAGGGCTGCCCTTTGTCACCGATTCTATTCATAATTTTTATGGATAGAATTTCTAGGCGAAGTCAAGGGATGGAGGGTGTCCGGTTTGGTGACCTCAGGGTCACATCACTGCTGTTTGCAGATGATGTGGTCCTATTGGGGACATCAGGCCGCGAACTTCAGCTTTCGCTGGATCGGTTTGCAGCCGAGTGTGAAGCGGCTGGGATGAGAATCAGTACCTCTAAATCCGAGACCATGGTTCTCAGGCGGAAAAGGGTGGAGAGCCCTCTCTGGGTCGGGGATAGGCTCTTGCCTCAAGTGGAGGAGTTCAAGTATCTCGGGGTCTTGTTCACGAGTGATGGTACAAGGGAGCGGGAGATTGACAGGCGGATTGGTGCTGGGTCAGCAGTGATGCGGGCTCTTTACCGGTCTGTTGTGGTAAAGAAAGAGCTGAGCCATAAGGCAAAGCTCTCGATTTACCGGTCGATCTACGTTCCCACCCTCACCTATGGTCATGAGCTTTGGGTAATGACCGAAAGAATAAGATCGCGAATACAAGCGGCCGAAATGAGTTTCCTCCGCAGGGTGTCTGGACTCTCCCTTAGAGATAGGGTGAGAAGTTCAGTCATCCGGGAGGGACTCGGAGTAGAGCCGCTGCTTCTTCACGTCGAGAGGAGCCAGCTGAGGTGGTTCGGGCATCTGGTTAGGATGCCTCCTGGACGCCTCCCTCGGGAGGTGTCACAGGCAAGTCCACCTGGGAGGAGACCCCGGGGAAGACCCAGGACATGCTGGCGCGACTATATCGCCCAGCTGGCCTGGGAGCGCCTCGGAATCCCCCTTGGAGAGCTGGTGGAAGTGGCTGGGGAAAGGGAGGTCTGGGCTTCATTGATTAGGATGCTGCCCCCGCGACCCGAACCCTGGACAAGCGGAAGATAATGGATGGATGGATTGATGGATGGATGCCTTAAAATGGCCTGCATGTACCTCTCTGATTAAAAAAAAAAGGTTTTAGGCCAAAATCTTATCTCTTTAAACAATTTATCAGGTATTTGTAACCATTTCAGCTTAATAGCTACCTGTGAGTGAGCTTTTAAAAGGTGTTGAAAGCTTCAGATGTCTGGCTCCTATCATCACCACTGTCATGACTCTGTAAGTGTCTCTAACAGAGCATTTCACATCAAACCACTCTGAATGACCTTGTTTACAACAATTTAATTCTGCAAAACTAGTGATATTCCATTTTAATGTACCAACCTTGAAAAAAAAGAGATGATGCACATTCGTTGTGTGTGAAATTACATTAGTACAAAATTT
The DNA here is from genome assembly GCF_015220715.1 of Pygocentrus nattereri. Lineage (NCBI taxonomy): Eukaryota > Metazoa > Chordata > Actinopteri > Characiformes > Serrasalmidae > Pygocentrus > Pygocentrus nattereri. Next base: position 16,240,115 of record NC_051236.1, on the reverse strand, counting down.
TAAGATGCAGCTAAAGACATTTTTTACAAATATATTATAAATTCATGTTTTGAAGTCATTTTAACATCTTATTACTATTTATGTCTTTGTCTTGCTTAACTTACTTTTAATTTATTTTACTTTTTACTTTTAATTATTTTTGCATATTTTATTGTTTTATGTTTCTTAATTTTGTCATTTGACTTGATTCTTGTTTTTGTGTGTTTTATTTGTACATTGTTCAATTCTGTAACGCACCTTGAGCTGCAGTATGTGTATTAAATGCTGTATACAAATTAGGTTTGTTGTTATTGGACAGCTGCTTGTAGGACACTCACAATCTGAAGCAGTCTCTGAATTTTGTTTGGGCATTGGTAGAGAAGGCTGGGACATTGTCAACATCATCATCATCATCATGATCATCATCATCATAAAAACTTTTCCTAAGTAAGGCTGAGCCTAGAATTTGTATGTCTAGACATATTGTCAGTCTAGTCCTGTCATAAAGGACTATCAGTTGCAAATGCTCATGTTTTAACGGCTTAATCTGTGTCCAGAAAATGGCCCAGTGATCCATAAGCTGGTGTTCATTTGTTGAGCCCCATGAATTTTGAATCATTTTAAAACATCAAAGATGCCTCTCATGTTTTCAGTGGGATCTGCGCAATAATGAGGCTGAAATTTGTTTGCATTCAGGATTAGATTTGCACCTGCTGCATATGAATAATGTAGACAGCTATGGCTAGCTGTGGCTGTCATCCTCTGCAGGTCTGGAGTCAGTAAGATTGATCCTTAATTGCAAGTCAGTTGGCACTGAAACAGCTACTCATTGTTTAATGGATATTTGCCACACAAAAATAAACAAACAAAAAAATAAATAAATAAATAAACCAAATAAACAGCTATGCAGTGCCATTCATCAGTGAGGGAGGTGTGATTAAAGACAGACCACAGGCTCGGGGGGGGGGGTGCTGGGGAGTGTATGTGACAGTGATGACAGGCCTCGGGCACAAATGCTGCAATAAGCACATTTAATGCTTGCAGCTAACACACTGCCATTACCGAGGTAGAGGCAGTGTGGTCTGCATCATTGCTTCTCTAGCTGTGGTTAGATCACGCACAGTCTAGACACACCTTCTTATACACAAATTCACCAATGTGCACTAACAATCAGTCCTGAAATCGTTCGCTGATTAAACCCTTAGTCCCTAACATTCACACGCTCTACTTCATCAGCAGTTACGCTTCACACCTTTTATCCTCTTCAACCTCTCGCAATCAGCCTCTCATAAGCCTTCCTCTTTCCTCCTCTTCAACTAAAGTGGTGTCCTTTTTTTCTCCCCTTTGTCAACCGTGCACTTGTTTCTCTGCTTTTCAAGAATCTGCATTTCCCCCTATATTCAGTGATAAATGCCACTTGTTCTTCCTCATCAATCATATTCTTTTAGTCATGGACAGCAATCTAATCTTGTTCTTGTCAACAGATTTCTGTCCATTCAGAATAGTTGAAGTTGTGAATGGCATGGCTGGTAACTAGTCTGTGATAAAGGGCCCATATTTCACATTTTTCTTGTTTTATTTTTTTCCTTAGATGATGTTTGTAGGCTTTTATGTAGGCTAGAGAAGTGTCAAGAAGTATCAGAATTCATTTTACATGACCATTCACTACACATCCAATCTGTCTTTATGCCTTTCAGACTGATTTATATAAATGACCTCTGTGCTGATTGGCTGCACTCTATCGCGCCCAGGAATGGATCCTGGTCTTGCCAGGCCCCAGGGCAAAAGCATCTTTGGAGACTCCTAAACCTTATTATGAACACATGCTATATAAACAAACAAACAAACAAATAAATAAATAAACACACAAACAGGACCTGAAAAGTGAGATTAAATAATACCACACATTCATTTTTATATGCAGGAGAAATGCAGTTTTTTTTTACATGAAGAAAATTTGTTGTGAGTTTGTGGCTGCTTAGCTTAGCCCTTTGCCTTCTTCTCTGAAGCCATTTTGCCAGGCTGAAATAAACTGTTTCACCTGATAATCAAGAGCAAACGTTTTTACATTAGTGTTTTTTCAAGATGTTTTTCAATCTGAAACCTGCCATTGTGGTGTGAGGATGTCCCAAAATCTACATTATACTGTATTTATCCACACCACACGACAGAACATTGTTTAACCAGCACAGCTGCATTTCTAGAACATCATTAAAACAACATTTAAAAGTTCAGTTATGTTTATGTGTGGCACTACTTCTGTCTTGCTGTGGTTTGCAAGAAATACGCTGGTGGTAAATTAGTTTTTACTGTCACTGTGGGCAGATAACACGATTCACCATCACCAGGCACAGGTGTATGTTCATCTAATGTCTATGTTTGCTGTGGATTGTCCCAGACTTTTGAGCCCACATGGGGTTTGTCATTTTAGGCCCCCCCAAAGTTACTTGGCAGTCAGGATCCTCTGTGCACTAGCTTCACAGGCTTAGTAATCCAACCCTGATTGGGCCTCATTCAAAAAGCAGTTCAGGCTGAAACATTCCTTACAAGTTCAGTGCGAGTGGGCAAGGGTAACTACTGTAATAGATGGATTTATGTAAACGAATTAGAAAAGCAATAAATTGAAAATAGGCTGTTTTTGCCTTTTAGTTTCCATATGTGGACTGTATCAGCTGTGAATAGTACATTTTTAAACTTTAACAATGTTTAAATAATATTTGAATGTCTTTTATTATAAAAGTGAGGATCAGTTTTACATGATACAGGCCCTTTAAAGGAAGATGTGAATCTTCAAGCTCTGCTAAATTCAATCCCTACAACATTACGAGACTCGACAGGCTGGTATTAAATCTTCAACTCTTTTGCTTGAAAAAAATTCTTGCCAGACTGTTAGACTAAAAATCTTTTCTGAGGTGTTTGAGCAGGCTTTGGTATAGATTAAACAGTAAATCTGTAAATGAGCTGATGTCTCGCCACATTCATTTAGGAAGCTGGAGTGAAGTGTTTAGGGAGAGCAGACAGATGATTTTGCATAGAGGCAGAGTGCACTTCAGTTCCAGACAGTTCCCCCACTGAGGTTTAAGCTCTCTCTTCCAGTGCAGCTATCATTCTGTATTCGTTTATCACACTGCGTTACCAAATGTGGATTCTGAAGGACCAAAGAGAATTAAAAAAACATGCATGGATGCCACTGGAGCTCCTTGACACAGTCACAGTAAGCAAGGCCACACACGCATCTGTCTTTCACCTGCTCTGGTTGACAAGCTTAAAGAAAATCTATCTTCTCAGCAGTGGGGTGTGATAGGTGGCCTGAGCTTTGCCTGATTAATATTTTAAATAAGCATTACGTAACAGCTGGGGGCTACACATTGCAGTGCAGTTCTGTCTGCTGAGCTCATCTGAATGCATACACAATTTCCAGGTTACTCCTGCAAGACTGGGCTCTTTCACATCTTGTTCTAGACGTGAGACAGTATAGTGGTATCAGAGCACGCCTAGTACTGTTTAGTTCTAATAGAGATATTTTCCTCATTGTTGTGTTGGGTTATTATTCCTAACATTTATTGGACTTTTATTTTGGAGGGCAGGACTAGGTTCTGCCAAGGTAATTGTGGTTGTAACAAAGCTAGAGAGAATTAGAGCAAGCTACCAGTAAGAGCTGTGAGCTAGCCTGATAACTGTTTTCCCCTTTCTCTACACTGCTTTCTGAGTGAAGTCAAGTGAAGCTGAGTTATGGACCAGAAGTCGTTCAAGCTTCTTGTAAGAACCCCATATGTAACAGTATTATTATAAGACATACACTACTGTCTTATTAGCTGCATTTTAAAAAGGCTATGTGCAACCACCTTAATAGCTTTGACACATTTCTGGCTATCATGTTTACTTTTTACTTCTTGTTAGCAATCAATTGACACATTTACTGGTTCAGTCTCACTGACTTGATTTTCAGAGATGGAAAATTCAAGTCCGAAAAGTAAAAATTCTCACCAGAATTTTGACCCAGTTGACTCGCTTTTCTAATGAGCATAAACCAGCAGCACAAACCTGGAGAAGATTCTTATTTTCTGGGCCCAAATTTACTACCTCAGCTCATTTGCTTGAAATACCATTACAGAGATGATCTGACGAAATGTGAGATGAACGTTACCCCCACCACATATTTTAAGGTTACTATTTGTTTGTCTTTACTCCTTATTCTATATAGCCTACTTGTTATCTATGGTTACCAATACTTGCAGTTTAAATAAATCTTTACTCTGTATGTCAACAATTTGAATCTGAATTGCCACAATAACTACAAGGATAAATGATCAGACAGTCATATTTTATCAGAAGAATCATCTAGAAACCGTAGCTTTCTTTGTAGATAGTTACTGCACCCATGCTAGTTAGCAGACGTTATTTTGCTTTTTAAAAGGAACTGAAATACTGACTTCTAAGGGACTTGAAGTTCATTTTTTAACAAAAAACAAAAACGTATGCTGCAAAAGCTAAGAATTATCTTACATATACTTTTTTATCTTACATATATACTTTTTGACAACTTTACACCCATTTTATCTCTCAATTTTCCTTTGGATACATTCTTTTGTTTATATTAAATATTTGCATTTTCCAGTGTGAGTGTGCATACTTTTGTTGTGAATGTGAATTTCCATTTGATTTTTTATGTATAACCATGCACTATGGCTGCCAAACAGGTATGTGTGCCACGGTAGAAAAATTATAGCAATCCCTCTGTTCGTGATTGTTCTTCCTCATCACTTCCAACACTGCTAATATTGACTTTTGCAGTTCTGTTTACAATCACGCTTTCACTGTCAACAAGGTATGTCAATCAAACAGCATAGGAGGGACATTCCCATATAATGTCAATAACTGTGACAATGAAACCCTATAGATGTCAATTTTGAGAGAAACAGAAAACAACAAACAAATGAAAGAACAAATAATGCAGGAGTAAACTGAATGAATGAATGAATGAATGAATGAATGAATGAATGAATGAATGAATGAATGAAAACCTTTCTCATAGCAGAACTAGGTCACCCCAGTGGCAGTTATTTGCCGCTTCAAACAGGAACAGTCATATGTTGTGAATATCTGTCAGTTGAATGTGTTTTTAGCTAACAGCACACCAAATCCATTATTTAATCTGTTATTTCTGTATTGTGAAAATAAAGCCAACAATGCTCACCAATCTGTAGCTGGGTAAAAAAATGCAAATTAGTTAGCAGATAACTTGGCAACTTAGTACCACTTTGGAAAAAATCTGGCAGACAATTAAATAAGAGTTACATCAACTGCTGAAATTCATAAAATCATTTGAATCTCAAGGTGAGACTGGGGCTCTAGACAAGATACAGGAATGGGGGAGTGAAATTCTCATATGTTAGCAGGTAAATTTGCTTGTTTTAAGAAATATGGTTGAAACTATTTAAAATATCTGCCACAATAGTGAGATAATTTGGTACAGAGTAACATAGAAGTTAAGTAATGAGTATCTTTTCATTTTTGTTTTCCAGGATGTAATTTTACATTAACTAACCCAACACTGGAGCTAGCAATACTTCTGTATTGGCATTCACAATATTGTATACGTGTGTTAAGACAAGACCCACAAGATTAAGTTTACAGGAGTTAAACTGCATGGAAAATTACAAATAGTAAGGTTCAGTTATAATGTTTATAATATTATATGTTCATTTAAATGTTCTGATATTTGTAGTACATGGCCAAATATTTACACTCTACTGGTTGGTATAAAAGCTTTCCTTTACAAATGCTCCTCATTTTTGTATATCACAAATTAAAGTTCTTAAAGACAAATCCATGGAAAAATTCTTCAGGAAACAAAAAAGTGGTTCATCTACAGCATCTTTACGAAGAGCCCTTTTCAGCATGCCTTTTTAAAAGTTATGAGACTGCAGACTGCTGAAAGCTTCAATTCCCCTATTGGTAATGTCCTTTGTGACTTGTGCTTTGGCTGGTGGATTAAGTCAGTGTTCTTTGTTAGAGCTGTGTGTTTCCCCAATTGTCTAAGGATGAAAGTACCAAGGGGCAGCTGCTCTCCTTCAAGGAGATGCAGGAAACAGTATTTTTAGCTGAGAAGATGGTTTTGTGTCAGGTATGCATAAAATCTGCACTTTTTTGGCAAGCTGAAAGAAAGTTGTGACACAAAATAGAGGGCTCATCTCTATGTACCTGAGGGACTGTTCCCTTCATTAAGGCAAGTGTTCTCTGTTCAAAATATCCAGAGAGCTCTAGTGGAGGAAACTGCGGACAGGTCATGGCTAAGGATTTTGCTCTTTGATTCTACTTGAATAAAGTTTTGTTAGATCTTCTGTCACAAACAAGATAATATATCATTTGTTGAGACTCTTTCAGGCTAGTTTCTGTTTTTGAATTCCTGGGCTGTGTTCTCTATGGGTTGAGGTTCCTGCTTATGAATATCTTGTTAATTTATGACTGCAGGTATTTTCAGACCCAGTGGGCTAAATGTACTTCAGCAAATGTTTCAGTTGGCCCCACAGAATTTGAAAATCCATCAGGTGAAGGCAGTGAAGTTTTGAACTTGTTCAAAGCATTAGCTGAAATAAACGTAAGAGTAGAGTTGGCCTTTTTTCAGATTATATTTAAAAACCAGAGGAGGGGGATGGAAGTCCATTCACATGATTGATTAAATTGTACCAACTCTTACTGTGGACTAATTTTTGTACTCTCTCTCTCTCTCTCTCTCTCTCTCTCTCTCTCTCTCTCTCTCTCTCATACCCTCATTATATTAGATGTCCCAGCTTTCAAATCAAATAGCTTTCATTAAACATACAGGGCCAGATTCATAAAACTCAGCGGTAACAGCACTACACTACACAAAATCTCTGCTTGGCTGACTGAATGGATATGATGAAAACATATATATATATATATATATATATATATATATTATATTAGATAATATTTATCAGAAAGAGCTATAGGTTTTTAGGGGAAAGTGACAGAAAAATGACAAGAAAATTGTTTGGAAGAGATGCTTTTAGCATTTAATGAAGAAATAAATGTTTTAATGGGAAAATGTTGTTTTTAACCATATAAAAATGGCATGTATTACAAAATGTGATTATATAATCCTAAAATTCACCTTTTAATTATAGGAATTATATTTTAGCATGTAATATATAATTTAAGCATTAAATTTTTACTTACATGAAAGTTTAACATGTGATATTTGTCTTTCCACACAATAAAAATTAAATTGGTGCTATGAAATACTACTTTCCATTTTAGACTTTTTACTTGTAAGATGAATTAATTCGTTATTAAGTAATTAATTACTAGTACAAATGTCATTTCCACATTTTCACACAATTGTAAACTCCTTTGTACAATTAACTGTAGATTGAAAGATATGACTAAAACATAAAAAAAAACTCACAATAAATTAATATAAACATGCAATTAGAATCTCAACATATCAAGTTACTCTTCATTTATTTGAATTACAAGCTAAATGTACAGTAGGAGGGTTTGTGTTTAAGGAGAGTTACATACACTATATTGCCAAAAGCATCCAAATCACTGAATTCAGGTGTTCCAATCACTTCTGTGGCCACAGGTGTATAAAACTAAACACCTAGGCCTGCAGACTGCTTCTACAAACATTAGTGAAAGAATGAGTCGCTCTCAGGAGCTCGGTGAATTCCAGCATGGTACAGTGATAGGATGCCACCTGTGCAACAAGCCCAGTCGTGAAATTTCCTCACTACTAAATATTCCACAGTTAACTGTCAGTGGTATTATAACAAAGTGGAAGCGATTGGGAACGACAGCAAATCAGCCACGAAGTGGTAGGCCACATAAAATGACAGAGTATGGTCACCAGATGCTGAGGCACATAGTGCGCAGAGGTTGCTGGTTGCTGGGGTTGTGCAGAGGTTGATGGTTGCCAGGTGAATGGTACTTGTCTGACTGCATTGTGCCAAGTGTAAAGTTTGGTGGAGGGGGGATTATTTTGTGGGATTGCTTTTCAGGAGTTGGACTCGGCCCCTTAGTTCCAGTGATAGGAACTCTTAATGCTTCAGCAGACCAAGAGATTTTGGAAAATTTAATTCTTCCAACTTTGTGGGAACAGTGTGGGGATGGCCCCTTCCTGTTCCAACATGACTGCGCACCAGTGCACAAAACAAGATCCATAAAGACATGGATCAGTGAGTTTTGTGTGGAAGAACTTGACTGGCCTGCACAGAGTCCTGACCTCAACCCAATGGAACACCTCAAGTTCATGTGCGTGTGAAGGCAGATGAGTGAATACATTTGGCAATATAGTGCATATGCTCTATAGTGACTATGATGTGCTAAAAAAGCACACTTTCACATTTTTTGAATGGACTGTATCTCATACAGTAAAAGGCAGAGAAACTTCAACATGACATATGACAATAAAAAATCCATGTTCTAGAAATGATTGACATGATTCAATCAGAGACATCGCTACATATTTGTGTTATGCCAAGTGATTCAGTGAAGACAGTGCTGAGGAAAGTGTGAATACTAAAATGAGCGAGACTATAGACCATTTGTCAGCTTGTCAAGTGGACCATGTAACAGATGTCAGTTTCTGGAGAAACACTAAAAATCTGAAGATGAAGAGGAGAACGAAGACTTGCTCATCACCATACCAGAGCGCAAAAAGTAAAAGATAGTGGATGAAGGTGATGGTGAAAGTGGATGAAAGATGTTTTCAGGTAGCCAACAGGTTAGGGTTTATTTCAGTGAAAAAGTTATAAACACAACAATGGCAGTGATTAGGAGCCACATTTGAGGTTTGAACTTCTTCTAACAATGAGGTCGTTCAATTCCTCTGCCATCAAAGCCAATTGTGGGCTTCGTTCAGAGAAAACATGAGCACTGTGTGTACCCTTGAGAATCACACATGTTTAGCACTGGCTACAGTGTCACTAAGATGGATGATGTAGAGAGGGAGGCTATTAACAGCTTCTCAGTCTGTCAGTTGGTCACAAGTAGGCGGCTTGAAAAGACTCTACAGTATCTCTGGCTTGCCAACAACACTAATCTCACTATAAGAGACAAACATTAGGTTAGGCCCTGGTGGAGGAAAGCAACAACACCTCTCTGCAGATGAGGCTATGATATCATACTACATGGGAGATACAGTATGTGGCCAAATGTTTGTAGACATCTGTTTATTTAACATTTCTTCTAAAATCACAGGTATTAAAAGGAGTGTTGTCCCCCCTTTACAGCAGTAACAGCTCTTCTTGTAAGGCTTTATATCAGAACATTGCTGTGAGGATTTGATTGCACTGGGAGCATTAGTGAGGGACTGATATTGGATGTTTAGATCTGGTTAGTTCACAACACCACTCCCTCTCATCCCAGAGGTATTTGATGGTGCTCCATCAGTCTGGAGAAAGCAGACACAATGCACCACAGACCAATGCTAGGGAGCATCCAAAAACCCTCATGGCATTGAGTATGGTAACCTTAGCCTCATGTGCAGAATTTTCAATTCAATTATCAATACTTCTGTATGAAGATTATACAAGCTGGGTTTTGCTAATGAATGCCTGTGTCAGCAATAAGTGCACCTTAAATTAGTTTAATTCACTAAATAGAAAAGGTATCTGCATACTTTTGGATATGCTGTGCATTCTGCCAAGCAATTCATCAAGACCAAATACATCTGATTTGGTTACAAATCATGGTGCCTTAACATAATATGCTGTGCAGTGTCACCTATGTGTAGGAAAGATTGACAAGAAGGTTGGGATTGAAGATCATGATAAATTTTGACATTTGAACAGCCCAACTAGAAGAGCTATGTGATACTGCTCAGCTCAAGGCAATAAGATAGTACCTTGACCAGCCACTTACTGTCAATTGCAATACCAAGAACATGGCGGGTGTTGACAAAATGGACCAGACTATTGACCACTACAGGATCAATATCCATTCAAAAAGTGGTGAGGTTTGTTCCTCATCTGTGTTCCTGATGTACTGGAGGTTTATGCATGGCAGAGAAATGCCACTCCAGAGCGACTGAACGTGACTTACCATGAAAACAGCATGATCTGCATTAACATGTAACAATTGGGCCGAGTCTGCTCTACACAGGGTCTTATCATATTAGACCAGACACAGTTACCCTAAATTATACTGCTCTTTGATATTAATTAATACAGAGTGGAATCACAATTATTTGCACTGTCAAACGGTAATTGAGCACCTGTGAGCAGCTGTTTTTCTCAGTGTAATTAGGTGAGCAGACACTTATTTTTTACAGTTCAGAAAAATCAGTGATATTTACTAGATTACATACCTCATTACTGGGCAAACAAAACATACATTGTAAATACAATCAGCCAGTAGTTGGGAGTGGATGAGAGAGGCATCATGTGACAACACGCAAGGATGGATTCTTACTGATTTCACAGGTTGTACCATTTTGGAAAAGTGAGTCTACTTTAACTCGGTATGAGTTTATTAATCACTTGTTTTGAGACATTATATTTTAAAAGCTATTTTACTTTGTTTAACTTAACATTATTTACAGGATAATTAGGAAATGTGCAATAAATAGCTAACAGCTACATTCTATAGCTTGTTAAACATTTTTGAAGTTGTTAAAAAGTTATAAAGCTAATACATTAACTGGCACATGGCAGTTCTGAAAACGATCATGCATTTTAGCTAACTATAGCTAGCTGGCTCAGTTCAGCTAACTGACATTAATATAACTAGCAGGCCAAACGTCTAATTAAATACGTTTACGTGCTAAGGCGCATCTTAGATATATAAATAGTGCAAAAATGTCTTGCTGCACTGGTGCTGAACTTGTTAACAACAGTGGCTGACCTAATAGTTGGCGTCAGCAACAGAGTGAGAAGAACAAGTTGTCCCAGAAGTTATCTGCTGATTCTCAGCCCAGACAGAGCGGTGGGCTGAGGGTTAATAATAGGACTGCAAAATAAAAGACCTCTCTCTCTCCTACCTCAGCCTCATTCAATGTTTGTTCACTAAGGAGACAGTGTGTCGTGAGCTGAGGAGAACTCTGACTAATAATCCTGCAAAATTAATCAGTTGAAATGGAGCTAACCTAATATACGCTTTGAACATGTAGCCCTAAAAGGCTTTATTATCCTGATGTTTGAGGGCTTTGCACAGGTAAAAAAGGCTTTTAAGAATTTGGTCTGGTAAAGTGTCTACCAGCTAATTGCGATGTCTTCAGTGCTGCTTCTTATAGCAGCAACATAACAAATAAATTGAAAAAAGCACAATGCTACAGCTGACACCAGATAGTAATTGGTGTAGAAAGCTCAAATACGGTAGACAAATGAACAAACCTCTCTGCAGCCATGATGACCTGCTCACCACACACTCACAAAATCTATTTTACATTTTTTAATCCATGGTTTTCCCATTTGTGTCAAGTTATCAGATTTCACAGTCATGTACAGTGCCTACAGATGCATAGAAAGTGTCTGTGTCCTATAGAAAAAAGCTCACCAGATGGAACATTCACCCACGCAGATAATGAGTTTTGCATTTTTTAATCATTGGACTTCAGATGTGTGTTTTCAGATTACACAGACAAGTCGTCACTACATATGCTTAGCAAATGGTTAGAAAAAAGCACAGCATGTGGAACACTTGTAAATAAAATTATTTCATAAATATAATTAATCTTTTTTGTTTTGTGACACACATTGTGCAAACATACATTAATTCTGAAAGTAGATTAAACATTTTATGTAGACGAAATTTCTACAGCTTAATGCAGGAGCTTCATAGATTGCAATTAATGGGCTGATTTTGGCTGCTTAATGGCTTTTGCACTGGCTGCTGGACCTCGACCGATGCTTCAAACTAGAGTTGTAGCCCTTGCCAGCACTGTGTCAATGGGTTTATACTGGGCACACAGCAGCAGGGTTGAATGCAGGCTGATACTTTTTTGTTAACTTAATCAACTGGAATTCAAAAGACAAATTCAAAATGAGTATTCCGTTTCATGTATTCTGCACAACAAGCCACTGCCATGCCTCAGCAACCAGTGGTGCAACGCCACCAAAGACATCTCTGCAAGTGTGCAGTATGAACAAAGCAGCCACTAGCCTTTAACAGTTTCACAGCAGCCACGATGTGCTTTGTGCTGCAGGAGAGCAAAGGTGATCTGTTGTAAATGCCAGGTCCCTTTGCACGTCATGATTTCATGAATTGAGAGCAATGGACATTTCATGAGGAGCGAGCAGTTTCACAGGACTGCACTCTGATTATTAAAATGTGTTCAGTTTCTCAGAAATATTGGTCCATTTTACGAGTTAACAGAAACAGACAGTGGACAAAAAGCAGACAAAGCTTTAGCCAGTTTAATTTTTTCTCAGACAAAGTTTAGATAAGCCGAGGAAACGACTGTAGCAAAGGTATTTCAAAACTTCCACCATGAGCACAAGTGGGTGAAAGTAGTTCCAGAACAAAATCTGTTACATAGCCTATTTAGTGAACATCCAAAGACATTCATCACCCCTCTATAAGTAGGTTAGGCTACATTTAAAAAAAAACACTCAAAAGCAACACATCTTTGCTTCTACTCTCCATGATTACATCGGTTTTGTGGTTATGTATCCATATCAAGCTTACAGAAAACTTCTGCTTTCATGAGCTGGCTATTTATACAACCTCACATTTCCAACAACATAGCTAATTATATTAGCTAATTTGAATGGTAGACAGTGAGTGGGTTGAGAGGTGCTATTAGGGAGGGAGAGTATGTGAAAGGGTTAACTCTGCTCTAACTCTGCTCTAAGCAGACTTTGCAGCAAGCATAGCTACTGTCCTAGGGCCTGTGATAAAGCAAAGGTATTGCCCATCACCAGTGAGACTGTGTGTGTAAATGTAGTACCTACCTGTTATACTTACCCATAATACTTACCTGTTGTCTGTTCCCTAGCAAAGTTGGTAAAAGGGAGACAGAGCAAACTGAGGTTGAACATTGGTTATAATGATATAATGGAGCTGATAGAAAGGAAGTTTGTGCCATATTAATAAATGAAAATGAGACGAAGCTGTCCAAACAAGATTATATGTACTTCTGCAAATTTCTAGCATTTTCAAGTTTTCCCTCATAAATAGTGCGATAGCGCACTCTGTTTTTGTGTTAACATGTTATATTCTTGACATCCTTAAAATGTAGAAGTTGAAAATGAAGCTATAGTAGAAAGTTCCCTGATGTGTAGTATATAAGCTACAACCACTCTCTACCTCTCTGTCCTTTGGTCTGAGAAAAGTACAAATTAAATCCATAACATCTCTATTCTTCCATGACTGAATTTCATAATCTAGAGCTGGATAAACCAGTGTGTCTGTGGAGTTTAGTGGGTTTTGAATGATGTGTCTGTCCTATAATAGTCAAACACAGTACACTATAGAGTTTTGCTTTGACAGCCAAGATGCAACGCTTTTGAGAAACATTTCAAAATTGAGCCAGCTGCGTAGAGTATAATGAAATAGTCATGTTTCTAACATTATCACCAGCAATATGCAACACACAGCATGCTCCATGCTAAATAATAGTTAGGATTATTGAACTATAACAAAATAAAGAGTAGAATTATGAAAATGTTGGAGTAGTGTTATGTAGTGAAAGGTTCTGCCAAGAGAAATGAATTGAGGCAAGGGGCCCACGCATGAGGATTTTAGGGGGCCCAAATTCCTACTGCTACCTTTGACATAAAACTATGATGCAGCCCATAGGCTCACATTATTATTAACGGGACATACAGCTATGAAGCATTACATTGGATATACAGCCCATAGGTTACCATTTTAATTTATAAAGGTCATGACAACCATTTAGCTAGCAAGCTGGCAGTAAAAAAAATACTAACCAAGTTTACTTAGAACAGCTAACCAGTAAAAACTTCAAACTGTTTTTTCATTATAATTCCCGTTGGCCTACAGAGATGATGCAAAGCACAGTAGACAGTAAATTTTCTTTCCTTAAAATCTTTTGAGGCAGAGTTCTGCTGTGTCCTACCATGCAGACCATGGACTATGTTATTAACGGGTGTGTGTGTTATCCCGAACAACACACACACAAATGAATTCATGCAAAGCTTACTTGAATAAATGCATTTGAAATCCAAATACAGAGAAGGCAGAGAAGATTTTCTTTTCTCAGTCCTTTAATTTTCTAGTTCGAGTTCACACTAGGTTAGACAGGATTCGAACCACTGTGGTTAAACAGAGCTTCTTTGGGAGGTTTCTACTCATTGTATCCTCACAGCATCTTTGTAAACAGTGAGGTTTTCCAGGCAATCAAATTTGGAGAGATCCCAGCAGCATGCACTAGAAAAGTGTACTGAGGCATGAGACTCATGGGAGAAGCTACAGAGGACCAGACAGTAATGGTAGCTTAGAGCAGACTGGAGAAGTGACAACACCTGTAAAGTTTGCCAATGATGGAAGCTCCTCAGACACAATGGTAAGGTCACTGGCTTGAGTGTCAGGTCTGAGAGGTCCCTCAATTCCGATTGTCACAATTGCCTTTTAGATTTTCTTTGACGTGAAGATGTTTAATGCCACCTCATTTTCTTTCTTTCACTGTAATCTACATTGATAACAAAATGACAGTGTGTTTAATGTGCACACAGAATGGCAATATGGTTTGTTGCTGCCTGATGACTTCAAATCAGTATAAAATTTACAAAACAGTTTATTTATTGCGTGATTGTGACACAAGTAGACCCAGTATGGCTTGAGTTATATCTCTTTTTCAGGCAGGGTAACACATTCATAACATGGATATATGTGTGGATAAATGTAGGTTTTATACAATGATAAGCTAGTCCATGTTGGACAATGGGTCACGTGACCTTTGGTCCACAATGCAAACAGTTGTACAGTTACATGGCTAACATGGAAGGCATCTGCGCTTCTATCGCAAGGTTACACAGGTTGAACTTGCACTACTTGAACACAGCTTCCGGACCCTGCACTGTACTTGAGCTGTCCTACTGCTGTCTGGTCGAGAAGCTTGGATAAAAAACTGGCTTGTGGAAACTGCTGGTCTTTTTAGTAGTACTCCTGTTAATTGTCATACTGATAGCTTGGGTGAACATACAATCAGTTGACCAAGTCGAGCACTTGCATGCGTTGATTTATCACTGTGGGCTGTTCTACTGCTAGTTGCCCGAGTAGCACCTATACTGTCCAATCTGCAAGAAGCCGGTGTGGTTGCATGTTTGATTGGATTGTTTATTCAGTTGGTCTCAGTCTTCAAACCATTGATTAGTATTGTGAGATGTGATCCTGCATGTTGTATTGAAAACCTGCAGATTTCACAGCTTTCATTGTTCATTTTTACCAAAGGTAACAATAATTCAATACATTTGGTCTGCACAAGCACAACCACACCATAGGAAAGATTACACATCCACGCATGATGATCCTGGTGCCCTATCAGGTTAGGAGGCTATGTGTCACCAGCAAGGAGTCAGAACCTAGAAGTTAGCTGGAGTTACATCCTGCTAAGACTTTTTGCCTGTTCTGCTGTGTTATTTTACATTGGTTCATGAGGCTGATGGGCTGCTTTCAGTTCACCTGCTTACTTTTCACTTCGCTGCTCATCTTGCCTCTGGAAAACACTTAGATGACCACCTGCTTACCCGCTGCTCATGTACCAGGTCTGGGCTCCCTTCAGGAGATTGGAGACTGAGTCTACATATAATCCAGACAGCGTATGACAGATGAAGTGTTGTCTCGGTGGAATGGATCATCAGTGTGGACAGCGTCATCAGGATGCCTTCGGTGATTCTCTCTGTTAAATCTGCTGGGCTACTGGACCTGGATAGATTGGTGCCTGACTGGTCAGACCAGCTATTTTATGCCTTCCCTATATTTTCCCATTGTCATGGAGACTCTACACAGGATTCAGGATTTTGGCCATCATGCTAGTTGTTCGGAGAGGCGATATTCTGATTTGTTTACTTTTTTAGTAATGTTATATTGGCCAGCAGAAGCAACACCACAAAAAAGTATATGAATATACTTTTATAAGTATATACAAAAAGTATATGAATATGGGGTGGGCAGAGGCCTCACCTCCCTCCAGAAAGTGGGTGGATGGGTTGGTGGTGGTAACTAAAACTTGGACAGTGTAGCCAGTATAACAGTGTATAATTTTGACAGGATACGGAACGCAGACAATATGCTACATTAATAATAGGTTACATTAATAATAGGAACATTTGGCTGCACTTTTATCTGTTGGTATAGAGGCAGCTGTTTGTTCAAGCATCGTGGAAGCTAGTTGATCAGTGATCAGTCTGGCATAACTAACTAGCTATCAATTAAAAATG
Source organism: Pygocentrus nattereri (assembly GCF_015220715.1). Taxonomy (NCBI): domain Eukaryota; kingdom Metazoa; phylum Chordata; class Actinopteri; order Characiformes; family Serrasalmidae; genus Pygocentrus; species Pygocentrus nattereri. The sequence goes on along the minus strand of NC_051236.1, from coordinate 16,223,763 downwards.
TCATGATAATTTGGATCCGTGAAATCAAAGAGCTTATCTCACTTGGAAACCGCATCCACTAATCTGTTCTCCTTGATAATATAATCTCACTAAAGGCCTGCTGTCACATTCAAGTGATTGGTCACAATAGAAAACACTCATAATGTAGACTACTTGACCGTTTCACTGCATAAAAATAAATAAATAAATAAATAAATACACAAACAGGTGTGCATAATGCGTAAAACATGAGGTGCTCTGTGTGCTAGAACAGCAAGTAAAATCTGTCTTTCACACTGAAAGCAATTAGAAACTGTGCTGTTTCTTATGTGCTGTCTATGGCATTCAATCATAACAAAGTACTGCTGGATAGATACTATTATTGCCAACAGGTAGCCCAATGACGTTAATAATCATAATAATGTCTGAAATATCATGGGGTGAGGTGGGTGGATTTCATGTTTTTGTGGAGATTTTTTTTTTTTTTTTTGCTTTCAGGAGTGGTTCTGAGAAGCAATGCTATTTGTCAGAGCAGCTGATATGATAGCTAAAGGTCAAAATCTACTTTTTTTAGACTTTAACTATATTCAATTTTTGCTATTTTGTTCTAATTTTCTCATTAAAAGTGAAATGTCATTACAGTCAATTTAAAAGTGGTATCAAAATGATGTACTAGACATTCGCCTTTGCCATTTTCACTTTGACCACATCTACCAAGTATTTGTGTATCTTGCTGAATGGATTTCACTGTAAGTACTAGCTTGTGCCTATCAAAACATGCTATTAGCTGAACTGGTGACTTAATCGTGTTTTGAGGTTGAAAAATTTGGGTCTTCGACTAGATTGCTACCTGCCCGTGTACCATCTTCACAAATTGTGCAGTTGAACTGTAGTTGATCTCTGTTGCCGCGTGATATTTTAGTTTAACAGCGGATGATCTCTGCCTCTACATGGCAATTGCTGAAGAGCTTTTATACTCTTAACCTTGGCTGCTTTTAACCTATAAAGTGGTCAGCTGGGACAAGGAGAAGCATTCTGGTGAGTGCACTTTCCTGAGTGAGCTAATTTATACTATAGCTGCTCCTTCCTCCTCAGAGACTAGAAGGAGAAAATGAGCTTATGTATTGTGGATGTTTGTCTTTGTTACTATCAGTTAGAAGATTAATACTATAAGCTATATGATGAGATGCAAGAAAAAAATATCAATGAAATTTAGTGGGTGGCTGATTCTCAATTGTGCATTGATGAAACTGGCTTCTTACACAACCCTACAAAAACAGTCTGTTTTGAGTTGTTGAATTTTTTTTTTTTTTGATGTCATGAAAACTAATTAATTTTAATGCGCCTGCATATTCAGCCTACAGCTGTGTAGCCCTGCTCATTCACAGTGTTATAAGAGGTTTCAGAAGATATAAGAGGAGTTTTATGCTTTATAAATGAGGCACAATATAGGACAGCCAATAACAACAGAGCTCATTTACCTATATTAGTCTTAATGGCACGATAATAAAAAAAAAAACAGTATGTTTACTTTTAAGGCAGTGGTTGCCAAACTTGGTCTGGGAGATATACTTTCCTGCAGACTCTAATCTCAACCACAATCTACCACAACTGCTCCAGCTAATTAATTTTCTCAGATGTCCTTGATTGACTTGATCAGATGCATTGAAGTTAGAAAGGAAGAGGCAGCATTGTTGGAACTAAACTCAGCAGGAGTTGGTTGGTGACTGCTGTTCTAAAGGATAAGGAGAAACTGGAAAGTGGTCATGTAATTAAATTTTTTTGTTACAAAAAAACACACAAATGTCAAATATGCTTTTCTTTGTTAATTAACTTTGTATAATATTTCATTATACTTACACTATTCCAGTCCATGGTCAAATCTTGGACTCAAAGAGCATTCATTTGTATGTGAAGTCTTAGTCCAGTCTCAAGAAGTTTTAATAATTCATACAAATTTGTGACGTTTGATGAGATATTTTGTTATATTAACAATATTATACACTATATATAGTCATGTTTTTACCTATGTAGGCATGTGTGTTTGATCATCAGTTTAACAATGTGTTGATAGAACAAAAAACAAAAGAAATTTAATTTTGCCATTGTTTATTTTAGAAAAAAAAATAACCAAGGTGTTGCCCCTTTTGACAGAAACAACTTTATATAGGCGCTTCCAGTAATTTCCTACCAGCTTCTGGCATCTACTGGGAGAAAATTTGTCCACTTCTTGATGCAAAATGATTTTAACTATACGATGTTTGAGGGGATTCTTGCATGGACAGCCTGTTTCAAATCCCCCCACAGCATTTAAGTGGGATTCAGACTTTGGTTCCCAAACCATAATATTTCCACCACCAAGCTTTACAGCTGGTATGAAGTTTATCTGATCATATGCAGTATTTAATTTTTGCCAAACATGGCTTCTGGTACTGTGTCCAAACTATATCTTTAACTCATTTGTGCATTGCACATTGTTCCAGAGGTCCGGGTCCCTGCCTAAATATTTATTAGCAAACTTTAGTTTTGCCCTGATGTTTTATTTAAACAGCAAATTCTTCTTCTTGGTGCACCTCTCATGTAGATCAAATTTGCACAGTCTCGTTCTAATGGTAGATGCATGCACTTTCACATCCACAGTGACAGATCCTGAGATGAAATTTTACAGTTCGTATTGAATTTCTATTAGTATCTTGCTGTCTGCTCTTGGGTTAAATTTGCTGGGGTAGTCTAGCCTGGACATGTTGGCAGTGGTTTCAAATCGTCTCTACTTGTAGGTGATCTTCCAGACAGTGGAAGGATCGATTTCTAATATTTTGCACATACATCTCAAACCCCTTCCCAGACTCGTAGGCATCTGCAGCCTTCTTTCTGAAGACATCAGAGAGCTCTTTTGATCTAGGCATGATGATATCTCAAACTCCAATAACAAAGAGCTAACCAGATAAGATATCTGAGGTTTAAATAAGATGGGTTCCTCTAAGATATTCTCTAATGGTGTTCTAATCATGAACATAAGGTGCACCTGATTTCAATCTGACAAATTTGAAGCAGTGATATAGGGGTGTACTTGCATTTTCCACATAAACAAATTGCATTGTATAGTATATATTTTAGGTGTCACCTGTTAAAATATGTCACCTTCATCTGTCAACACTGTTTAATTGAAGACTGGATATGAAGATGGAGTGTGCTTATCTCTTTACTTGACTGCCTTGTGAGAGCATTTGATTAAAATTATTGTGACATGTTTTCAGGGCCAGGCAGGCTGTAGCTTCTCTGCCTTCTCCCAAGTCTTGCCATCATCCCAACTGCCCCCTTGTCATCTACGTCACCTGTGTCTAGTTTGTAGTCCTGTCTGGTGATTATTGTGCATAGCTACTTCTTGTTTTGTGTCTATATATTTATAGGCCTTGCATTGCTGTCTTTTGTATTGTCATAGCTTTTACTGTATGTAATGTTATGTAATGCAATGTCTCGAATATCGCCCAGCTAACTTTAAGCTTAGATTAATCTAACCCTGCTGCTTTTTCTTTACCATTATAATGTTTTTCTTTCTGCATATTCTTGTAGCATGATTTCATATTCCTTCTTTGTCATCTTTTCTTCATGTGTCACATTTGGCTGTTCATCATAAATCTCATGTTACCATGTACATAAGCATGGGAATTAAGCACAGCCTGCTTATCTAAACTTTTAACGACAGAGAATGTTGTTATCTGTTGTTGTAAATTGTGTTGACCCCAGATCAGCTACATCTTGTTATGCAACTACAAGCCAGAACGGATTTTCATTTCATTTTATGAAACATTACACGTTTTCAGTGCCAGTAGGATTTAGACATGCAACAAAAGACCTGATGCTTTTCATATGCGAATGTGTTCTGGATCAATTGGCATTTTAATTCAGTTTTATTGATAGAAACATAGAGGTTTAGATAGAGCTTTCATTCATCAAGGTACAAACAATGTAAATGTACCTTCAAAGGTACACCAATCGTTTTAAAGTCCAACTGTGCGCCTTCAAAAAGTTTTTTCCCTGGAGAAAAGAATGAATTTGTGCCTGAAGAATAAAATAAAAAAGAGAAGTACCACCCTGGTAAGAGTTTAAGAACCCTTTTTTTCTGAGAGCGTATAAAGTATGACACTTCCAGAATTTGTAACATACTTTGTTTTCCAGCTGAATACTTTCTCTGTTTTCTGTCCTTTGGATGGGTTATTCAGGGTTACTGCTTTCTCCCATTCTGACTGATGAGGCTTTTACCTCTTGGCAGAAAAATACAGCATTTTACTCTTTGATTATAGTGACACAAACTTGGCATACTTTCACAAAAAGCCTCCACCACAATAAGACTCAATATAAACGAGAGTCCATTTGTTAATGAAATTTACCCACTCCAAGGGAAGGTCTCTGCCTCGAAATGAATTAGACTCCTAATGAAATAGCTGAGGGAACAGTTAGAGTGGCAGTTAGGATCAGACTGTATGTGTTCCTGCCCATCCACACTGTAAAAATAAACAGCTGGATCAATTTATTACATTCAAAACATTTAAATGAGCTCAGTGAACATTAATCACTCTAATGTTCTTAAATGTGATTAATCTTCAATGAATTAATTTAATACATTGTACACTGGAGATTACAATGTTATATATATATATATATATATATATATATATATAAAACAATGTTATATACAATGTTATATATGTCAAACAATTAAAACATTTAATCACGATTAATCTCAGAATTTCATGTAGTTAATTGCAATTAATCACTTTTTTTATCTGTGTAAATGTTATATAAAAAAAGGATTTTTAAGTGAAATGTTACAATAAAAATGGTGAACACATTTTATGCTAAATGTACTTATGTTAAAAACTGCTGGGACAAGAGAAAACTGTAAGGGAGTTTTATTCACTCACATACTAGGCAGTAATACCGAACCTACAAAACACACAATTGGATTTGTAATAGATTAGGGAGCTGCAGTCTCAAATATAAGACATGTAGTCACATACTACTGTGTCTCAGTTCAGATGTGTAACAAAAGAAAATAAAAACTAAATAAAACTTCAATTGTGCTTAAGTTGTATTCACAGCCTATAGGACTTCACAGTACTGCGCAAACAAAAATAAATGACACAAAGTTGGACTTCATTAAAGACATGCAGTGTCATACCACAGTGCTACAGCGCTGTAAACAGCATGTAAACACAGACACTTACTCGTCTACTCTTAATGAGAGATGCCGCACATGGTCAAGTCTCAACATGAACTAGGGATGACTCACAGGGCCAAATACAATTTGTGTTAACGACACTATTTTTTTAAAATCATGTTAAATTGAGATTGCGTTAATGCATTATTATCGCGTTAACTTTGACAGCCATAATATACACACTCACCAGCCACTTTATTAGGTACACCTTGCTAGTAAAAGGTTGGACCCCCTTTTGCCTTCAGAACTGCCTTAAATCTTCATGGCATACTTTCAACAGGGTGTTGGAAACGTTCCTCAGAGATTTTGGTTGGTTATTTGAGCTCCTGTTGCCTTTCTATCATCTCGAACCAGTCTGTCCATTCTCCTCTGACCTCTCTCGTCAACAAGGCATTTTTATCCACACAACTGCTGCTCACTGGATATTTTCTCTTTTTCTGACCGTTCTCTGTAAATCCTAGAGATGGTTGTGCGCGAAAATCCCAGCAGATTAGCAGTTTCTGAAATACTCAGTCCAGCCCGTCTGGCACCAACAACCACGCCACGTTCAAAGTCACTCAAATCACCTAATTCCCCATTCTGATGCTTGGTTTGCACTTGACCACCTCTACATGCCTAAATGCATTGAGTTGCGGCCATGAGATTGGCTGATTAGCTATTTATGTTAACCAGTAATTGAACTAACCTAATAAAGTGTCTGGTGAGTGTGTGTGTGTATATATATATATATATATATATATATATATATATATATATATATATAGCTCGGCTGCATCATCATAAATCATGTTATAGTCACCATGGGTGGATGTGAGAACTCTTTGGTTATTGTTAGTTTCTTATAGTATTCTCAGAAGCACTCTCATTTCCTCACTAATGTTTTCTTCATTGCTTTCTCTGACATAATTTGTTTGGAGTTTCCTAAATTTGTTTCCCATTCGTGCCATAAATTAAGTAGTGAGTATCGACTTCTCTTTCTTAGAAGAGTTTTTAAGACTTTCTGGCAGACTTTCAATTTTGACAAAATTAGCCATAAAAGGGAAAGTGCTGTAGGTGATATCTTCAAAATCTGCTGTAGTGTTACTTTCACTGCCTCCTGTCTGAAGAGTGACCACTTTTAAGCCTGTAAGTACTGAATATTGAATATTTGACTCTCAGTCTATTGGGCTGTAAACAAATATATTTTAAAAATATATTCAAGTGATCTATATGGATGCTCTGCATTCTGTTAAGTGTACTATGTAAAAGCAGGATGCAATGAGAAGCCATAGGCTAGCCTTCATGTATTTAATGTATTTAAAGTAAAACTTTAATACAAGTTATTCCATTTCAGAAGAACTTTCTGAGGAGTTTGATACAAAATAATCCACTATTAAAGTACTGTAAAATGCATGGTTAATATTCATTATTTGAACAAAAACAAATGCATGTAAATAAATCATACATGGCAGTTGTCAAATGAAGCATCTTTCCACAAGCTCACGCTATGGGTCTGAAATGATGTGTAGCTGTAAAGAAACCCTTACTGAGAAAAGGAAACACAGAAAAAACAAAAGAACATTTGGAAATCAGACAAAGGTGCTGCTGGTCTTCTCAGAGCAGTGGACTGACCACCCCAGAGTCTAGACCTCAACATTACTGAATGTGTTTGAGATAACGCAACTAATTTCTAAGACTGAACTTTGGAGGTGTGAATAAATATCCCTGCAGATTTCTTTGAAAAACCAAGAGAATGGAGAAGACTGAAAAGAACTGATGCTGAAATAAATGCTTAATATCATCTACTGCAAAGGGTTAACACACTAAATACTGAAACATGTTATTATCTGTAGTCCTATGTATAATTTTCTGTTAAACATCTGTTTTCTGCTTTTTTCCCTGACATTGAAAATTTTAGCTTGATGGTCGTTTTGACTGTAAATTGAACTAATGAAGGGTGGTGTCTGACTTTTGCACAGTACTATAGTTGATTTGATAAGACAGACTACACTCAAATTCAAACAAACCCAACATTCTGTATTAAGTGTACATGCAGTTTAACAGTGTTATTGTATATTTGTTTTATTTGACGTTGCTGCTTGATGTATAGGTCTGTAGTTAGTCTGGTTGTGCTGGATGGTTCCTGGCAGTAAACTATAAAATTCTGAGGAGAGTTCTTTCCCTCAGGCATTGCTCTGCTACACTTTTCTGAGACTGCAACGAAATTGCCCACTAGCCCGAGATTAGTTTTGACTTACATCCTGCCTCACACCTTGTCATGGTGGTCTATTATATCGAAGCACACAGCATGTTTCCCCCACAATCCTGTTATACTTTCTTTTTTCCCTTTTGAAAACTGACCATGTGGTGCAAACAACATAACAAATGCTAGGCACGCTCTTGATGGAACCAGGTACAAAATCAGAAAAAATGAAAGACTGGCAAATCTCCAAATAGTGTTTTATTACAAAATGTAGTTTTATCACAAAAATGTAGCTCTGATCACGAAGCAAGGATGAGCAGTGGCAGATGGGAGGCCTGTTTAGGAGATGAAAATCCCATGTTTTGAAAAACAAATGGCATATTAATCATCAGTGTTGAATATAGATTTCTGTTCTGAGTGGCTCTTCTGTTTCCCTGGGGTGTAAGAACAGATTAAACTCACACAGAGTTCCATGTAGTCCACCATTAGTTGGCTAGCAGAAGGACTGTGTGGAAGAAGTCGTACAAGTTGGTTACTGTTAAAGGAGATTTGTATTTTATTTATTTTACTCTTCAAGTCCACTGTGTGTGGTTTTATATATCAAAAACAGTCATCATTATCAACAGTTATCATCTGACATTTGCACAGTACTGTAGTTGATCTGATCATTCCGACCACATTCAAATTCAAATCAACCTGATATTCTGTATTAAGAGTACAGGCAGTTTAACCGTGTTATTATATATTTGTTTTATTTCTATTTTTGTCATCATGGTTTTTAAACTGAAATATGTAAATGATATATGCCTTGATTGGCTGTCCAGGCTGAAATAAGTTATACAACATTAATATGAATGAGTTTCACTTTACTTTTCAACTCCTACTAATTGGTGCTACTTATCACAAGCACGTGTTTTTGCACATTTTCTATTTTTCCACATTTTTACTGAGGAAACGGAAGCAAAGGTGTTTAAAGCATTAAGGTGAGATGTATTAGAAAGTTAAGGATGTGGCTACACCTTACACACACTGAAACAGCTGTGCAAATGCAGAATACAGAGGGAACTGGGGTGCAAGCCCATCGTTGGTCACCTAATCTGGACAAAGAAGATGGATAATAAATGAATGCCTTTTTTACACTGTTAAACAACTGCAAAGTCATAGTCCAAATCTAGTATGTGTGAAGCAGTGAAAAACAATAGAGGTGGCCCACCTGGGTCCCGCTTTAATTCACACAACTTTGGAAATGTACACATACAATACAGTACCTTAATATTAATATCATCTACTACACTTACAATACATTACTTTAACATTAATATCATCTACTACACATACAATACAGTATCCTAATATTAATATCATCTACTACACTTACAATACATTACTTTAACATTAATATCATCTACTACACATACAATACAGTACCCTAATATTAATATCATCTACTACACTTACAATATATTACTTTAACATTAATATCATCTACTACACATACAATACAGTACCCTAATATTAATATCATCTACTACACATACAATACAGTACCCTGATATTAATATCATCTACTACACTTACAATACATTACTTTAACATTAATATCATCTACTACACATACAATACAGTACCCTAATATTAATATCATCTACTACACTTACAATACATTACTTTAACATTAATATCATCTACTACACATACAATACAGTACTTTAACATTAATATCATCTACTACACTTACAATACAGTACCTTAATATTAATATCATCTGCTACACTTACAATACAGTACTTTGACATTAATATCATCTACTACACATACAATACAGTACCCTAATATTAATATCATCTACTACACTTACAATATATTACTTTAACATTAATATCATCTACTACACATACAATACAGTACCCTAATATTAATATCATCTACTACACATACAATACAGTACCCTGATATTAATATCATCTACTACACTTACAATACATTACTTTAACATTAATATCATCTACTACACATACAATACAGTACCCTAATATTAATATCATCTACTACACTTACAATACAGTACCTTAATATTAATATCATCTACTACAATTACAATACAGTACTTTAACATTAATATCATCTACTACACTTACAATACAGTACCTTAATATTAATATCATCTGCTACACTTACAATACAGTACTTTGACATTAATATCATCTACTACACATACAATACAGTACCTTAACGTTAATATCATCTACTACACATACAATACAGTACTTTAAAATTAATATCATCTACTACACATACAATACAGTACCTTAACGTTAATATCATCTACTACACATACAATACAGTACCTTAATATTAATATCATCTACTACACATACTATACAGTACCTTAACGTTAATATCATCTACTACACATACAATACAGTACTTTAAAATTAATATCATCTACTACACATACAATACAGTACCTTAACGTTAATATCATCTACTACACTTACAATACAGTACCTTAATATTAATATCATCTACTACAATTACAATACAGTACTTTAACATTAATATCATCTACTACACTTACAATACAGTACCTTAATATTAATATCATCTGCTACACTTACAATACAGTACTTTGACATTAATATCATCTACTACACATACAATACAGTACCTTAACGTTAATATCATCTACTACACATACAATACAGTACTTTAACATTAATATCATCTACTACACATACAATACAGTACCTTAACGTTAATATCATCTACTACACATACAATACAGTACTTTGACATTAATATCATCTACTACACATACAATACAGTACCTTAATATTAATATCATCTACTACACATACAATACAGTACTTTAACATTAATATTATCTACTACACATACAATACAGTACCTTAATATTAATATCATCTACTACACATACTATACAGTACCTTAACATTGGTAAGGACATTATTCCATGACATACTGGAATTGCTAAACATTACCAGCACATTTTTGTTTTCAGCAACTGGTGGAATCACCAGATGATCAAATTATTGTGCTGGTCCTTGGGGGGTCCTCATTACAATAATGTAAAATTTCACAAAAATTAAAATACCTATATATATGTTATATAAATATAACAAAAATACCTCTGCCAGATGCTATGATTCACATGCAGGGAAGAAACAGTGCAGTGTGGATGGCCGTCAATGATTACAGGTGGAAACACTGCATTATACTATAATAAATATTCTAACAGATGATTATAAAAGTACTTGCTGAAAAATGCAGACTATTTAGCAATAATGCCACTGTGCGCTTGTGATGATCACTTTTTCAAGACAGTTGGACAGCTATTACATGGAAAAGCTGAATGTATTTTGGGGATTGGCCTATATTACTATTAAATGGGCAAGCAAATGTGATGTAGGAGTACAATAGGATATAATTAAAAGTTATAATGGACCAATACGGATACGAAGAGTCTATGCTTATAATTTCCAGTGTGTATTTCAAACAGAATGTCTCTATGGGAAAATAAAATTGTTAAACAGTGGTATTACACTGTATGGTGATACAGTGAACAGTTATCTGACTTGGGATGATACCTTCAGTCTCATTTTTCCTCTCCTAGTTGTCTGCTGAATAAAAGACACAGATTACTGTATATCTATAAAAGACAGATTACTGTAACATGGTGTCAGTAGGCACTGGAAAATGTTTAATCTCTGAAATGTTGATTACTTTAACACTTAAAAAGAGTAGTTTCTATAATAATAATAATAATAATAATTATTATTATTATTATTATTAATCTTTATTTGAATAGCACTTTTCATGCACAAACACAGCTCAAAATGTCTAATAGAGGAATAAATGATAAAATGATCTACATTTAAATACGATTACATGGGGATTACAAAGTGGGGGAAAGAGAAATAACTAAAAGTAAAAGGAATATAAAATGAACAATAATATTACTAGTAATATGAATAATACTAATAGAATAATAATAAATACTAATAGAAACTTAAAATTGTAAACAAATTGAGAAAACTAGTTAGAAATAATAAACACTCATTAAAAATGCAGTATACTAGTATTAAAAGTAAGTGAAAACATTAGAATCATATATTATTATGAAAAACAAAGTTGGTAAAATATGTTTTTGCTGCTTCTTGGAATTTTGTTGTGATGTTGCCTCGTTCCATTTTTCCATTTCAACCACAAAAAACTTAAATAATCTCAAAGAGTAATGAAACCAGAACTGGTGTGGTATGTTCTCTCTTGCATGTTGCTGTTAGCGCTCTGGCTGAGCTGTAACTCACCAATCACCTTTATGGCAAACCAAGTTACAGTGGTGCAAACTAATATATGGTCTAACGCAAGTAATGTTTCTCAGGGCAAATAAGGCAGTGTGAGTAACATTGTTAATGTGTGCTCTAAAATTTAGAAATAAACAGTCCACCCACGTTCTGGTTTAAGTGTGATTTGTGGACGGACCTCCTAATTTTTTCATAATTTTATCTCTATTACCATTGGTCCCAACAAGAGGAGTTACAGCTTTTTCTTCATTAAATTGAATGGAATGTCTATTCATCCACTTATTGCAATTATTAAATATAAAAAAGGTAATGTGTCTGAACATTGGCTGGCTTCTTTGGCTGGAAGTTGGGAAGACATCCTTTGTTGGGGGAATTGTTATTGTTGTGGTTATTGTTGTGTTTGTAATTTCAGCCACAAAAAAGTGAAATCATCCCAAAGGGCCAATATAACTGAAAGGTTTTACAAGAAAAAGGTTGTTAAAGAGTACTTGATGTAGTTTAAAATGTCACAAATGGACCTTAGGGGGAAATACAAAATGCAAGAAAATTGTAGGATACACACACACACACACACACACACACACACACACACACACTCACACACACACACATATCGTGGTTCCTTTGACTTACTTTAAAAGTAAAGTAGGTTCTCTCATGTAAAGTTACCATTTTGGAGTTACAAGGTTTTGTTACGACAGCAGCGATATATATATATATATATATATATATACACACACACACACATACACAGTGGGGTCTAAAAGTCTGGAATTGACTTAAATTCACTTCCAGAAAGACTGGAATTGTTTACATTTAATCCTGCAAGTAAACAATAGAAAGTTTTAGAATTGTAATTTTATGACAAACAAAATGAAGAAGGAGCATTTACGATTCTGCACTATTTCTAGGTCACCATTAATAATGTTAATGGCTAAATAAATAATATTTCAGCGAATTTGTAAAATTGACCATGTTAAAGACTGTCTTTGAAAAAAAGGACAGATATTTTTGAGTCTTATTGTTTCTATTGAAGCTCAGGTCCAGACAACTCTAGGTTTCATCTACTCATCAGATGCTTTTGTCACTGTAAGGGATCAGAGTTGATGCCAGTTTGAACTCTTGCTGTCATTCAAACAAAAGAAGGACAAACACTAAGGCATTCTGACTTACATGGTAAAATTGAAAGATTCTAGTTTTCACTTAGATTTTTGTGATGATAATGTCATTTTTATTGATTTGTGTCAAATTTGAAAAGAAAGCAAAATTACATTTTGAAGTGATTCTAGACCTTTGGCCCTCACTGTATATACTGTGCATATTTATACAGTATAAAGTAATTTTATGAAGTAAAAATTGTAGGTTTCATTTCGTTCTAGCACTGTTTTATCAAATAAAGAAAATGACCTGCTAGTGTAGACAGATGATTGATAAAATCACCTAAAATAAGAAAAAAAATGTCTTGATAAATAATCTTATAACATTTTTTGAGCAATCTCATAGTGAGATACATTAGATTTAACGCTTGCACTTGTCTAGATGTTATGTTTTGCAGTGCATTTGTACACAGGATTTTAGCTTATTACCCAGGCATTTTCAGTTGTTTTGAGTATTCAGGAACCCTACTATGCTGACAGATAATTAGTTTTCTTCATGCATCCATTTCTTAAACATCCGTATATCCACAGGTGCAGTGTACGGACAATTAGACAAATGCATATGCAACAGTTGCAGCTCAGGATGGCAAGGAATTGTGAATTGTAAAGCTGATAGTATGAGAAATGTCTTATGAATAAGTAAAGCTTATTGGTCCAAAGTTGTTGTACTACAGTCCTAGGAAGCAAAACATGGGTTTCTGAAACACTGGTGTGTCATCTGTTGAGGTGAAGTGAGTCCATTCGGTATTTTACATACTGTGATGATTTTGCACACTGTACATGATTTAGAGAGAGATTGTGGTTGCTGAAATCTGCATCTTGATGGTAGAGGTAAAATCAGGCCACATTAACTTTTTTCCCCAACAAAAAACCTTTTTTGCTGGGGATTCCCCCAAAGGAGAGGGGAAAAATAGAAGGAGGAGAGAAGAAGAACACTTCTTATCGAGATTCACCACGTCATCTGTAGCTAGAAAACAAGCTAGAGGGTGAATAAGCAGTTGGGTGACTCAGTGGTTTGGAAATTAAAATGTCAGTATGAAAACTCAGGCTACAAAACAAACTGGTTGCATTTGAAAAGTCAGATGAAGAAAGTCCCCCTTTGTGTCCTAAATAACATCACATATTTTACTGGCAGACAATTTAAGAGCGGTCTCAGAGTTCAAGGAAAGCAGCCTTACTTCTTTCTCTCAACTAAGGTTGCACAAGAGTTACCTTTCTGTGAGGTAGAATTCAGATTAATTATTTAAAAAAAGCTTTTTAAATATGATACAGAGATAGATGTGAAATTCAAGGATGGCAGATGAAAGAGATGCTATCTATTTCTTTCACTATTGCTTCATTATTGAAAGGTGAGAAACTGGGTCAAAATGAGTTTCTAGTACTCTGAAAACCTCAGAACATACTGCTCAAATATGAACAGTACTGGTTCCTTGTGGTTACTTGTGACCTCTTTTTCAAAAGCTTTAGAAAAGGCCTCAGATATGACATGCATCATTTGTTGCATTAGAATGGACCAGCTATCTGAAAACAGCCTCAAATAAATGTGTGAAGCCAAATCTTCTTCCATGTTTTGCTAGCAGGAATAGAACATGAGTAAGAAAGGCCATGTTAAATGTATTGTGGCCAGTTGTGAGTCCACCAGCAGCCCGTTGTACAAACTTCTAAAGGAAACAAGGCTGTTCTTTATTTATGACAGTAGTATTCCAGCCAGTGTGAAGCTCTATGCTGCCCTTTGCTTAATGCAATTTCCAGTGTAATGAAAGTCAGTGATGCTGTGAAATGGTGAAATATTTAGCAGATGTGCATGTGACCCATAAGCCCAAAAGTTAAACTTATGTATTTTAATTACATGTCAATGTTCCATTGAATTTAAATACATAAATCCAAAGTAAATAAATTGTATTATAATTTATGTTTCTCCATCATGTTCAATAAACCTGAAAGAATTAAATAAGATTTAAATTAGAAGTGCTTGTAGGATTTATGCAATTCTTTTACGTAACATTTATGTATTTCTAAAGAGCTAATAGTACCTTCTGTGTTCACAGCACAATTACGTAGACTGTGTAAATGTAGTAAATGACTGTACATATTAAATTCACAAACATTTATTGGTTAGTCTAAACTGTATTACACAGCATTAGCTGAGTCACATTATAAGACACATGTGCACTTTAAAGTCTAATGTGAAAGAAATAAACAGAGCTTTAAATATTTCAGCTGTGATTGAATTCCCTGCTTTAGAATTTCTGTTCACTCCCAACTGAACTTCCAATTAAAGCAAATGCTTATGTGCACAGCGTTCCTATTGAGGTGCAGCTCTCATGCTAACCATCACGCACATTAGCCAGCTAACACTATCAGTCATTTCATCCCATGCTAACATGTCAAGATCACCTACAGGTACAAAAACCATGAACTGTTGACTTGAATATTAATGGACTACAACTTTATATAGTCTTCTCCACAATATATCCCTCCCATTGTTTATTTAATCTACCTCTTGTACCCATTAACATGTCAGCAGACCTAGCAAGGATGCTAGCTAGCTAGTTTGCTGGTGTTGTCTACAATATCTTCAAAATAAGCAAAATGAAACATTAATATATGGATAGGCTCCAGCTCCCCCCCGCGACCCTGACGGAGAAGCGGCTTAGAAAATGGATGGATGGATATATATATATATATATATATATAACAAAGTACAGTAACATACAGACAAATCACTAAGTTTTCAGTTCATTTCGTACACTTGCCTCAAACCTATTCCTATTCTCATTGGCCAGTTTAATCACTGAATAAACAGGGAGACATATCTATTATAACGTGCAATCAGCTTTTAAATGGTGTTGACTTCAAAATTTGACACTCCTACCTGTAAAAAGCGGATTCAGTGAAAATCCTCCATGAATTTTTCTACTTGCACCAAATAATTGTATCAAAAGCAGAAGCCAAAACAGTGCTGGAGGTAGACGAAGTGGAGTAGAGTACCTGCAATTTGCAATGACGGAAAAATATTTGACTTTTCATGGGTTTGCATAGAGCATTCCTAACCTCACTGCTAGAGTCCCCACTGCAGTGCTTTGTGTCTCCATCCCTCTGGCAGAACCGAATCATACCATTATCTAATTTGTGAGCATGTTGTGAGCTAACCCAGGTGTGGCAGAGCTTGGAAAACATGAGCTAGTGTAGTGACTACATACAATAAAAATTTGTTTTGTATCAAATCTGACACTCTGTCAGGCTTCATTACACTCGCATGTATTCCAGAATGAACTCTGTGTTGGTAATACTTATAAGCTCCACTTTAATTTAATGCATTTAAAATGTACTTGTTTTGTTGGCCAGTGAAATGACTATTACCAGAGAAATGGCTAGTGGATATGTATAACTATACACACTCTTGTGTAATGCAAAAAGAGTGTTAGTGGCTTGAGGGTTGTTGGGGCAATAACAAACCGAATATAGAAAAATATATGTGGGACAGAAGAAGGCATATTTATTTGATTTATTTTCAAGGTGGGATTGCTTCAATGCTGAAATTTCATGTTTCTTAACATTAAAAGTCAACTTTGAATAGCTCTAAATAATTTTTTAGTCTTGAATAAATACAGTATCTGCCCTTGAAAAGTCAGTAGGAAGTTTCTCTGTAATTTCTCAGATGATTCTCACACTTCCTGTTCTTTGTTAAACTATGGGGATTTCTGGTGAACGCAACAGTTAGAAAGCATATAGAACAATGGCAGTCTGATAAACAGCCTGCTGGGTCATTCCTACTGTGTATATTACTGCAGGTTATTCTGCTTTTTATTCAACTGAATTGCACTTATCTTGCAATACTGTGTGCATTTGGTAAAGTACATTCTTCAAAACAATGGTTCTTCAAGGGTCCTTCAAGACGATTCTATACAGAACCATGGACACTCAAAGAATGAACAAAGGATTCTTTACATCATGAAAGGGTTCTTCAGATTGATGGAGAATGTATTGTATATGGTTCTATATAGAAACTTTTCACACCAAAAAGTGTTCTTCTACTGTTATGTTGTCAATGTAATAATAGAAGAACCATTTTTGGTGCTATATAGAACCCTTTTCAAAAAAGTTCAATCTGCAGCATATTCTCTTTCAACCTAAGGAACCCTTTTGCAATGCAAAGAACCCTTTAATCAAGCAAATGGCTCTTTGAATATTCATGGTTCTATAAAACCATTTTCTTTGCTATTGAACTCATGAAGAATCATCTTTTTTAAGGGTGTATATAAAACCACGAATGTTCAAAGAACCATTTTGCATGGTGAAAGGTTTCTTCAGATTCATGGAAAATGTATTGTATGATTATATATAGAACCTTTTTGCACCAAAAAAGGTTCTATTACTGTTATGGTGTCAATCCTGCAGCACCTTTTGGTGCTATATAGATGCCTTTTATATAGAAACATGTACAACACATTCTCCATCAACCATTCTACAAACCATTTTACATTGCAAAAGACTCTATAAGCATGCAAAATGGTTCTGTCTGTGTTCATGGTCCTATATAGAACTATTGTCTTAGCTAAAGAACCATTGATGAACCATCTTTTTTAAGAGCGTAGAATTCTCTCTGTATGGCTGAAGAGAGTGAATGAAGGAAAACAACAGGTGGGTTATTGAAGGGTGATTCAAAGCCACCTATGATCAACTGGGTACAAAGCCTGATGAAGAGTTGAAGTAAATAGCTAACATGCTCCTCATTAATGTCTGAGCTTTCTTTTGCTGCACGTTGCTTAGAATTAAAGTGCGAGACTGGAGAGCTATATCTGTCATGATTAAACACCTCATTGGGGAACGAACAGCTGAATCAAGATTAACGTTCCTGCTCAGCATCTGCTTGGTGTGCCCATTTCTCTTCAACCCTATTAGTTGAGTTGTGAAAGCCAAGCTCACTGTGTCCTGTTTACATTGACAAGCATCAGTGGCATGCACTCGATGCATTATGAAAGCTTGTTTTTCTTCCCAGAATTGTCATTGATGGATCACCTTTTTTTGGAGTTTGTTCACCATCCATAATTTTTGGTGTGAACATAACCATAGATCATTAATTACACATCAGATTGTATATTTGTCAACTTTATTTATTCGAGAGAGGGTTTTATCCTTCAAGGTTTAATATTGCAGATAGGTTTTGATGGCACTGGGATGCCGCCCATGTCACGGAATCACTGAAGCCTTTTCCCTGTTCCTATTTAATCATTTCTGGCTTTGGACAATCTCATCTAGTTTTTCTTTCTTTGAATCTACTCTCATCAGAGTTGAAGCCTTCATCACAAAGGTAGCATGTTCTTCACTGATTTCTCTCAGGTCACCAAATGGGACTGCATTATATCAAATAGTGCAGAGTGACCTGAGAAATACTTTCTTCTGTAATTTTCTTCAACAAAGCTTTTCAAGGAATCCACTCTCTCCCCTGACACTCTCTGTCTTTCAGATCTCTGTGGAGACAAATGACCCAGGGCAGAGTTTAGAGGTTTTTTATCTTAAAAACTACAGTCTTGTCTGCAGCTCAACAAATAGCAACAACACTGTTCCACCAAGCACTCCCACTGGTATCTGTCTCTTACTCAAAGTATGCATGCCAGACTCAAAGCCCTTTGTTTCAGGAAACAAAGATGGACAGCTCTGTAATTCTACCAGATAAGGGTCTTTATCTGTGGCGATATCATGCGAGCCATTACAGCGAAAGTGGTCCAGAAAATATCCAACATGCTGATGTTTGCTTGTTCGGGGGCAAGATCTAAACTCGCAAACTGCAGACTCAGACAGCGAGAGAGTAGAAGTGTTTGTTAAGCTTTTACTTAGAATGCCCGTTAAAAGGAGCTCTCTGAGTTGGAAGTGTTTATTAACGTGATAGATCTTGACAGGCTGTGGCTATTTCTGTTTTTTTAGTATTACTGTGCAGCACTGCAAAGTAGCAGGGACCTAATAATACCCAAAGAGGGACTCAAGAGTGGGCTCAGTAAGAGCATTACCTATATTGTAATGTTCCTCACTGGTGTCACTGATGACCGAGTTGGACACCAAAGGCCAGGAGGAGTACAGACAGGTTGATTGTCAAAACAAAAATAGCCCGGGCTGAGTTTCCCCAAAGCATCATTTTAAACCCAAGCTCATCTTAAATGTTAGAGAGAGCATCAGAATTACAGTCCATCTAACCTGCACATGTGCAGTGATTTCAGCACCATGGTGCTTTGGGGAAACTCATCAATGAACAAACCTCTATTGTCTCCTGGTTAAAGATAAAATATATCGGGAACTAGTTAATCTGAAAAGTATAACTTCTGAGATTTGTCTTCACTGCAATGCATTAATCGATTTTTTTAACATACTCAAAGTAGTTTTATAGATGTAGTTAGTGTCCATGGAACACTGGAATACAGACAAACAGCCATGTCCATGTAATAAAACAGATAGTTCTAGTACTAAAATATGATTGGCTGAGCCACATTCAAAGCCATTGTAAGATACTTGATGTTTGCACACCTAATACTGCATCATAACACAATTCTGTATTAAAAGCCCAAGTCACTAAAAACCTTTGTGCTGTTCATCAGGCTTTAATCATCCAATGGGCTTTATGGGCGCGTGCCCAGCGACCCAAGCAAATAGGAGGTCACCACGAGCAAATCTAAACAGCTCTTTTGACTCACGATTATTAGCGATACAGCGGGAAAAATGAACTGATAACGTTTCCCAACAGCAAACGACGCGAGCCAAGGATAACAACAAAGCCAAAACTCGTTCATTATAATCAATGAAGCTATGTAGACCATAGAGTGGCAGAGTGCGGTGCGGTGCGACGTGACGCTTTTGACAAATCATTCGTTTCTGTTTATGATGCTCTGCAATTCCACCTTAAAATGGATGAGAAGAATATATTTTAATGAAGTAGTTAACGCTAGAGAAGAGAGGGACTTGCTGGAAGAGTGCTGGAAGGTAACGTTAGAGGTGAATGCCTGTTGTGTGTTAGCTAGCGTTAGGTAGGTTAGCTAGCTAGCTAGCTTAGCTAACTAAATACAAGTTAGCATAACCGAGCTGCCCAACACCAGAGTGGTACGATGCTGTTTGAACTGTGTTATATAGACTGCTGAAGTTAAATGTGGGTATAAAACATAACCAGTCACAAAGCCTATTAAACCACAGCTGGACGGCTCTGTTAGTAGAGCAGATGTTTTTGAGAGGTCTGTGGTTTGTTTACATTTCCTGTGCTAATATCCTGCAGGCCTCGTGACGCGATCTGAAACTGCATTTCTTTGTCGGTTTCCTTTTAAGACCCAGAGTAGTTTTGTGTTCACAATCCTAATGCTCTCCACGTCTTTCCTAAACATCAGTTTATTTCTCTCCTCCAGTTGCTCAGTGACTGTTATACTGTCCTGTGTACATTCCTGTGACTGAACTTTGAAAATGAAGCTCTAGGTATTCAAAAGATGTGCCTGATGGATCTGTATAAGCGAGATCTGACACTGACAGAATAGAAGATGCGCATTTCCAAAGCCAATGTAAAATGTCAGCCACTGGAGTTAAAAAGTTGATTTGTGATCTTGATCTTGGTCCTTGGTGAAATGTCTCATCAGAGATGAGATATAAATGAAAAAACCCAAACGCCTGCTGCAGCAATATACTTTAGTTCGGCTGCTTGTATGTCTGGATTTTTAAGCTGCTTTTTTCTGTCTTCATGCACACTTCAGCCAACCAGTTGTTATTTATATCGTCATCTTTGGGGTTAATGTTTGCTGGTCACGAATGGATGCATTATGTATAGGAAAGTGTTGCCTTGGCTGTTGGTTTTATGTAAAACTGTGTTCTCATTGATGTGTGTAATATTGCTACTGTTTGCTCTTGATTTTGGAAAAATTATATGTTTATATGCCGACCTTGAGGTCTGCAGAGGCCTTTTAACCTGCTTTTATGTCATAACAAATTCACTGACAACCCAGAAGAGTTAGCCAGTTAGGGGCACACCAAACATTTGTGCCCAGGGGCCCAGAACTTGATCAAGGCCTGCTGTTCGCATGAACCACTGAATTGACAGATGAAATCTTTGTTCTTTTTGTTTAAACTGAGGGTCTAGAATTGATTAAAAGATAGCAAGCTAAACAGTGTAAGAACAACTAATAGGCAGAACTCTTTCTCTTTACTATACAGTGTTAGGCTTTGAATTGAAACAGTCACTGAATGATGCGCTGTATTGCAAACTGCAGTAAAAAATGCAAAATAAAAAAGAATAAATGAATTAAATTTTAGACATCCCTTGTATAGTGTTCAACCCTGCTTGGGAAAAAAAAATGTGTAGCATCATTAGCTTGATGCTAACACAATACAGGACTCTACATTGAGATGATAGCTGAAATTAGCATAATTGTTCAGTGGTAATTTGATTCTGAATCAAATGAATCAATGATTCTGAAGTAACCACTGCTATGTTATGTTTTCATTATAATATGGCAAAAAATGAAAAATGAATGAAATGGCTGCAATGTACAATGTTGAGCTGCTGAAAGTTGCTTGGCAATAATAGCATACTCTTTATTACAAGCTACACTTCTTGGTGGAAGAATTGTTTGTTGTGATTATTACTAATTATAATTTGAAGTTTTTTAGCAAATGTGTTTATCATATTTTCTAAAAGCAAAAGCCACTTGAGACCATACATTACAGTGGTTTTTCCATCTCTAACACTAGCACAGATTTGCATTTGCATTTGTTGGATTCATGGGATGTTAGTCTAGCATTCATGATTCATTGTCCAGTGCTTCATTGTTTAGCTCATAGGATTAAAACTGATGTCATATTGTTTGTGTAACATAGCATGTTGCTATGTCATGTTTGGAATTGTTGTGCAGCATATTTCACACTGAATAATTTGGTTATTCAGGTTGGGAGATGTGTGTAATATATGGTCACATTTGATTGGTCAGTGGCAACCCAGCTTTTATTTGAACAATAACCGTATGGTCGCAGAAAAAAGTGAAGGAGCTATGGAAACTGAAAGAATCCGAGACTTGCATTTTGGTGCAATGATGGTAACTCACCTTCCTTAGGAGACAGGATGTCTTGTCCTGGCTCTCAGTCTCTCTCTCACTCTCTCTCTCTCTCTCTCTCTCTCTCTCTCTCTCTCTCTCTCTCTCTCTTTCTCTCTCTTTTTCTCTCTCTCCCTCTCTGTTTCTCTCTCTCTCTCTCTCTCCTCTCTCTTTCTCTGTCTTGTCACTCTCAATCTACCAGGTATTGATGTAATATTCTCAATGCAATTTTTTCTCTTTACTTTGTCTTTTAATATACTAAAAGCTCCATATACTATACATATAGTACATATAGTTAAAGGATCATGCAGACTCTTGATGCTCTCCCACTTCAATATGAGCAGATTTCTGTCCCTCACAATTGTATTCAGGTTGGTGTTGAATCATAACAAAAATACCATACAAAGACAAAAGGTAAGAGTATAACAGTAACATTAACCACAATAACTGCATTATCCACAATAACTACATTACCACTACTGCTACTACTACTGCTACTTATAATAAAAATAATAATAATTATTATTAATAATAGCAGAAGTGGTAGTAGTAGCAGCAGAAGTGATGGCAGTAGTTGTTGTATAAATACATAGTGTTTAATTAGTATTTTATTGTTCAATTTTTAATAACATTAGAATTGTATATGAATCTTATTGTCATTGCATTAACATTCCTGTTGCATGTAAGTGAAGTTATCACAAGCCTCTTAATTCTGCGTTCTCAGTGATTCAGTTGATGCAATGCTTTATTTTTGCATTTAACAATGTAAGCGTCAGTCTATGCCTGTTTTTATAAAACTTATGTTGAGAAACCAGCCACAGCTTCTGGTGGTGAAGCAAATCTACATATCAGTTTAAAAAACAAACAAACAAACAATCCAAAAGATTTGTGGCCTGAAATTAAGGATAATTGTAATGGCTGTGTGAATGACGGGTACTTTGAGACCCCTGCTTTAGGCTTTCATGTTTAAATAATGAAGTGACTCAGATACAAAGAAAATGTATAGTTACCAGCAGACCTTTATGAAAGAATATTAAAACAGAAAGGGAAGTATTAAGCCTATAAATATTTAATTCTGTGCATCAAGTTGAGGTATTTCCACAAACGACTCCCAAATGTTGTGCTACTGTACTTATTCCAGTTATTCTGCATTGATTATAGTAAAGCTGGCTGGTAGTATATCACCTTCAGTAGCATCATGGATCATCCGTTGAGTTTCTGGTGGTAAGATAAGTGGTCTGTGCTGCACACTTACTAACAACATGTCCAGAAGCCACTTTCCCAATGGACAGATTTTAGTTCTTATTTTCTGCTTATGTTCAGCAGTTTTAACAGCCCATTGAGCAAGAGAACAAGAACACTTACTTCTTGCACAATAGATCAATTCAAATATCACTTATCAAATTTATGAATCCCTTAAAGGGCTCATATGGTGGAAAACTGAATTTGCCTCATTTTTTCACATAAAAACCTTTGATTTAATATATAAGCAGTCTCGTTCACTCCTTAATGTATACAGCTCAATGTATGCAAACGAAGCTGCAAAACAGCCTACTTTGATTTAATTGCTTTTGTGATGTCATAAAAGTCATTACATTTACATATATCTACCAATTCAGCCTATGGCAATTTAGCTCTGCCATTCATGGTTCATGTTCAAGTCTAGCCTGGACTGCTATTTCAATGAGGTCATTTACAAACATCAGTCGCAAGCACAGTGACAACAATAGCCTGTTTAATTCTAAATGATAGAAAGAGTTTGTAAAATGATCAAATAAAATGAATTATGATTATTTTGTCTACATAAACATTGGCAAATGTGATAAGTGGACATTGGGGAGAATAATGTAGGATATGGGCCCTTTAATATGTATGGAGTTTCACATCATTAAGACTTTTTATTCAGTTACTATATGGAAATCAGTGCAAGATGGTTTGGTTATTGATATTATTATTATTAATTATGTCAGTCCACTGACAGGTGTATGAAGAGGTTAATTGAGTGTTTTTGGGCACTTTAGCACTTTATCTGCACATTAATTATAATGTTTGATGCAAAAATCCTACTAAAATTAAAATAAATATAAACAAACATTAATACCAAACCAATCCTCTCCTCGAGGCTGCCCAATATTAAGTACAAGTTTTGAAATTACCGTCCAACAGCTGGTTTGGCCAATCAATAACCTCATTCAGTTATACATTATTAATTTAAATTGATTGTGTTGGTGGTAGAATTTAACATATCCACGCAATGCCTCGGGTCCAAGAATCAAACTTTGCCTGCTGTTACTTTTTATTGTTATTTTTATATGTATTCTAAAGTTAAAGTGTTTTGCAAGCTAAAACCCACTGGATTCCCAGATAAATAGTTATACATCTTTTTCTAAGGTGACCCAAGACTTAAAGTTATACTTCTTTTTCTGAAATATCATGATATTCTGAATATCACATTTCTAAATGTCTTATTCGTGATGGGGTACGTTTGACTAACTGTCTAAATGTAGTATCTAGTGGATACTTTCAATGCAGGCAGAATGAGACTCTAAAGCAGGTGAATTGATCATCCAGAATGACCCATGCCTGGCTGCTTTTTGTCCAGCCAAATGACCAGTGGGGGATGGATGAAGCTGTCTCTTGTTACAGCTCATTATCCAGAGACTGTGATTCCACTGCGCTTCTGTAATCGGACACGGTGACTTCAGAGTGCGGGCAGTGAAAGAGGGCAAGATTCAGATTCAAAGAAAGCCTCTCGTTATGGTCTTTCTTTCTTTCTCTCTCTGTCTCTCTTTCTGTCTCTGTCTTTCTTTCTCTCTGTCTCACTTTCTTTCTCTCTCTGTCTCTTTCTCTCTTTCTTTCTTTTGCTTTTTTCTCTCTCTCCCTTTCTCTCTCGCGCTCTCTCTTTCTTTCTTTGGGTCTTTCTTTTTCTCTCTTTCTATTTGTCTTTCTCTTTTTCTCTCACATTCTTTCTCTTTCTTTGTTTCTTACTCTATTTGTCTTTCTCTTTATTTTTCTTTCTTTCTGTCTTTCTCTGTTTCTCTCGTTCTTTCTTTCTCTCTTTTCTCTCTCTTTTCTTTTGTCTCTCGCTCTCTCTCTTTTTCTTTGAGTCTTTCTTTCTCTCTCTTTCTATTTGTCTTTCTCTTTTCTCTCTCTCATTCTTTCTCTTTCTTTGTTTGTCTCTATTTGTCTTTCTTTTTCTTTCTCTCTTTCTGTCTTTCTCTGTTTGTCTCATTCTTTCTTTCTCTCTTACTTTATTCTCTCTTTTCTCTCTAGCTCTCTCTCTTTCTTTGATTCTTTCTCTTTCTATTTGTCTTTCTCTTTTTCTCTCATTCTTTCTTTTTCTTTCTTTCTCTCTTTCTTTGTTTCTTTCTGTTTTTCTCTCTTTTTCTCTCTCATTCCATCTTTCTCTCATTCCATCTTTTTCTCTTTCTGTCTTTCTTTCTGTTTGTCTGCCTGTCTTTCTGTTTTTCTTTGTGTTTTTTTCTTTCTGTATTCATCACTGGATGAATCATTAAAGTTATTGTTATACCCTCAAGTATACTGGGACTTTTATTTGCTGTAGCCCAAAGTTTCAGTTCACAATTTGTTTCTGTTTGCTGTGCTGATATACAAAAACTGGTTATATAATAAAGTGTGCCCACAAGTCCTTTGGGAAATCTGAGTGAATAGATAGCTGCCCATCAGTGAGGGCCATCAAGGCTGAGGTGGCTCTGCTCTCTTCAGATGCTGATTTTGTATGGACTAATCCCAGTGTTGATGCCTGGGCAGCGGGCCGAAGGAGAGCCGATTACACATGAATCTGGAGCATTGTAAATGATGAGGAACTCGTAAATAATCCTCTTGAGCCTCATTTCTTCAGCCAGAATCTGCTCGCGGTCTTCCACATAGCTGCTCCTGCACACTGCCCGGCTCTTCTCACCAAGCACATCTGCACGGCCACATTAACTCTAACTACTAATTAAGGAAAGCAACAACAAGTGTTCAAAAAAGGACAACATGTCCCTATAATTTTGAAAGGAAGTGGATGTTTATGTACATGGAAGTTTAGAGTTGAGGAGCAGCTGAGGATAAACTCTTAGTGGTATCGAAATTTTGATTTCAACCAAAAAACCCCCCCAAAAAAACCTGGAAGCTTTTTGCAAATCCAAATCATTTCCATGATAACTGTACTTCTAATGTTGAATTGAGACATTAATTCACAGACAAATGATGCTAAATCTAGATGCATAACTAGTCGTAAGCAGGTATCGGGTAGGTCTGTGTATTCTTCACAATTGAAACTGAAGGCTGAGTTACTGAGAGAAATTATATTGATTCCACCTGCCATCAGTCATGCCTGATTTAATGCTTTGCTGTTAGGCATGTAGACCAATGAATTCTGTAATAGCTCTGTTCCAATTGACCAGCTTGGAGTGTCCCTAGAGGACAACATTTATCATCGCTGCAGAACGTAATTAAGAAAGACACCTTTTCATAACTTGTCTAAGGTAATCTTAGCATTCAAAAAAATATATGAATACCATTTTCGTCAGATGTGACCTGTGAGTTTACTTTAGGTAGTTCTGTGGAATAAACGCTGTCAACATGAATTGGATACCATAGCATATTTTTGAGTGAAATGTGGTTTCAAGGAGGGAGTCTGAGCTAGCTGAGCATTTTCACTTGACAATAGAGGGTTCGTGGGAGTGGGAGGTAAGTCATAGAGATAGCCAAGGTCTTTACTCTTCAATGGAAGATATAGGGGAAAACAAGAATTTTGTCTTTTAAATGATATCGGGTGGTATGATGAATTTAAATGATATCGGGTGGTATGGTGCCTAGTATGACCAGGGGGGCACAAACTAACAAGGTAAAAAATTTGTTTTTTGATTTTAGTATGACTTTAAAGTGGGAATTCCACCAATATTTCAAAATGTGTGCATAATTTTGCTAGAGAGGTACATGCAGGGCATTGTACAACAAAATAATTTCCATTTTTTTCTTTAGATTTATCATGAATTTGCCTTCTGGTGGTTTAAGATAATAATAAATGGCTATATTTTGTGTTGTAGACATTGCTTTACACATTATCTTATTTTCAGTGCAGAAATGCAAGAGGCGTTTTTTGCAAAACAAATAAGAAAGCTACTCTAACTTTTCTACATGTACTCTTAATAGTTTCCCAAATGACACATACTTTCCATGATATTTTTCTTCATAGATAATCTAGAAAAAGAATGTAAATTATGTTAATGTAAATAATATTGGTAGTTTTATTTTAAATCTTAAAACTAGTCACATTAGCCCATTATGTTGAAGCAATCACACACAGTATGCATGTTTCCTTTAGGCTTCCAGATTAATTTTGCTCTGAAGAACCTCATGGCTTCCTAGCTGTAAGTACAAAACTGAAGCTGTAAATTCTTTATCTTATGCTATCAGTGGAATAACACAATCTTAAAGAGAAAATATGTTGTTTTGACAAACTGGTAGTCTGTTACACTCCCTTAACCAAAGATATTAGCTTGTCACTCAGCCCAGGAATGTGGGGAGGTAACATGCAACATATGGGCTGGCATCGATGATGTGAGTAAATATGTGAGCTGGAAAAGGGAGTGAAGATACTGGAACATTGAAAGTCAGACTGCTGATTTTTGTTACAAGCCCAATTCCAATGAAGTTGGGACGTTGTGTAAAACATAAATAAAAACAGAATATGATGATTTGCAAATCCTTTTCAATCTGTATTCAATTGAATACACTACAAAGACAAGATATTTAATGTTCAAACGGATATACTATTGTTTTTTGCAAATATTCACTAATTTTAAATTTGATGCCTGCAACACGTTCCAAAGAAGTTGGGACAGGGGCATTTTTACCATTGTGTTACATCACCTTTCCTTTTAACAACACTCAATAAGACACTAATTCTTGAGGCTTTGTAGGTGGAATTCTTTCCCATTCTTGCTTGATGTACAACTTCAGTTGCTCAACAGTCCGGGGTCTTCGTTGTTGTATTTTGTGCTTCATAATGCACCACACATTTTCAGTGGGAGACAGGTCTGGACTGGAGGCAGGCCAGTCTAGTACCCGCACTCTTTTACTACGAAGCCACGCTGTTTTAACACGTACAGAATGTGGCTTGGCATTGTCTTGCTGAAATAAGCAGGACGTCCCTGAAAAAGACGTTGTTTGGATGGCTGCATATGTTGCTCCAAAAACTGTATGTACCTTTCAGCATTAATGGTGCCTTCACAGATGTGCAATTTACCCATGTCATGGGCACTAACACACCCCCATACCATCAGAGATGCTGGCTTTTGAACCTTGCGCTGATAACAATCCGGACAGTCCTTTTCCTCTTTGTCCCGGAGGACACAACGTCCATGATTTCCAAAAACAATTTGAAATGTGGATTCATCAGACCACAGGACACTTTTCCACATTGCGTCAGTCCATCTCAGATGAGCTCGGGCCCAGAGAAGCCGGCGGCGTGTCTGGGTGTTGTTGATATATGGCTTTTGCTTTGCATGGCAGAGTTTTAACTTGCAATTATAGATGTAGCGACGAACTGTGTTCACTGACAGTGGTTTTCTGAAGTGTTCCTGAGCCCACGTGGTAATGTCCGTTACAGAATGATGTCGGTTTTTAATGCAGTGCCGCCTGAGGGATCACAGGCATTCAATGTTGGTTTTCTGCCTTGCCGCTTACTTTCAGAGATTTCTCCAGATTCTCTGAATTTTTTGTTGATATTATGGACTGCAGATGATGAAATGCCTAAATTCCTTGCAATTGCACGTTGAGAAACGTTGCTCTTAAACTGTTGGACTATTTGCTCACACAGTTGTTCACGAAGTGGTGAACCTTGCCCCATCCTTGCTTGTGAACGACTGAGCCTTTCAGGGATGCTCCCTTTATACACGATCATGACACTCACCTGTTTCCAGTTAACCTGTTCACCTGTGGAATGTTCCAAACAGGTGTTTTTTGAGCATTCCTTCTTTCCCAGTCTTTTGTTGCTTTTGTTGTCCCAACTTCTTTGGAACGTGTTGCAGGCATCAAATTCAAAATGAGTGAATATTTGATAAAAACTATGAAGGTTATCCATTTGAACATTAAATATCTTGTCTTTGTAGTATATTCAATTGAATATAGATTGAAAAGGATTTGCAAATCATCGTATTCTGTTTTTATTTGTTTTACACAACGTCCCAACTTCACTGGAATTGGGGTTGTATAATATAGCCAATAATTACAAGACTTTTGAGAAAAAAAATGAATACATATGCCTGTGGGAGGAACATTTGGACAATATCAATGAAAAACAAAACAAAAACAAGCCAATCTGTGAGATTTTTTTTAAACTAATACTAACAAAATATACAAACATAAAAACACCTACTCTGTCTAATCACCTGCTCTCCTTAGAACCCACCCTGTAAGCTGGCATGTATAAATTAGTGGGGAACCCCATAGAGCATTCTAGGCCTTAAGAGAAGGCCTAATTAGCACACACTGTAGTTATACACTTACTTCTTTGTTGTACACTTATTTCTACTTTGGAAACAAAAGGCTGAAATTCCAGAAATGGTCAATGGAATACTGTAGGAAAGTGAGCTGTCTCATTGGTTAGGACTTTAGGAGCTGAACTAAAGACCTAATTTGTCATTTTAACGACCTGTCATAAGGTCTAACCTCTGCAGCACGTGGGAAGACAGCACTTGGACTGTCCTGTTTTGCATGCTCTTGCTCCAGCTCCATTTCCACCTTGACTTGCCCCCAGAGAGTCGCTTTGTTACTTTAACTCTGAGCTGCTCTAAGCTGCGTTTCATGTTTTAGTGGTTTTTTGTGTTTCTTGCCTGTTGCCCCTGTTCTCACACAATGGACTTGCCTTATGTGTACCTGCTTGTCTGTTTTCAGACCCCTGCATGTGATGACAATGAATGTTGGTTTGCCCTCATTTCCCCATATGCTTTAACTGACATAATGAGGAGCAATTTACAACAGGTGGGACCAGTTTTGTTAGGAAACGTCAATTTTGGCCTTCCAGATGTCCTAGATATGTCACTGCGTAAACACAAGTTTATAGCCTGACCAATGCATTTTAGTCAGATGCTGGAAATGGAAAACAGCAGTAGCTGTATGCTGGTCTCTATTGAAAGAGTCTCTGTAAAGTTACAACAATAAAAATATACATAATAATATATGTTTATGTTTGTTAAACGTTTCAAACGAAACATAACATCTTTTACAGACTTTGCATGTTTGCATATAATCTAAATAAAGCCAAAAATGTTCATGTGCATCAGCAATAGCTTAGCTTAACATATTTGTAGAACCCCATAGGGCTGCTAGCAGAGGTTAGCACAATCTTGGAGATGTTTTTTGCTTGATTTGACATTTATTGCCCGAAGGCCTAGCTCTAAAAGTCACAGGTCGGATGGTAAATATGCAAGGGCATTCCTACTGTAACGTGCTGACAGAAAACCAGACGCTTGCGGATAAAGAGATGACGGTTTAATGAAAACCGAGCAACCGAAGCAAAAAGGGACAAAACATAAAGCGTGGTCAGAGTCCAGGCAAAAAATCAAAACACAGGTCAAAACAACAAGCAGAAGTACCAATGGGAAAGGCAAAAGACATAATCAAAAACAGTGAAGCAGTAGGGTCCAAAACACGGCCAAACAATCAGAATCAGACAAAGAGAATGCTCAGTAGTTTCTGAGAAACGATACCTTGCACTCATACTGACTAAAGCCCAGGCTTATATACTCTAGTCTAGTTCTCCTCTGATGGAACACACAGGTGTAAACACTTAAAACTTGGGAGATTGAGAGCGCTGATAGGAGAGCAAGCTGGAGTGTCCATAGAAGGAGACAAATGTGTGACACCTACAAAAACTACTCAAAAAGACTTACCTGCTCTTATTCCCTTTTTCACATGTACAAGCTAGACAAAAGCCAAGGCTAACTGGGGAATTGGGTAAGGGCTCAATATAAATAAATAAGTCACTGCTCCCAGAAGTAAACAATCAAAAGTAGATAAATACCACAGACACAATAAGGACCCTGTTTTTCACCCTCATAGTATCTTCTCTTTTACTGGCCTCTTGGGTGCTGACCTTCCAGCTACTTTATAGCTCCAGTCTCCTCCTTCCTTGGTATTGTTTAAGCTACTGGAGTACAGCACAGCATCCATGGAACCTATAGAAAGACAGTAGCACACCCAACAGCATGAAAACATACAAAAATGACCACACATACATGCTGTGTCATGTAGCAGATCCTATTTGGTCCAACACATTTGCCTGTAATTTACTCTGAGGGCTGCCCCCATACTGATTAGGTATTTAATGTGATATAACGTGATATTATGGACCACATGCTTCTTGTTCTAGCCTGTTAGGTTTTAGCCTCCTACTGTGGAAAAGTAGCCATTAAGAAGACTATATCTCATTGGTTTCTAAATGGTCTCACTGATGGTGCAAATAATGGCACATGATCCTTGTGATTAACTTTATGTCAGGACGGTTCCTCTTCCTCTTTATAAGATGTGTTGATTGTGCCAGGGAAAATAATTAAATGTCAGGAGAGTGTATTATAAAATTGCTTCAACATTTTGATTTGTCTGGGTTGTGGATCGATGTTATGCATTATATACACTCCAGTTGGCTCAACCTCAGGGTTTGGTGCTTGTTTTTGGAAATTAGAAATTTTATGAAGAATGTTGTTTTGGCTTTGACTATGAATCATGTTTTCCATTTTTCTCTCTGTCGGAAGCTTTTTTGTTATGTCCTTGGCATTTGTATTTACTTGAATAGAAGAAAGACTACAGTGTGTGCATGCAGTGCATAAAATTTTAAATCTGTGTCTATCTGAAAACACACCCACTTTGAAGAATTTGCTGATTTCAAGCTCATTATTTAGAATTTATCACCTCTCGAGGCTGGCTCTACATGAGCTGGTTGTGCAGGTAATATTTGTGCCTATTTAATTCATTTGGCCCGCTTTATCAGGCCAGACTGTTCAACTTGGAGCTTTTACACAGAGGCAAAATGCTTTACCTGTTTGAGGATGGGGAAATGGGAGAATCGGCTAGTCACAGCCCTCCTCGGACTGAGATTGGCTTCAGTTCAGCACAATTTATGTGCCAGAGAATCACCAAAGCTCTGTCTGCCTCTGTCTCTGACTGTGGGAGACTAACTCTGCTCATGAATGGACGAGGATTGATTTTACAGCTCCTCAGCGCCTGTTGATATCTCCTGTCGTGACCAGTTCTGCATTGCAGTTTTACCTAATGTTTGTTTGCTTTTTATATGTTCTCCAGGGAGGTATTCTGTTGACTCTGCCCTCTATCAATTAGGGAGGACAGAGTTTCAAAATGAAAAGTGCATTCTCAGTGTGAAAGCCTGTAGACAATCCTTTAAAGGGCCCACGCTTTACATTTTTAATTTTTCAGTTGTTTCCCTTTGGAGTCAAATTCTCATTGTTGTTTCCTTACACCAGAAACATTTATTCAATGATCATTTTTAAACCCCTCATCTCTTAGAATTAAATAGGCTGTTTTTGTTACTGTGACTAATATATGTAAATAAGCACAATATTTAAGACTGATATATGTAAATAATATTTGTTCTGAGTGGCTGATCTGTGTTGTGCCTCATTCAAAAAGCAGTTCAGGCTGCAACACTTTTTATAACTTGAACATGCATTAAGCAGCTAAGGTGCTGATCGGTAGCTATATCGATGTTATAATAACAGGTATATGCTGGATTTTGTGACATCACAAATACAGTGAATTCAACATGGGCAGTTTCTGCTGCTTAATTTTCATATTATGGAGCAGTTTTAAAAACTTTTTCAATATGTATATAATAAATGAGAAAACATTATATTTTCCTTGCAACCTTTAAGATTAGGGAGAAATAAACTCTGGTATAAGTTACAATGTAACGAGGAGCGAGGTAGTGGACGCATGTGTGGAGGTAAGCGACTTTTATTGAGGGCAAATCCAAAATCAGGGTCATCACGGTCCAGGGTCATTGAGCCAATACGGATAGATTGTGGGTCAGACATGATATAAACCAGAAACAACCAACAACACAGATTCAAACAAAGCAACCAAACACAGACCGATACAACAAACAAGACAGGCAAACACTAAGGGCAAACACAGGGCTTAAATAACAAAGGGTAACGAGGGACAGGTGAAAACAACGATGGGCGGTGACTTGAAACAAGGGGGCTGGACTAGAAAAACAAAAACAAAAACTAACACATGGACAGGACTGGGAGGGGCCAATCGTGACATACAAAAACATGAGCCTTCACAGTCTCTTGTCCATAGTGGCTGCTGGTTAGATTTTCTGATGTGCAGTTTTAAGAATCTTAAATATTTCTACTGTTAGGCTTAAAAACATTCAGTAATCCTTTTTAAAAGTCTTCACTGACATCTTTCAAATGTGTCATTATATTCAGATCTGTATGACTCTCAGTAACATCAGTTATGAACAGCAGTAAAAGAATCGTGCTTAATGAAAGATAAAAGGAACATGTTCTTTTTATGGGACTTGGGGCTGTTAATCATGGCAAGAACCAGCAGAGGACGTGAATGGGGGTGGCACACAGTTCTAAGTAGAGTCCATTTCAGCTAACTCTGAGAGTTAGACCTCCCTCCCCCACGTCACTGTGATAATATCCCCTATCGAGGAGAGCAGGCTTGGTACTGAAATCAGCCACAGTCGCAGTCCTACTGTGCCAGATGGCTGTCTAATGTTCTCTCAGCTATAGGTGAATTACAGAAGCTAACGTATAGGATCTATCTTTGCAGCAGCAGCGGGCAACTTATTTTTACTTTCTTTTTATTTACATATGAATGAAATTATGATTTTGTTTAAAGTTTAAGTGTATGAAAGAGCTACACTATATGGCCAAGGTATGTGGGCATCTGACCTTCCCACCTGTATAAGCTGGTTGGACATCCTTCTGGCCCCCTCTTTCTGGCTAGTGTTATTGAGTTCAGGCACTGATGTTGGATGAGAAGAACTGGCTCGCAATCAGTGTTCCAATTCATACTAAAGGTGTTAAGTACGTTTGAGGTCAAGGCTCTGTGCAGGCTGCTGGAGTGCTGCCACACCATATTCACTTAATTATATCTTTGCTTTTTTTTTTTACTGTTGTTGTTGTTTTGTAGTCAATTTAGTCGTTTAGCCAATTAAGTCATTTCCAATTCCACCCGCTCCACCAATCACACAATACTATCAACATTAGGAGGGTGAAGGCTAACACAGGCTTCCATCAAAACCTGTGAAACAAGACACCGCTTCTTTTCAAACTGCTGCTCACGCAACGTCATTGGACAGCTGAACATGCTCAGAGGAAAGCTCTGCCCGCACTGACTAGCATCACGTTGAGTGATGGTGGTGGTGGGGTGTGGGCATTCTACCTATCTGAGCCTGTTCTTAGATTATAGAATTGTGTAATATAATTTTGGGCCCGCTTATGGGCCCTAGCCATTTAAGGCTAGGGTTGATTGTCTTTTTATACTGTAGCATCAAGATTACCCTTCCCTGGATCTAAGGGGCCTAACCCAAATGATAAAACACCCCAGACCATTATCTCTTCTCCACCACTTTGTCTACAATATGTCACGTTGGCATCTGCCAAATCCAGATTTGTCCATCAGACTGCCAGATAGTAAAGCATGATTCATTACTCCAGAGACCATCTTTCCGATGTTCCAGAGTCCACTGGTATTTCATTGTGCATATTAATCTTAGCCTTGTGTGCAACACTCAATGCAATTGTACTGATGTTGCTTCTGGAGTTTGGATCTTCATAGAGAGTGATGCAACAGAGGAGATTTTCACACCCTGAGTGATTCAGCTGTTATTCACAATAATAAAAGTCACAGTTGATGTGGGCAGATGTAGCAGGGCAGAAATTTCACCAGCTGACTAGCGTCAATCCTATGTTAGAACTATATTTGAAGACACTGAGCTCTTTTGTATGACTCAATATATTATCAGTGTTTGTCTATGGAGAGTGCATGGCTATGTATTATTTATTATTTATGCTTTATACACCTGTTGGGTGTGGCTTTAACACCTGAACTCAGCAATTAGGAGGGGTGTTCACATAGTTTTTACAGTCCACAATTGATATGTCAATATTTCAATGTTACAACAAGCAATAGCATGTCAATATGGAATGCCACTAATTCCTGAAGTCTTCTTAAAGTTTCCTAAAGTCTTTCTGAGCTACTTTAGTAACAATCCACTCTTAACTCATACTGTGCCCTCTTCACATATACTAATGCAATGTAAACTGTGATCACATTAAAAATTCCAGGCTAATATATTGCTTCAATGAAGGAATAAGGCCAGCTGAGGAGAATAAATCGATTACTCTTGGATACTGTGGGACTGTGCCAGGAAGCCTATTACATTTAGCAAACCACTAGAGTCTCTGAGATAATGAAATCTTAGTTGCCAACTTGTGACTCATCCTGTCTGAATAAAACCATTAGAGAACCAGATTACATGAATAGGCATCTTCAACTTTCAGGTTCGTCTTTAAAGAAAGGTACTGCTTTAGGCTCATCTTTAACAACAACAGGAGGATCTAA
Source organism: Pygocentrus nattereri (assembly GCF_015220715.1). NCBI lineage: Eukaryota > Metazoa > Chordata > Actinopteri > Characiformes > Serrasalmidae > Pygocentrus > Pygocentrus nattereri. Next base: position 16,188,232 of record NC_051236.1, on the reverse strand, counting down.
ACAGACCATTGGCTCAGTCACACTGAAAGAATTTGGAAGTCAATACTGATGGGTTTTGATGATTGGGTGGAAAGCACCTTAAGTCTTTAATTCTACTCTCATAAGTACCATGATGAAAACAGCGGTATTCAGCTCAAGGCACAAATGTTAAAACTTGGCCAACATGAGAAAAAAACGCTTTCATGATACTACTACAATTTGCTAAAGGCCCAAATGGATACTTGTACTATACGTTAGTCATAGATATTATTTCATACTGCATCACATATGCATATTTATGGAAACATGTCATCAATATAAGCTTCTAACAGTGCTGAATTAAATCATGAATTATGCTCCAGAGTCGGTGCTCCTTTTCACTGGTAACTGAGTGATTTGCATAGATTTGTTTCTCATTGTTGCTCTGATAGGCCTCTAATGATAGTCAGTGGTTATTATTGGTTTATCTAAATAGTTTTTCGTGTTTCTGTTGTATGTATTTTGCCATGGCGGCCGCCACTCCAAAATTATTGCCGCCGCTGCTTCAGAATTTTCTGAAATGCTTTTAATTTGAAACTACAGTTACAGAAAGTGAGCAAACATTGCATGAACAGTCAGAGCTGAGTACCGAATGAAACGGTCATCAGTAGAGCAGACTATTCAGACATTTTTCGCCTGCTGCATCTTCAGGGTCTGGGTTCAGCTGAACTTACTTTGCAATGTTATTAAGTTCAGTTTTACATTTTATGCACGGACAGTGGTGGTCTGACATATGAAGAAAGTGGGTCAAAGGGAATTGTTGATTTGATTTATTCTGTGCAAACCTTTGTACAATTTGTGTAATTTGTAAAGGCTAGCCAGCTAGCCAACAAGTGTGAGCCACTGGTAAGGGTGGTGTACCAGGCTAATGATGTACAAGGCTTTTTATTCAGCAACTAAACAGAATACAATGCAAACAAGCTGGGCTACTCTTAGTAAATCTGGCCATTTAAGGGGACTATTTTTGTCATATTCATTGATGTAACACACTCTCATGGTCTTGTGCTGAGCTGTGTGAAATATATAGCCTGGCAGTGTCCGCTAAAGAGCTAACTAGAGTTATGCAGCCGTTTAAATCGGTGTTTACTAGCACTGCTTCTGTGGAGCTGCAGCTCCACACAGTTTAAACTAATCCTTACCTTAATACACCTGATGCAGCTCATTAACTGATTATTGAGCTGTTTATGAGCTGATTGTGTGCGTTGGGTCAGGAAATGATTAAATCTGTGATGCTGTGGGTCGTAATAAAGGGTTTTATGTTAGTCTCTTCTTGCCCACAGAAAGCCTCCATGTCAGTCACTAAAACAGGCTTTGAATTTCAGCATGCCATTTACTGAATTCTGCTGCTTCAAAACACGGTTTTACGTTAATGTAGTGAACTACCTTAAAAAAAAACAAAAAAAAAAACAGTTTTGTTCCATCACCAGCATGAATGTCCTAGTTAGCCCTATGGACACTGCTAGGATAGTTGCTTTATCAGGTGCAAACTCAAAAGGTGGTGCATTATTAATGTATTATTAATACATTAATAATTTAAAAGAATATGACAAACATTGCTCATAATATCAGATATGCCAGTACAACACTGCGCTTATAGCAGCACTCAGTACATCCTGTTCTGCCATACTGTAGGTGGTTTACGCTGAGAGGCAAGAAAAAAAATTCAGAAGCAATAGAGCGGGTCCTGAAGCAAAAATTAATAAGGAAAATGCGCCAAAAACGGTTCTTCTATTGTTATGACATCAAGCTTGTAATAAAAGAACCCTTTTTGGTGCTATGTAAAAACCCTTTTCTAAAAAGTTCCATATAGAACCATCTGCAGCACATTCTCTGTCAATCTGAAGAATGCTTACATATACTTCAATATAGAACCATTTTCTTCACTAAAGAACCCTTGAAGAGCCGTCTTTTTTAAGTGTGAGAAAGTAAAGAATTTGTAACAGTGAACAACAGTGCTGTCAACGCTGCAACCGGTCAGACTGAACTAAGCTTAAAGTTAGCTAAGTAAGCAAGAAACACTGCGTGGTGAGACAAGACCCCTGGATTGAAAATGCTGAGAGTGTTATCTGTAATTCAAATGGTAACTTATTAGACCACCAATGAGCATCTAATCATCAGCAATACACACATGAACTAGTTATACATGTATATCATTTTTACAGCTTATCGTAGTTACTGTTATTAGTTAGCCTCTAATTTTACAGTACATCAGCTAACATGATGGGGCCACCTTAAAAAAGATCTCGCTTAGGACCCCCAATAGGCTAGAGCTGGCCTTGACTACAATACATGTAGTATTTTAATACAACAAGCATGATGAATATATTAAATAATAATGAATTGAAAATTACCGACATATATTCTTTTATTCCAGAGAAATCGTTAGGCCTTGTCTGAAGGCTTAGAAGGGCTGAGGGTTTCTTTCTTACTCTTATATTTCCAAATTAAGAAAGATCATCTTTCTCTACGTTTCTCTACGATCTACGTTCCCACCCTCACCTATGGTCATGAGCTTTGGGTAATGGCCGAAAGAATAAGATCGCGAATACAAGCGGCCGAAATGAGTTTCCTCCGCAGGGTGTCTGGACTCTCCCTTAGAGATAGGGTGAGAAGTTCAGTCATCCGGGAGGGACTCGGAGTAGAGCCGCTGCTTCTTCACGTTGAGAGGAGCCAGCTGAGGTGGTTCGGGCATCTGGTTAGGATGCCTCCTGGACGCCTCCCTTGTGAGGTGTCACAGGCAAGTCCACCTGGGAGGAGACCCCGGGGAAGACCCAGGACACGCTGGCGTGACTATATCGCCCAGCTGGCCTGGGAGCGCCTCGGAATCCCCCTTGGAGAGCTGGTGGAAGTGGCTGGGGAAAGGGAGGTCTGGGCTTCATTGCTTAGGATGCTGCCCCCGTGACCCGAACCCCGGAGAAGCGGAAGATAATGGATGGATGGATGGATGGATGGATGGATGGATGGATGGATGGATGGATGGATGGATAGAAAGATCATTTTCCACCTCCACCTTTGTGATTTCTGTTTATAAGGCAAAAATAGAAGCAGAAGTATGAATCCATACTGTAATAGTAAAGTCAGTCTTATTTTTGATGAGAACTACAGGAAATGAAGATCACTGTTTAAGTTGAAATGGAAGGATAATTGCCACCATATAGTGATAAGAAAACATCCTGGGCAGCATAGAAAATTCAATTTTCCTAGAATGATGTGGTTCATTATATAGAGCAACAGTGGAGAGAGGATTAACTTGTACTGTTACTGTTTGATACGGGGTCTTAACACTTCTTCTCAGCATTAATTTTATTTGAAATACCAATCTAATACTTACACTCACTGACCACATTATTCTGAGGTCCAAATACCTTACAGGACCACTTCATTTGTGCACAATTACAGACTGTAGCCCATCTGTTGTCATGCACAATTTATCAGCCCCCTTGTAAGGCATTTCTTAATTGTTAGTTTCTGACCACAAGACCAGAAACTGGTCTTTTTTTTTTCCTCGATGATGATGATGTAAAGCATCCTTGGGTTTGTGAAAGGCGCTATATAAATTGAACTTATTATTATTAGTATTACCACAGATATTAACTGGGTGGTGGACCATTCTCAACACAGCAGTGATACTGATAAGGTAGCGATGTAATATAGAGTGTTCCACTTATTTGAGCGCAGTGGTGCTGTTGAAGTTTTTACACATCAGTTTTAGTATGACATGGACAGTGGCCTGCCACCCATAAATATCCAGCCAAAACTGGCTCTGTGGTCAGAAACTGACCATTGTGAAGTTGTGAAGTCATTAATGGTTAATTGTGCAACAAATACACCAGAAATCTGGGCCTTAAATGTACCCATTTCTAATAAAGTGGCCAGTGAGTATGAGTGTGATATGTGCGTAAATGGACAAGTTAAACCGTTCCATTCGTTTTATTTTCTGTCCAAAAATGAATTGCAGTTCAGTAAAGTCAAGTAAAACCTTGCTTATGACTCCATATGCCCAGCTAAGCCCCAATAACCTGTCTGTTTGTCCACTTTGAAGTTCCTGCAGTGCTCTCAGTGACAGAGTGAGCCAATTAGTGGTTTCATGTGTTTGAATAAGTGAATAGCGTGCTGGGCCCTGATTCCTGTTATAGTACACAGTAAACAAACCATCCACATCATCCAGCAGAATCATGCTCCTATTATATTCCAGTCTAACTGTAATTTGGAATATATTAGGAAAGCATGACTCTGCAGAATGAGCAAGGCCTGATCAATGTTATCATTATGATGAGGCTCTTGATGTTTTTTGCAGAATGTGTTCTTCATGAAATCTTAATGGATTCAAAGCTTTTCCCTGTGCTTGTACAGCAAAACGCACTGCCTCTGAAGTACAGTGTCTAAGTAAGGCGAGAGAGAGAAAGAGAGATGGAGGGAAGTAGAGGCCCTGCAAATGTATTGTCTGTAACAGACAAACCTGAGATTTTGGGCCAGTGTCATGACAACAGCAGTACTAAGGTATGATAATTAACCGTTTGGGGATCCTTTCGCTTGTGTGCAGTGAATTCTGGTGTTTGGTAGAATTTTGTTTTACAAACAAAGGCTGAACAGAATTGAGAGAACCGAGAGATTTTTTTGGTAACACTTTGTATGAATGTCACAATTGTAGTCATATATACATGTTATAATGCATTCATAAGGCATTATAAATGTGGTTATAAATATTTCTAAAAATGAAGTACACTGAATTACACTTTATAGCCATGTTTATTGTACATTATGAATTGTTAATATAATGCATTATAAGTAGTGTTAATAACATGTTATACCGTCAGTCCCAGCTTGGAGAATGTAAAGACAAATACAAAGTTTATTTACACCCTGGAATTTCCAATATTATATTTCCCACTGCTGGTGCTGTTAAGGATGCATCTTCAGGGCTTCAGTCCTGAATATTCAGATGCTCCAAACAGGCTGTCCGGCCAAGAATTATTGCTGCAATGTGGTGTTCTTAACCAGTGCTCTAACTTTAAATGTTACATTATATCACAGTAAACCATGTACCCATCAGGCCATCCTCCGAGGCCAGATAGTAGAGTGCTGTCATTGTAATTTGTTCCTTCTTGCTACAGTACAATGCTAATTTCTGCTAGCATTCTAATGGACATGCGGTGTTGACTTTCCCATACTGGGTAAAATACTGATAGCAGTGCTAGTTTAAAATCTGACATTTTAATCCTGTAATGTGCTTTATTTTGTGTGTTTTAGTGTTTCAATAAATTCTTCAGTGAATACTTTAACTTGAAGCCTCACTCTCAACACTGGAGGGGGCTTCAGTACAGTATGCTTCACTTAGAAGGGAAAAATACAACTTATGAGCTCTTATAATTTGTTATGAACAGTACTTCTAATACATTGTTAACAAGTCATAATGCATAATAAGCATGACTATAACGTGTAATACATTTTTTATAAATGTTTATAGCCGCGTGTGTGACGCATTATGAATGCATTATAACATGTTATGAATGTGTTTATAGGTGCTTACAAACATGACATTCATAGAAAGTGTCATTTTTTTCGTTTGCTTTAGCAAAAACAAATTCTTTCTTGTGTGTTTTAACAGAAAAATAAAAAGGTTAACCCCCCATGATACCAGATTGTAACATTCAGAGCTCTTGACTCTAATCACTTAATGGGATCATTATTTTGTGATATTTATGTAAGAGCTTCCTCTACTGGCTGGGAAGTTAACACTGAGCCTTGCGCAAATCAACCCTATTCTTTAGATTAAGGTTGAGAGACCCTTATTAGTCCAACAATGTGGGACTAACTAACCTCTGCATTTAACCAATCCATGCAGTGAAACACCACATGCACACTAGTGCATGCACACATACACACACACACACTACTAAGTGAGAACACTTGCCCAGAGCGGAGAGCAGCCCCATCCACAGCGGATAGGGGAGAAGTGAGGGGTTAGGTGCCTTGCTCAAGGACACCTCAGTCACGTGCTGTCGGCTCTGGGGACCAACCTGACAACCTTCTGGTTAGAAGGCCGGTTACAGGACCATAACCTCCAGCCCATGACTTCCCTGCTTCATTACTGTCTACCACTCAAGAGAACCATTCACAAGGTAAAAATATATTTTAATACTTAAATGCGTGTATCTATAATCCCTCCAAGAAGCCCATTAAGAACAACCTTTCTCAGAGAATATCTCTCCAAATAATGTCCTTCTCAGTGGACACCTTGGAACCATAACAGAAATGGGCCATAAGACTTACTATCCACAATTAACATTTTTTATTCCACACTAAAACTCATCAGCATTTTACAATACGGTTAACTATGTTTTAGACTGCATTATTAATCAAAGCAGTTTCCTGCAGTGTGATAGCATGCCTACATCTTACTCTCCCAAATTAAAATGCACGTGTACACACACTAGTTATCAGCCAGGATGAGAACCTTCAAAGTGAGGCAACTCAGTGTGCCAACTTTCATATTCACATTAGATGAAACAGGGAAGCTTTGCCCATGAGGCGTTATTCTCACAGTTTCCATTCTCTTTCTATGCATAACTAGATTTTTTTTCATATTCATTTGTGGTCCGAATTTGGAGGAGTTTGCATGCAAAGGCATTATTAATTAACACATTCCTTTTTAAAAGCACAGCAGAGTGAGATAATAATGACTAAGCACCTCTGGTGATCTGTGGCAAAAACATGATAATAATGAGCCTATGGAAATTCAGAATTTGCAGTGGAAATTACATTCAGTTCTTATTACGACTCGCAGTTGAATTATGTTATGAAATTAAAAATTTACAGCTACATATTCCTCTGCACTTGTTTCTAAATGCTTGCTAAGTGCTGAAATGAGCTTGGCTTGGTGCTGTGTCCTTCTTGCAGTAGGCCTGTATATAAGTATGTCGTACGCTGGAACAATGTTGAATATTGACCTGAAGAGTGAAGATAACAAAATGAATGTTCTAATTTTAAATATCACTATAATGAAAATGTAATATTCAATATAAAATACAAATATGTTATTGGTGCACTCTGTGGTTTATTTTACAGTAACTTTGATGGATTTGAGTGTTGAGAGCCACAAATTGTCTTAATATCTATAAATAGTCTGCGAGAGATGGAGCCAATCAAGAGGCATTTTATCTCACTTTCAACTAGCTGTCATGTGTCATAAAATCTGTGTGCGTGCATTCATGTGTGTGCATGTGAGAAAGGCAGGGGGAGGGGGGGGGAGAAAGAAAGAGAGAGAGAGAGAATGAATCATGGGCAGTTTCATGAGAGAGAATGACTTAGGGCACCGTGTGACACTGTGTTAAAGCCCGTCAGTCAGACTGTTAAGTGGAGGCTTCCAGGCCCTCAGGCAAGTTGTGAACTGTCACTCTCTGGATGGTACTGATGCCCTCTCTGGTGATGAAGGAAGCAGTGGCAGAATTGTGATGGCGTAGGAAATCCTCAATCTGCACTGATGTGGCCCTTTACACAGGCTTAGAAAACAACAGCATGGCAGCGCCTGGTAGGTGATAAATCACAATGGAGTGTAATTTTGTTTGCAAATGTAGAGCTCTTATCGTGTGCTTGACATTTAAAGTCCGATTGTCATGAAAATGGACATCGACTGGGACTGAAAAAGTAGTATGAATGTTTTACACAACAAACATACCAAAAAAAGTCAATTCCATGATAATAAATATGTATATAAATAAATAAATAGTATATAAATAAATATGGATATAAGTATATAAAATAAATATGTCTTTGATGTTCACTGTGAAAGGTGAATAATAATAATAATAATAATAATATAATCATGTGATAATAAAAGTAGTGGTTTGATCTTTCACCTTTGCATAAATCTCTGCTTGAAACAAGCAGATATGATACTATTGCTCCTAAATAGTTACAATGACATGCTTAACACTCTATAAAGCACATGTTTCTGACTTCATAAAGTCAGGTTCCATACTGCATAATAAGTATTCATAATAGCATTGTAGACACCAGATGTGGCAGATGTTCCTTAATCGATAATATAATAATACTCTGGTAAAAAAAATGTTTTGGTAAAAGTATAAATGTAAATAGAAATATAAGTAAAGAATATAAGTACACGCTCCGAGATGTACTTTACGTCAAAGTCTCTTATAAAAATCATTTCTAATTCATTTCTTCAAGCAGGGTGCGCTGAATGTTAAATAGATTTATCCAACCAAGACATTGAGCATAAATAAAGTTTTGTTAGATCTGCAAAATCATACACATGATATATTTTCATATCAGCTATGGATGACTTTTTCCTGACATATTTGCATCAAGAGTTATTCTTTTCATCTGTTGCTTGTCTTGTCATCCTTTGTCTTGTGTTCTTAGTAGCTGTGGAAGCAGCCAATCGCAGATGACCTGTAGTAATGTGCAAATTTATATCTCAATAGATCTTCCATCTTCCCATTCCGGTATTACATCCAGTAATATTTCAAATTAATTTGGCACTTGATGAGGTGCCTGAATAGAAGATGCCTGATTTAAAAAAGAATGAAAAATGTAGTTTCAAGCCTAAAAGGAAAGTATTGTGAGGTATACCCAGGTACAGATACTTTAAACTTTAACTTAAGTACAATAATGAAGCACTTATACTTTCCTTCCCCTGATAGACTGTTAGACACTGATGCACTATAACTACATATAATGCTTTTGCCAGGTCATTAAATGAAATAAGACTTTCAAAATGTAAAAAGTATCATTCATAATACCTTATAGAGTATTAAGCATGCTTTTTATGTGCTTTGGGTAAGATAATCACGTCTAACTGGCAATACAGAACATACAAATTAGTAATTGAACAGTACAAAGTTTATTGTAGAAATATTTAACAAGCAATGCATCACATTCTGCTTTTGAATAGAGAGTAACGTTAATAAAATGCAAATTCTGAATTCACAAATCAGGCATAGATTGAAAAATTCAGTTAGACTTATTAACAGGTTCAGGTCTTCACATTTGCTTCAACTGCAATTCAGCATGTAACTATGTAATTATTATGTAGTTACATTTAAATAGTACAGCAAAACCTACATTGTAGCAATAATAACTCTCTAACTTCTGTTCAGTTCAACTGCTGAAGTGTCCGCTCACCACCGCCCATACACGCCCAGGTTCAAAGCAGATGTTTGGATACTTTACAATAGTTAAGTGTTATGAATGCATTATCTGGGACAGACAGAGCACGTGGGTGCCATTCATTATATGAGTGCAATGTTAATTTACTGCCTGAAAAGAATTCAGTAAAAGCACACTTAAGTTTAATTGTGGCTCTACACATTATTTGGCATTGCCTTCATTGTTTAACAACAATTAATTGATATCTAACCCAGTCAAGCTATTAGTTTCCAATCTGACCATAGACCAATGTGAGTTAATCATCATAATTATGCAGGTGGTATTTCCCTTGCCAATATTTTACCCACAGCAGCCACCAAGAGCTCTAGACCACAAAGACAACTTTGAATAATTAATGTTCCTCGTAAGCATCTATAATTCAGACCTCTGTTCATTAAATATCTCAGGAAGCATCATGCCAAGTGCCATTGATGAATTCTCAAGCATGAATTTTACTCAATGGTTTACTTGCTATGTCCATGAGAAACTATGAACACATTCATATCATAATGCATTTAGTATTGTAAACATGACTCTAAGTACTCTTAAAAATATATTGAATGCTGTAGCCATGTTTATTATTTGAATTGACACAATGCATTTTAAATAGCATTAATAGCACGTTATACTTATATAAGATCTTACATAATGCGTTATGATGACAAACCTGCTCATTCTTGAACATCAAGGTGGGAGGGATCCTCTATAAATGCATGGTACAGATTTCTGATTACCTGTTAACAAATGTCATTTGTAACCAAATTCAAAGGGTTACTAAATTAAAATAACATAATATGGTTACTTTCTGTTACTTTTGGATTGTCTTTTTAATGTCATAATTAGTGTTGTGGTCAAGACTACTAGAGACATGTCTGGGTCAAGACCAAGACCTGGACACATTGAGTCAAGATCAAGACTTTGTAGTAGTCGAGTCCTAATCAAGACCAAGACCAGCAGGGGGCAATCCAGGACAAGACCGAGGCCAGATTAAGATTTTTTTCTAAAGATAAAAATAAAATAAGGGAGAAAAAAAATTTAATGAATTATCATTCATTGTACATGATATACAATAATAAACAATCTTATATAATATTTAATTACTTAAAAATGATGATGATGATGATTGATGATGATGATGATGATTGGTGGTGATGATGATGATGATGATTATTATTATTATTATTAATAGTAGTAGCAGTAGAGTAAAATAAATACACAATGTCTTCTACATTTAACAGTATTATTGCATGGGACTGAAAACATTGGCATTTCTGCTGAAGGCAAGTTTTTGTGAGTGAATTGTGTGATTAATAGAGAGCACAGTTCTGTGTTCTTAGTGGATTAGTTTGATAATTCTGTTCATGTCTTACTTTACATATTTTAATTTACATATTTGAAACATCACCATTCATGAAACTTTGCTTTTCACATTTTAGAACTGTTAGTTAATGTTAGTTCACTTCCAGGCAATTTAATTTCAGGCAATTTAATGCTATCAAAAGTCTGATTATTACCCAGTCAAACTACAGCATTTCATATGGCAACAAACATGCTTCTCAGCATTAGCATTCAGAATAGTGAATTTTGCTAAAAGGCAACATATTTGCTTGTATGTTGAGTATCTACACTGACTTTGGTATCTAGCAGTATCTGAGCTCAGGACCGTCTTTTTCTCTAACCTATTGGTAACTAGCGAAGATACTTTCTCTAGATAAACAAAGCACTTCTTGTAAGTCGCTCTGGATAAGAGCGTCTGCTAAATGTTGTAAATGTAAAATGTAAATGTAAATGTATGTGATTTGAATGTAATCCTGCTGGTAATCCCCTCATTTTTCATAATGTATCTGTAATCTGATTACTGTCTTTTTTGCTGTCACTGTAACGGATTACAGTTAGCCTGTTAGCCTGTTAGCCTGTTCTTGCAGAGAATGTTTAGTATGTTTCGTATGAATAGAGAGCATCACTAACACGAACTCTCATAGAGCTTCTACTATAATTAGTATTATCAAAGAGATTATAAATACCCTTCACTGCGTTTTTTCAACAGTAGCATTGTGCTCATTGTAATTGCAGAGGGGGACTTAAGGGGAGGGACCTGATTGGTAGCTGAGTTTCTGCATGTTATGTAAAACTATAAAGGTTTCATTTTATTCTTGCTTGCTTTGGAACACTCTCAGAAAAAAGGCACTGTCTCCGGGGCAGTACCCTTCTTGTCACTGTGGTTGTACTTTTAGTCATGGTACAATCCACTGAAATGATATTTTCTAAGATGTACTGACTCCACACACCCCGTCTCACCGCCAGGCTTTTTATGGTTTTAAATGGTTCTGGTAATGGTCCACAATTGGACCTTAAAACCACTGCTGTACCTTTGGGGAACATTTACACTGTTTGCACCTTGATGAGTGAATCATGTACCTGCATGGTGCCTTTATTTCTAACAGCGAAAATGGAAATGCAATGACTTTTATTTTAGTCAATAATACGTCACAATTATTTACAAATTATATTTTGCTATAATATGGTTATAGTGTCACATATTTATTGTCCCAAAAACTGTTTAAACTAGAGATGGGGCCGATCCGATACAATATCGGTATCGGGGCCGATATTGACGTAATTTAACGTATCGGATATCGGGGAATGCGGCCGATCCACTTACCGATCCATTTTCCAGTCCGCAGCTTGAGCTGGACAATAAACGCACCGTAACGTTAACACGGTCCGGATTCCAGTTCCACAGTTTACCTTGAACCCCCAGTAGCTTCAGCCTGCAGCTGGCTGAAAAATGTCCGTTGTGTGGAGATTTTTCTCTTTGGAAACGCCGAACAGCAAAAAGGCTACATGTGGTATGTGTAAGGTGGATGTCCCAAGGGGTGGAACTACTCCAGCATCTTATAACACAACTAATTTACTCAAACACCTGCAGAAGTTTCACATCGCAGAATACGAGGAGTTTGTGCTAGCTAGCAGACAGAAGGACGCCACAACGCAGCAGACTCACTGAGGCACTTCAGAAACGTGCTAAACTCCCAGCAGAGAGGCCAAAGGCTAAAGGTATCACAGAGAAGTTGCTCAACTTTAGCATACTCGACGACCAAACACTCTCTGTGGTGGAAAAGGTCTATTTCAGCCTTATTATGTAACCTTAAGCATAGTATCAATGATAATAAACTAAAGAGCCGTCATATCGGTATTTGTATCGGTATCGGTATTGGCAGTTATATATCGGTATCGGATCGGAACTGAAAAACACTGGATCATTTGTTTAAACCCATATTTCTGTCATTTTACCTAAAGCTTACAAACACATTACAATACGTGATTCACCAGTTGTTAAACTAAACCATGTGTAGGCAATCATGATGCACTGCTGAGCTGAGGTCCTTTGGCATTGACAGTGTTTATAATGCATAATAAACATGGCTATGGATTTAATATATATGGACATGCTTATAATGCCTTATAAAGGGATTAAAACATGTTATGGATATGTACATAGTGTCTTCTATCAGGGCATTTAGAGAAAAAGTTACTCATCTCTCTTTATGTGTGTTTCTGGTGCAGGAGTGTTGCCCAGCTTTCTTTTGTCAAGTTTAATATTTCTGGGCAAAGACAGATTTGGCCTTTTTAGTTCAATGTCATGTATTGATGTGTTAAATCAAGATTAAATATAGAACTACTGTTGAAAAGCTATCATTCAGACAGATTTTCAAAAGGCTTTACCAGTACTACTTTCCAAAAATAAGAGTGCCAACCTGTATTCCACAGGGATCCCATTAAAGTATCACATGAAACAAAGCTTTCACACCATCCATCACCAGCCTCCCAATTTAGATTTTCTAGACTGTGAGACAGATCTGAAAGTGTTGATTAATGCATAGTTGTTGATGAGCACAGATTTATGATTTGATAAAAAAAAATTTAAAAAAACAAAACACTTAATAAACGATCAGAAAAATAAATCATTTCCACACCACTGCTGTAGTCCACTAGTCCAAGACTAGTATGAAAACACATCGAAAGAGAGGTGGTATTTTTTCTGAGTGTAAACGTTAGGCAAACACAATATCTTGGAACCCTCAGGACCTTTTAGGCCTCCAAAAAAAGCCTAAAGATTTCTGTAAAAAAAAAAAAAATTAGTTAATCTTTATTTAATGCAATCTTCATGTTTGTTGTACTTAAACTCTGCACAAATTCTTGTAATACACATTATATTTGTAAGTTTTAGTTTTAAACAAAAAGGTTAAAATCTTTAAAAGCACCCAGTGGGAAATGATTAATTATTATTAATAGTCATGGGTCACCATGGTGCCATATACAGTAAAATGTTCTCATGGTTTTCTGTGAACACAGTAGTCCATGTAACCAAGTACAGTAAATGTAATGTGTCTGTTCCAAGGATTACTTCATTCATATTTATATTACAAGTAACAGTCTCTCAGTAACAGCTGCTCGAAGACTCATCAAGCTATCAAATGCTTCTTCTGCCAAGTACAGACTGTTAGCTGTCTTACACAGGAGGGTGAGAAATAAATCAATAACTAGAGCCAATAGCAGACTGACCATCTGGAGCACCAAGAAAAATCCCAGTAGGCTGTTTGCGGGCTGGTGGTGGCAGGTTGGCCCCGCACAGAGAGAGAGAGAGAGAGTGAATGAGAGAGACAGAGTGCTATTCAGTTCTTGCAGTCAGCCAAAGTAAAATTTGGGTTAAAGTGTTCAATGTGAACAGTGAGTGAAGAAAAAAACATCCTTTATCCTTTGCTAGATGTAAACGCCTCACTAATTTTGGGTACTGTCTCGTCATGAAATTCTCACCTTTACTCTGAGAACATGGAGTGGAAAATAAAAATGTGTGAAGGGTGGTGATAAAAAATTCCCAGTTACAAAAATAACACCAATGTGTTGATGACAGCAGTGAAGGCATGGGTATATTGAGAGCTAACAGAATGACCTCATTTCAGGCAGTAACATATTTACCTGTGACTTCCACCAGTTGGCATATGTTTGGTAAGGCTGCAGCTTGAATAGCAGATTCAAAAACCAATTTAATTAGGACTACCATCCTCAATGCGTTTCAAGAATAAGACTTTTAGTTTCCACCTTTCCATGTGGTACTTTGCCTATCTGCCTGTTTGCTATGAAGATGCAGTCATTCCTGCAGTACCATACTTCTGCAGCTTGCAGCGCCATGAGGTTTGATATGGCTTCAAATAATGAGCCTTTTATTACTAAAAAATTTAGTCCGATTGACAGAGTGAAGTCCAAAATGCACAATGCCGAAATTGCAGTAAATGCAGTGTCAAAACTAAAGAGGTAAAACAGCTTCAAACGGTAGACTTGCATGTAGTCTAGCAAGAATGTTAAGTTACCCTTTATCAATCCCACAAAGGGGAAATTCACCTCCGCATTTAACCCATCTCTGCAGTGAAACACCAGCATACACACTAGTGAATGGACACACATTTGCCCAAAGTGGTGGGCAGTCCTAGCCACAGCACCCTGGAAACAACTGGGGGTTAGGTGCCTTACTCAAGGACGCTTTAGTCATTTCCTGTCAGCTCAGGGGATTGCACCTGCAACCTTCTGGTCACAAGTCCGGTTCCCTAACCTCCAGCCCACAACTGCCTCTGTATGCTTATTCAGCTAAAGTTGTAAACTAGTCTGGCTGAAGTTTTAGTAAATTACAGACCACATTCTTTTAAAGGTGGATTAACCTTAGGTTAGCAGACTAGCATGATGGCTATACAAATTACAGACTACCCAGCTGTTTTAAGATATTGTACATCCCTCCTTTGTAGCACTTTAGCTCTGTCATTCTTACCAGAGTTATTTCTATAATAAAAGACTTATTATGTGAAGCCGCATCGAACCCAACACCGCTGTGGGCTGCTAGGGGCTTTCTATTGTACAAAGCAATGCCAGCAGAATATAATGACCTAGATAGAATGCAGGTTGTGGGCCATTGTTGGCCCACTGAAGGCAGAGCTGGCAGCCTGCTGGCGACTGCCACCAGCGGTGCACTGGCTTTTTCACCACTACTTTCACTGCATCAAATTGACTTACACTTTTTTTTTCTCTCTTTCTCCTATATTTACATTATGTTATATATATAACCTAATTTCCCAAAAAGTTGGAACAAAATACAGAATACAATGATGAGCAAATAATTTACACACCATATTTAATTGACAGGAGTACAAAGACAGCATTTCAAATGTTGAAACCGAGAAATTTCATTGTTTTTTTTTTAAATATATGCCCATTTTCAATTTGATGACATTGCAAAAAAGTTGGGAGGGGGGCAAGAAAAGACTGAAGTTGTGTAATGCTAGAAAAAAAAAAACACTTGGTGGAACATCATGCAGTTATTTGGATAATTGACAAATAGTCAGTAACAAGATTGGTTATAAAAGAGTCTTTCAGTAGTAAAAGGGATTCACCACTCTGGGAAAGACTGCACGAGCCAATAGTGCAACAATTCAAAAAGAACTTTTTTCAATGTAAAATTCCAAAGCACTCATCCTCTATGGTACATAATATCAGATTCAGGGAATACAGAGAAATATCTGTACGTAAGGGACAAGGCTGAAAACCAATATTTCCTGATGGTGATTTCCAGCCCCTCAAAGGGTACAGCATTAAAAACAGACATGATACTATAGTGGAAATCACTGCAGAGGCTCAGGAGCACTTCTGAAAACCACTGTCTTTGAACACAGTTCATCACTCCATCCACAAATGCAAGTTAAAACCCTTACATGCAAAAAAGAAACCATATAAACACTGCTGCCTTCTCTGGGCCTGAGCTCATTTCAGATGGACTGAGAGGAAATCAAAAAGAGTCCTGTGGCCTGAAGATTCGAAACGATATTCACAGGTTTTGGAGCAACATATGCTGCCATACAGACAATGTCTTTTTCACAGAAGGTCTTATTTCAGCAAGACAATGTCAAACTGCACATATTACAGCAGTATGGCTCTGTATTTAAAGAGTCAGGGTGCTAAACTGGCCTGCCTGCAGTCCCAACCTGTCACCCACTGAAAACATTTCGCACATTTTGAAGTGAAAAATATGACAAAGGAGACTCCAAACTGTTGAGCAGCTAAACTCCTGTATCAAGCAAGAATGCGAAAACATTTCACTTCCAAAAATACAGCCGTTGGTCTCCTCAGTTCACAAACGCTTACAGAGTGTTGTTAAAAGAATAGGTGATGCAACACAGTGGTAAACGTGCCCCTGTACAAACTGTTTTGGAATGTGTTGCTGACATCACATTCAAAACAGGTATATATTTGTCAAAAACCATTTGATATCTTGTCTTTTTGTAGTATTTAAAATTAAATGTGCACATTATTGTATTAAGATTAAGAGACCCTTGTTAGTCCCACAACTGGGAAATTTAACCTCCGCATTTAACCCATGAAGTGAAACACCACATACACTGTAGTGAGTACACAGACACTAGGGCACAGTGAGCACACTCACCTGGAGCGGTGGGCAGCCCAATCCACAGTGCCCGGGGAGCAGTTGGGGGTTAGGTGTCTTGCTCAAGGAAACCTCAGTCATGTGCTGTCGGCTCTGGGGATCGAACCGGCGACCTTCTGGTCACGAGGCTTTTTCCCTAATCTCCTGCCCCCTAAGTATTCTGTTTTTATTTACGTTTTGCACAGCATCCAAACTTTTTGGGAAATGGGATTGTATTTGTTCTTTGTAAATTGGCTGAATTTCAGTTAAGTCTAATCTTAAGATTTATGTCTACTCCTAAAATCATATAGTTAAAAATGACACAAGCATATACTCAATACATTTATTTCTCAGTTTCTCTCCTTTTTAGCATGTTTGCTTTTTCTTTTTAGAGTCTTCCTGCTATAGGGATCTTTCCTTCTTTTTGTAATCTAAAGTACTGTTGCATTACTTGAGAAAAAGCAAGGAACAGATTTACAATAAATAAGAAAAGGCAAGCATTTAGCTAGCAAAGAGATGTTTGTGTTACTACGTCAGAGAAGTTTCTGTATCTGCCTGTTGATCGTTGAATATTCTGTCTTCACCTGAAGCAGCTTGTTATAAAGGCACTTGGCTTCTCCTGGCAGTTCGTCTTGTTTATGAGAGTGGAGACACTGCCTCCAAGCATACACTTCATTATACAAACAAGACAGCTGTAACCAATCTAGTACGGCATCAGCAACAACATTCTCAACAAATTTATTTATTAGGCCTAGGCGTTCAAATTTGCGGTTGTTTATAATGTTTGTTATAGTTTTATTTTTTAAAATATAGGGCTGTTTACCTTTAACAAGTCTGAAGAGATTAAAATAAGTTAGGCCTTGCAAGCCAGATGTTCATCTCAGTCCAAAAGTCGTCCAATAATGGCATGCAGTCAGCAGGGGGCCTACCTCATTGAGCCAGAGGACCAATATGTTTGCTTTCAGGTGAGATTCAACTAAAATTCTCTACTGGAGATTCGAGACTTGACTCGCACTCCACGCACCAAGGACTCAAGACTCGTCTCAGACTTGCATGAAGTAACTTGAGAACATCTCTGCCTGATGCTATAACGTGCCCTGTAAAAAAAAAAAGGAGTATTTACCATAACATAACTGTAAGCTAACATCAATGTGCCATCTGTAAGAAAAGTGGAAAAGTGGGTAGATGGTAGTTTTTGTTAGGTAAGTTAGTTATATTTCTTGTATTAGGCTTTTTGTTTGTTGTTTTGGGCTTTGGGTCTCCCTGAAGTTATGTTTCCTTTGTTTTGTTTTTTGTTTCAGTGGTTTGTTGAGAATAAGTTTGATGACAAGGAAAATGCAAAGCATCGAATAAACTGTCAAACTTGTATTTGATGTGTTCTTAGTATTAGTTTTTTTAAGTTTAGTTTTGGTCTGGCGTCTGGGTGGACAGTCTTGTTTCTTCTTTGTGCGTCTTACCCCTAGGAGACGTAACAGTTGCTTTGAATTTGTTTGAATCAAATATGCACATCTGCTCTACATGAATAGAATTACATTACATCAGCACTGTTCTTGCCATCAGTAAGTAAGACGAACCACACTAACTGTGCTGATGTGAAAGCGATGTACCCGTAAATTCAAAGCAACTTTTTTCAATGTATAGAAGCTGCAGGTAAGATCTGTTTACTGTAGTTTAATTTAACTACTGTAGTTAAATTTAAACTTCCTTCCACTGGATACTTCCTTCTGTAAGCAACAGTAGTTACACACAGGCTGTGGTAGACAAAAGCAGTTTAAAAGCGGTTTAATGTTTGTCTTTGTAACAGCTTTTCCTCAATATGCCTCATAAGTCTAATAAATCATGCTAATACTGCAGGGCGGTCCTGTTTATTTTACAATTACAAAGGTATGTGTAGCTGAAGATGTGATTACAGGATTAAAAAGAAATGGATTGTAAAGTTTAAACTCACCTAAAATATAAATCCAAAGAGCTATTTTTGTAAAATTTTATAAAGTTTGAAGAATCTCCTGTTTCCTGTACTTTCCAAACCTCAATCCCAAAAAGATGAGACAGTATGTGAAAATACTAACAAAAGCAGACATTTGTAAATCCACTTTGACCTTAAACAAAAACAATACAACCTACAAGACGTGTAATGTTTTGTCTTATCAACTTCATTGTTGTTTGTAACTACATGGTCATTCTAAAGTTGATGCCTGCAACATGTTCCAAAAAAAGTTGGGACAGGAGAAATTTAAGACTAGGAACATTGTGAAATGTTCAAAAACCATGTTAAAACAGATGAAATAAGCATGATATGGTATAAAAGCAGCATCCAGAAAAGGCTTTTTTGGTTAGTGCGTCAGTGAATAAATCCAACAGTGTTCTACAAGTGATTGTAAGGATTTTTGTTTTTTCACCCTCTACAGTTTAATATTATCAGAAGTTTCAGGGACTCCAGAGAAATGTCTTTGCAGCAAGGCCAAAGGTCACAGCTGAATGCCTCTAAAAACCAACACATTTCAGTGATGGATATTACCACATGGGCTTGGGAATACTTTGATAAACCACTGTCAGTAAACACTGTTCATCACTGTATTCGCAAAATGCAAGTTAAAATGTACTATGCACAGTGAAAGTCATATGTCAGCAATATCCAGAAAGGCCACTAACTTCTCTGGCCTTGAGCTCATCCGAAATGGACTGATGCAAAGTGGAAATGTTACTGAGGTCTGACAAGCCACCCTTTCAGATTGTTTATGGATGTAATGAACAGTGAGTTACAAAGCCAGGGTCTGTCATTTTATGAGGGTGTATTACTGCCCATTGCATGGGTAATGTAATCTGTGCAGACACAATTGATGCTGAAAGATAAATGCACTTTTTGGAGCAAGATATTGTGGTTGGGGCAAAACTTCATATATATATATATATATATATATATATATATATATATATATATATATGTGTGTGTGTGTGTGTGTGTGTGTGTGTGTGTGTACATACAGTACTGTGCGAAAGTCTTATGCACTCAAGACACATTTTCATAATCTATTTATTTGTGTAGCATGTGTTTATTTGCTGAGAAAAGTGTTAATATCTGAATAAACAAAATTGATAGAATATTCATTAATAATGATTGATAACTATATATATAAATGTTCATGTTGTAATTGATGATATTAACAAGTCTCTGTGGTGGTGGTGAAGGTGCCAAGAAATTCTTGTTACTTTTATTGTTTTTATGTTTATTTAAATTCTGAATATGACTTTATTCTAATGTAAATTGTGATAAACTCACTGCTGAGGTAAATTGTCTTTTTTCTTATACCAGCTGCTCTTTAAACTAAATGAACAACCCATTAGAAATACCCCAAAGTTACATTGAATGAAACCATTTTCATTTAAAAAGTTTAAACAGTTTTTTCCTTTTCCCCAAAAGTTGCAATTTTGGGAGATATGAGGAGATGTGTCATGTCAGCAATGATATGCTGCCTTCTAGACTTAGTTTTCAGGGACATCCATGCTTATGCTTATTTCAACATGCCCACACCAAACCACATTCTGCACATATTACATCATGATGTGTAGGTAATGTGAGGATGCAGGTGCTAATCTGGCCAAACTACAATCCAGAGCTGTCGCATGAAAAGTGTGTGGCACTCTCAAAACTGGATCAATTGGTGTCATGAGTCTCAACAATTATGAGATGGTGTTATGAAGTGTTTTTAAAAGCAAGGACGATGCAACACGGTGGTAAACATACTCCTGTTCCAACATTTTTGTAATGCACTGCAGGTATCAAATTTTAAATGAGCATATATTCCCCAAAAAAAAAGGTAAAATGTCTAAACGTTTAATGTATTTATTAGCATTTCACATTCACTGTTCCAACGTTTTTGGAATTAAGGTCTGTAAGTTTGCAACTCTATAGTTCAGCCACTTTCATTTATTGGAAAGATTTTATACCAAATAGAGGCTGTTTTAAAACTGTACATCCAAGACAAGAACAATTTAGACATTTTTAGTTTAGGCTAAGCTTGACTTTTGTGGGTTGCAAATGGATCAGGCAGAATTGTTGTCTGTTGCTGGCTGTGGAATAAAATGTTTGTGGGCAAAGTGCCAGCTGTAATCATCTGCAATTACAATGTAAAGTTAAAATTCAAGCCAAGTAAAATGTGTAAATATGAAACCAATTCATATGTCCTTGCCTAGTAAGAACAGTAAACACTGACTGTGGAAATTATATCACAATACTTATCGTAAGATATGGACATTTTTGTTTGTCTTGTTTAAAGAAATGTCAAGACTTGAGCAGTGAACACGGCACAGACTATCTCAGATTGCCTCTGAGAAATTAATGAAAATTTTCCCAGAAAGGGGCAGCGATATGCAGAAAATAAATGACCACTTAGTCATTTTTTTCTGATGGAAATACCCCTGCATCCCCTATAATTTATTTATTCCCTCTCATTTTCTTTCGCTAACCTATTGTCAGCCAGTTGGCAGACTGTGCTTTATTATTTTGACGGGCCTATATTTATTTAGACAAGAAAAAGTGGGATGGAGCTCCAGGTGCGTTTTCTGGTCCCAGCTTGCCTCGGGCTTCAGTGAGCTGCATGGTGGCCTTGAGGCTGCTGTAGTGATTATATCCAAACCCCTCTGACCCTGACACTCGATAAGCTCCTCTCCTGCCATGCTGCTTGCCGGAGCCGTGCTGCTCGGAGCAGATAATGAACCGGCAAATACTCCCCTTCCTTTCCTGCCCTGTCTAACCCCTACATATTACCTTTGATCACTAGTCTGACCTTAAAGATTTCTCATTCATCACTTCCACAGAATAAGCTCCAAATTTTCTTTGGGTACAGCTAGAAGTGAAGCTCACCACTAAAGCAATGCATAGAAGTGCTGTAGTGTGATTACTTGACCCTAGGCCTCAAGGCCATGAAGTGCTATATCCTTTTAAACACTCAGGCGTACACAATATTCTGTCGTACCATGTCGGTGTACTAGATGAGCCTATATTTCTATATAGGCTATTTTCACACCTGCAGTTTGTTTTCTTTCATCTGACCTGTTTCTGTCTTCAATAAAACAGGCACCCCAGACAGTCACTCCCCTGCTCCAATGCTGGTGTCTTTCAAGACATACTGAAAGCTTTAAAAGCTTGAAAAATGATCCTGATGCCCCCGAGGACATTTCTAGAGATGTGCATTCCAACTACTTTTGATGTTTGAATATTCGTACCAGGTAATGAATGGATATTGAGATAACCATGGGGATAGAAAAAAAGACTATGTTGGAATCAACATGGGAACAGCAGACCCTAGGCTTACTTCTTAGGTGGTAGTACTGGTATGTGTTAGGCTGCTAAAAAAATCAGCATAATAGTAGTAAATCTAGCAGCATACAGTAATGCATATGATGTTTTAGAGTGTTTTTTGTTCAAATTAATGTTTTATTATTCAAAACTAGCCATGGTGTGTTATGTTTCAGATCTTGATAAATAACAGAAGCTGCCTCTTCAGCTAAGCTACAGAGCCTACACTAACGTTAGAAGTAACTGGCACAGTGCAGACTGAAAAACTGTATAGAACCATGAACACTGAAAGGTTTTGTATGATTAAAGGGCTCTTTGCATCGTTAAAGAGTTTTTGAGATTGATTGAGAATGTGCTGTAAATGGTTCTATATAGAACTTTTCTGAAAAGCACTAAACACTAAACTTTACAGCACTAAAAAGGGTTCTTTCATTCTTATCATGTCAAACAATAGAAGAACCCCCTTTTGGTGCTGTATATAACTATTTTCCAAAAGGTTCTATACAAACCCATTTAAAACACTCCATCAATCTGATGAACTCTTTAACGGTGCACAAAACCATTTAATCGTGCAATCAGTGTTCTCTTTAGAACAATGTTTTTGAAAAACCCTTGAAGAACCATCATTTTTAAGTGTGGTTTGGGGTGGGATGCCTTCTGACTGAGTTTGGCACACTACACTATACTGCCAAAAGTATTCACTCACCTATCCAAATCATTGAATTCAGGTGGTCCAATCACTTCCATGGCCACAGGTGTATAATCCCAAGCTCCTAGGCCTGCAGACTGCTTCTACAAACATTACTGAAAGAATGGGTCTCTCTCAGAAGCTCAGTGAAGTCCAGCGTGGTATCGTGATAGGACGCCACCTGTGGAAGTCCAATCGTGAAATTTCCTTACTACTAAATATCCCACAGTCAACTGTCAGTGGTATTTTAACAAAGTGGCAGCGATTGGGAACAACAGCAACTAACAAAAAATGTAGCCTAAAAAATGTAGGCTACATAAATGACAGAGTGGAGTCAGTGGAGGCTGAAGTGCATAGTGCGCAGAGGTTGCCAACTTTCTGCAGAGTCAATCACTACAGACCTCCAAACTTCTTGTGGCCTTCAGATTAGCTCAAGAGTAGCATAGAGAGCTTCATGGAATGGGTTTCCATGGCCAAGGAGCTGCATCCAAGCCTTACATTACCAGGTGCAATGCAAAGTATCGAATGCAGTGGTGTAAAACGCCGCCACTGGACTCTAGAGGAGTGGAGATGTGTTCTCTGGAGTGACTCGGTGGAGAATGTGCCAAACTGTTTCTAGGCTTTGCTAACATCAGCTAGCTAAAAGCCTATTTAGCAATAAAGCTGTGCAACCTTTGACTTCTCAGTCACCTTAACAACACATCTTTGGTAATGCACTCCATTAGTTGTGTGTTTAGGCACTTGTGTTTTCTAATAGCAAAGTGTAGCATACATTTTTATTGACTTAGGTTTGCAAGGTATCCGGTGTTGGACTGGACAGACCGGTTTTGAGCTCCATTGTCTAATTGGTAGTCTTGACCGGGCGTTAAAACCGTTAAAATGCATTGCATTAATTGAAGTGGCATTCTAGGCCTGCCATTATGTCTTTCTCTCTCATGGCAATCATGCATTAAGGCTCCAGTCACTCCTAGTACAAATTGTTAAGATCATCTCTCTCTCTCTCTCTCTCTCTCTCTCTCTCTCTCTCTCTCTCTCTTTCTTTCTCTCTCTCTCTCACACAGTCTCTCTCTTGTTTACTCAATGGCACATGTGAGGATGTGCATAGAGATTTTCAGTTGCTTGGTGGGTGTGTTCTGAGACTGCACCCAATTCATATACACTCTATTAAATACCATGTCAACTATTGCCAGTATTATTTTGAACATACTATTTAGTGCAGTAGTATTCAGCTTAGTACAATAGAGATGCAGCCTCTGTGTGGCACATGGGCATTGTTAGGCTGTGTTGTGGTGGGGTTTGGAGTAAGCCTATTATTTCTTAAAAAGCTGTTAAATATAGAACTGAATCTTATTCAGTTGTTCTTTGTACATCTGTTGTAACAAAACCTCAAATCTCTGCAACAGTAACTATATAAGAGAAGGCAAAAGCTAGCTTTGGAGTACATTTAATATAATCAGATTTAAGTCATTTTTGTCCATTCATCATAAAATGCTCACTCAATGTAAATCGCATGTTGCTTTCAAAAGAATTGGAGTTATGAGGTTTTGATATGGCAATCATGCATTAAGGCTCTAATTACTTCTAGTACAAAATCATTAAGCTCATTAGTAGAAAATGTTTTGGGCTGCTGAAAATGCATTTTAAACCACATTAAACCAGTTAATTTAAGCTTTTTGGGATTTAAGGCACCACTAGTCCTTCCTGTCATGATACCCAGAATATTTCCTATTTTTCAGCCAAGCCCTTAGAAACTATTCTGAATATAAGAATATTCAGATTTTGAAAACCTGCATGTCCAGGCTCAACTTTATACCACTGAGGGTTACAATGAGGACAGCATGATTGCCAATACAGTAGAGATACAAAATTTAGATGCAGGAATAGATGCCATTTTCAGGGTGCAGTACACTGCTACATTTTCAGAGGTCACATAAGAGAGGTAAAAAGTATTCTAAAAACATTCGGTGGGTGCTATAAAACATATTAAGACTATCTCTGAGGGATGATTACAGCCTACAGGTTAAAGATGCTTTACCTATAAAATCGAACCTTAACTTCTGTTAACTGCATGTGTGTATTCTCTAAACTGTTATTTAGCAGAAAGGAAACCTGTCAAGGGGCACAATTTTCATAACACCTAAACATTCCATCTATCCATACTGTAGACATACATGGCGAGAGCTCTTCACTTTCTGTCAGTCATTGTGCGCTGCCTTGCCATTACACTGACAGATCAATTTCATTGCTTCACAACTTGAAGTTGGACACATTCAGAGTCTGAAAGCCTCTGTGGATGTCAGGAAGGGTTCATCAGTAATGTGAATGGCCTCATTAGGCTATACAGTGTGACTTTATAGCCAGCATGGTACATGCTTGATGGACGGTTCTCAGCAGTGGTCTTCTAATGAAGACAAAAATTCTACTAAGGATTGTGTGCTGCTTATGAGGCTTCAGCTTTGGAAAATGTCTAAAATTTCACATTTCTGTGCCGTATAAATACCTATTATGGTTTATTAAATTCCATCAATGGCACACCTTTTTTAATGAAGCATTGATTAGCCAAAGTAGGTGTTGGGTGATAACTACAAATAATTATAGGCTGCCACAAGGAGAGGCTGGAAAATGGTTAAATGAAAACAATGATATATCACTACTTTTTGTATTAATATTATTTGTATTTGTTATAATAGTGTTTTCTCAACAAATAAACGTTTACAGACAAAAAGCCTTTTTAAAAATTGGCATTATATTAAATAAACTAATTGAAACTGAACTAATGCTCACCATGCTGTTGTGAATATATGTAGTAAGGACTCCCACTTCATGCAGTGAACCAATCAGAACTCATCGGGAGCTCTCAGACGTCTGCCAGTGCTAACACTATATCAATGGGTTTGGCCAGTTTGGCAGGTAATCTACTGAGAATGTCCATGTAAATAAACACAAGCGCAACTTGGTAATTAACAAATGACTATCACAGTATATGTTTGGGTCATGTGCTTTTTGTACGAAAACCTGTTTCCACCAGTTAGGACAAAAATAGTTTTTATTCTTCCCTGAATCTGTTCACATTGCGACATTAGATCAAAATAATTACTTATTTTCTCAAAATGTTGACTTAATAAAAAGTTATTTCTCATCGAGAATAAATGGGATTATTTCAACAAAATCTATACAAATTTCTTTGATAAAATATGAGAATTTCATGTCAAACATTTGAGACAATCTAATTATTTTTCACATTCTGTATTGAATCATGTTTATTTTTAATGGGTGTGATGAGCTGAACTTGAGTTCTGTGTTAAGTGCAAGTTGTTGGAAGCCGTAGGATATTATAAATATTCTAGATTATATTGAACTTGTAGTGAGTGTAAGCTCTTTGCTCTGTGCATATTGTCAGAGGATTGTGATTACTGCCACAGTGCACAGAAGCCTAAGCACACATGATTTCATGAAGAAGCGAGTAGCTTTAGTAAAGCCAAAACAGTTTCAACATGTGCATTTAACAATAGAGTGAAAAAGAAAGTTTTTACGTTATTTAGATAAAACATGCCCTTAAGACACATTGTTGAGTGTAAAATACACTGAAAGTATTGTCACTTTTCTTAAAACTGTTTGGTTTCTGCAATATCTCAAGTTCAGCTTATGCCACCAAGTAAAATCATTTCCATCATCATCCATTCAGTCATGACCTGACATGCTTTTACAGCTGTTTGTGATGATACAAAATATTAGTAAACCTGCACCTATATATTCACGCATATTTGAACATATTGATATTCTAATGGCTGTATATTTTTATACCTGACAGTTATACTTTATAAAATTTACATTTTAATATTTTTGTGATTCTGTTTGAATTTTAGATAAAAAAACAAATGTATGAAATTCAGCATTAAGGTGGTGCTCTTTATTTAGAAATACAGGGTGCTGAATTCCTCTGCACTATGGCACTATGTGGAAATGAAATGAAATTGGTGCTGGTTTATGGGATTGGATTCCGATGTTGGTCTGGGACCCTGCTCTCCAGGCTGGCGTTGTTGCCTAGCGCAGGATCAATCCATTCTGTTCAGTGATTATGCAACATTTTTGACATTCCATTCTCACTGCTCAGCCATTTGCTGTACCACTTAGCCTGACACTGACAGATGTGAAAATTGTATCTCCTATCAGGGTAAACAACAGCAATTGAACATCTCCGTTATAGAGTGGAGGGGAAATATTTGTTTCAAATTAGTTAATGCATAATTCACCCAATGTCTGCAAACTGCTGAAACCTCCGGCTGTGAACAGTAGTTGCATATGATGCTCTGCACAGCAACCGAACCTTGCAAAAAGATAATGGTAACAATTTACATTAATAATAAAAAATAGCTATTATTTCCTAAAGAAGTAATTGGATTCTACTTCTTAATTAATAAGTGAAGTACTAACTAGATATTTAATCATTATAAGGTTATAAAGTAACAATCTGCATATGATAATATGTCTCCTTTTTAGACATATACAAACACATCCATGCTATTGCTTTATAATGAATTAATGATGAATCAATCGAAATTCAGAAGTTATTCACTATTAGTAAATATAGTATATGGGGATTTACAAAATACATCTAAAAATGAATAATCCTGGATGATAGTTGAATTTTGGATAACTGTTGCTATCATTAGATGCCTTTCTGTGCACCAGCTGTCCAAGAATTCTTATTTTAACCCTAACCCTCCAAATGATGTGGTAAACATAACTAAGACAACAATAGGACATATTTGTCCATAAACATCATCAGTTAAATGTTTTATAGATTAACATTGAAAATTACAAATAAAAAAACATGCCTATACACAAGAATAGGAGATATTAGTCCATAAACAGCATCAATAAACACTCCTATACTCTACAATAGGTTCTTCAGTGAAAACACTAATATACATTCCTATACACTAGAACCACAGGTATTAGTCTACATTAACAAAAGGTCCTAAATACTAGAATAGGAGATATTAGTCCATAACCAGTAACAATAAACCTTCCTATACCTGCCTATACCCTAAAATAGCAAATGTTACTCCATAAAGCACCAATACAAAGTCCTGTACACTAAAATCTGAGATATTAGTCTCTAAAAAAACAAACCTCCATCAACAAACATTCCTATACACTTGAATGGGATATATCAGTCTGTAATTAACATTAATGAACAGTTATATTCAGTTGAGTCAGATAGGTTAGGTTAAAAACATCAATAAACTGTACACTAGAATGCGTGATATCAGTCCATAAATAACAATAATCAACAATTCTATACAGCTGAATCAGATATGTTCGTTTATAAACAACATCAATAAAAAGTCCCATGTACTAGAAAAGCAGATATTAGTCCATAACCAGTATCAATAAACCTTCCTATACCTGCCTATACCCTGAAATAGCAAATGTTTCTCCATAAAGCACCAGTACAAAGTCCTGTACACTAAAATCTGAGATATTAGTCTCTAAAAAAACACACATTCAAAAAACACATATTCATATACACCAGAATAGGCGATATTAGTCCAAAAACATCAATACATATTCATATTAGAATCAGTAAACAGTCCTATACACTAACATCAAATATTAGTCAATAAACAAGATCAATAAACAGTCCTGTAAGCAAACGTAGAATACACTGATTACAAGGCAGGGCTACAAGGAGGAGACTGGATAGGGTGGAGCCAGGAAGACACTGTAGCTGCAAAAATGGTATAGATAATGTACATATAATTCATAAGTCACTTGTAAAACATGATTAAGTAATGGTTTATATGTGTCTTACAAATATATTATGTTAATTAATGATGAATAATTCTAAATACCTTATTAGTTTAGCTAATAGATGCCTATAAACTATAATTATTATAAAGTGTTACCACAAAAATATAATCACCTTTGCTAAAGTGAGTGTGGAGACATTTGGGTAGAGATGTTGATCTTGAACTGTAAAGTTACACTCTCTGCTTTAAGAGTGGTTTGTAATGGTGTGGCAGGATGCTCTAATCATATACATTTATGCAAAGATATTCAATGTTCGGAGCCTTGAGTATTCACATGCTGAGACATGGAGACATTTATTTCGGATAACTGTTGCTATCATTAGATGCCTTTCTGTGCACCAGCTGTCCAAGAAGTCTTATTTTAAATTTTAAAATGATTTGCAGATCTAAGGCATGTCAACACCTGTAACCTTCTGTACCTTCATCAAGAACACGCTTTGAGTTCAGCGGACAGAAAAGGAAGGTTCAAAGCAATATCCTGTTTCTTTCACTGCATAGCTGATTATTAAGCTGTCATAAGTGAAGAGTGATAGAGAATTCAGCAGGGTAGCTGAAATTAGTTCAGTGACATTCAGAAATAATAGATTCAGGAACATCATGGAGAGAAGGAGGTAAATATGCTAGTATAATAATGAGGAATTACTGTATAAAGCAATATACTAATGAGCTTTTCCAATGACTATATAAAGCATCATTTACCCCTTATAGCACGCAGGTACTGATGAATTTTAAGCAGATTCTTTCTTATAGTTTTGAGTCAGCCTGTGTTGCTAATATTTAAAGCAGGCCTTCTTTCCACAAAGCTCTGAGAGAATGTGTAATGGCATGTTTGAACATATTTCTGAAGTGAAGAGGCACGTATAGCTTTGATATGAGTATGTCAATTTGCAAGAACACAGAGGTTTCACCAATGGTGTAAGAAATATTCTTTAAGAAACTAGCATGATTCTGCAGTGATTTTTCTCCACCATACACCAAAGGGAAAACATTTTGATCCTTACAGCTGTTTACAGATAATAGCTGCTGTTGACATGTACGGAAGTAGCTGGGCTCAAGTATGTTGTCTCTGAATGGAATGCCTCACTCCCTGCAGTGTTGAGAAGCCCACATACAGCTCCACAAGAGCAACCTCAGTGGGATGTGTAATTCTTTCCATGATGCCATATTGCAGACTGTCAGAAGTACAGAGCAAAATCCCTCCAGCTGCATTAACTCATGCAGGGTTCATTTACGTCCATCTGGACCTTAAAGAACATTGTAGGTGTTAATTCTGTGTTATAGGTGTTCAACACTGCTGAGTACTTTTGCTGTGTACACTCAGCAGGGTTTGTGGGAATTGTGCATTTAAGGCTGTCTCTCCACTCTTCCACAGATCCCCCAGGTGAGCTACGCTTCGACAGCACCAGAGTTGAGTGACAACACACGCTATGACTTCTTCTCTCGAGTGGTTCCTCCGGACACCTACCAGGCCCAGGCCATGGTGGACATTGTACGCTTTATGGGCTGGAACTACGTCTCCACTGTAGCCTCTGAGGGAAATTATGGAGAAAGTGGTGTTGACGCCTTCATCCAGAAATCCCGGGAGGATGGTGAGAAACTGGAAAGCTTTCACATTATCTTTCCCTTCAGTTACATTGAACATGCACCATAAACTGAATGGAGTGCTAGTAAAGAGGATTTCTACTGATCTTTCAAAATGTATGCATAATTAAACTGTTATGATGTAAACTAAGTCATTCAAAGTAGTTTGATGTGAAATACTCATTTCTTGAGAAACTACTTGTCAGAAATGTTTACAGTAGAGGTAATAGGAACCAGACATTTAAAGATTTGAATGCCTCTACAAACTCCCTCACAGGAAATTACTGCATATGGAATGGTTATGAATGGCATTGCCAGATGCCTAATACACTGTGTTATGACAGTTTAGACATGAAGCCTTTATTATTTAAGGACATTCATGGTGTTTAGGTACTTGCAAGGCATCATAAGTCAAAATAATACCCAAAGAAAACTTTTTTTTTCTTCAGATATTTTACCATTATCAACACTACATCTAAAAACTCAGAACAAACGTTTAGGTTCACTGGTCATTTTGGGTAGCAAATAAAATGCCTAAATTTGAATGGTAGGCATCACAGGTTGTCTACAGAATCCACCATTTCACATCAAACCACTCTAAATGACTTTGTTCACGTGCCAGCACTTGAATTATGCAGGCATTTTGAAAAAAAAAGATGGATTTCCCCTTTACATCTAAAACCCTTGACAGAAAGAGTTTTATATAATATCAATGTGTCAACATTATGTTTTCCATCATAACCATTTCAGCATAAAGATGTTTCTTTTACTTGTCATTGTTCTATATATCTTACAGAAAGTTTTTTGAAGTCACTATAGTTACTGGCTAATAAGGCTTAGTATGTAAAAAAAAAACTGGGATGTCAAGTGGTTAAGAGTACTGCACTGTCAGACGTTTTAGAGCATTTACAATTTAGAACATTTGGTTCTTGAAAAGTCATTGAAAGTTATGGATTTTAAAATTATCCAGGTCCACATAATCTCTGTCAGAACAAAGGTTCATGTCTCCAAAATGTTAACTTTATAGAAGAAGGAAAACCTTCCTAATAATAATGTAAAAAAATGTTTCAGAAATGTTTCTGTTGGTCCATTAATTGGGACATCCACGCAATGCAAAATCCAGCATGTATTTTCAAGCAACGATAATGATTAAAAAAAACTAACAAAAATGGAGATCTTGGTTTTGTCTGGACAACCATGATTTATTTCAAATATTGCTCATACTGCTGTCTTTTAAGGTACCGTGTCCTTCAGCATCAAATTGCTTTACTTTCATAAGTTGAGAGATGTGGTCCGTAACAATTGAGTTCAGCAATTTGAGACAAATGGTTGCTCTTCAGATTTTCTCTAAATCCGGGTTTTACAGAAAGGTATAATTTTAATTGCAACCATTTTTTACCAGTTATATATTTTTAGCCTTTACTGAGATGAAATAAATCCTGTTGCGCTAACAGTGATGGAAGGAAATGCTCTTTTGAAGACGAATGTTCTTAAAAAATGTGTGAGGAATACTGAACACAGTGGTGGATTTAGTTGTGTGCTATTCCTGCCTGAGGCCATCTCTCGCTGTCAACAAAACATCAGACTAAGTGTGACTGACAAGCTGAAGCCTATTTGTTGCCACCAGGCAAAGGAAATGCAGGTTTAGGCTCCCTCTGAATAGTCTGGTAACAAGAGAAAGCATTGAAATGGCGAGCCTTCGCAAGTGAAACACTACCCCATCATTAGCTTTTCATTCAGGCTTTTTGAAAGGACACAATAACACTGTACTCCAAATGTGTTTCTAAAATCTAAAAATGAATTACAATGTAATGTGTCAGATCTTTAGTAGAGAGCATAATCAGCTTTTGTGAGACTCTAAATTAGATTAAACGGCTATTAATCTTACGTTTTCTTCAGATTGTACATATCATAAGTTAAGTCAGTAAGCAGTTAAATATGTTTACATCTCCACCGTCCAGTGAGAGACACTAAGCAGTCTGTAAATGCATGTAAATGCTTACTTTCAAAAAGTATATAAAAGAGAATTTACAAATTTCAGTGTAATTCAATAGTTTTTGTGATGTGAAATGGTGCATTGCTGACTCTGATTTCTTTACAGTGGTGGTGATAGGAACCAGGAGTCACAGTGTTAATTTACTATACAAAACAACCTGCATGTGTTTTCAATATAATGACGATGATGCTGAAGAAAAAAGTTTTCTTTGGTTGTTGTTTTGTCATATAAAGCCCTGCCATGTATCTTTATACTATGAATGAATATGATTTATTTTTTTATTTTAAAGCAAAACTTTCCCAAAACTATTGCAAATGAATGGATCAGACAGGTTATTGTAATTTGAGTAATTATCAAGGAGATTTTTATCCAGTTTATAATGTCTGTAGTTTTGTACTTTCTAGAATTCTTCAAGGTTGGACCTCCTTCAGTAATACTAGTTCTGTTAGATTTGACATCACAGTAAAGTGATAACAAAAACAGGTGGGAAAAAATAAAAAAGGAGCCTCCACGTTTTTGTTTTTTTTTTTGCTACAACCTGAATCCTAAATATGACAAGATAGCTGATATTTATAAGATTTGCGATTGCCGAATTATAAGGAGAAAGAAAATGAAATATCATTAAGGCATTGTGAGATCTTGTTGAGCAGTGTTATTTGGAAATGTGATGCCTGCTGCATAACACTGATATGAGCATTCATGCAATGACATTTCAATCCGGGCTGTTTAGGGTTGTTTGAGGAAATTGCACAGATCCTTTATCCCATACAAATCAGCCAGTCAAATCACACCCAGATTATATGACTGAACCTCCTCAGGTAAAATTAATCCAGCTTGAAGAGGGCTTATTAAATCTTTAAACAACACTCAAGGCATGATTAAAACACAGCCCTTTACACGCAGTGCATGGTCTATAGTGAAGGAACCCTCCTAATAGTTCTACCCAACCAAAATAGTTCTCAAAATAGTTCTCAAAATAGTTCTACCCACCCCTGCTTCTGGAAAAGTGCTCCTCCAGGCCCTGTTTTTAATCCCTATTTTAGCATACTCAGATATACAGACGCTCCTGAAGGCTTTGATTTGCTGCTTCAGGTGAGCTGCAATTTTGCCTAAATTTCCAAGGTTGGTAGATTTCCAGGAGCAGGGTTTAGTACCTCTACTCTTAACAGGATCTACATGTTCAGGTGATTTGCTGTATGGGAAAGATACTCACTTACTGCTGTTGACAGTGACTTGCTGCAGAGAGCTCCAGCACACTCCATACACTAATTTCTTCCATGCACAGTGGGACCACATGATGCACTGTTTCTTATCCGTATTGACCTGAGATCTTACTTTTTCGCAAGAAGAGCTTAATGTGGACTAAAGTGAGACAACCTCAAACCTTTTACACAGCATCAAATCTCTTTACTCTTTGCACTGGGACAATAAAGAAATATTTCAGCATTTTTCAATCTAATCTTGCTTTACCTCATCTGAGTCATGCTGTCTATTACCATGAATGATTTTTCAATGCATTTTCCTGTATTTAAATAGACCTGAAAAGTCACTGACACAAAACTCATTTATAACAGAAGCTACAGGGCAGAGACTGAATTCCATGAATAAACATTTGTGTATGTGACTTTTTTAACACAAATTCAGAATTGCAGCCATTACACTCTGAAAATACTGGTCTTAGTATGAGAAAGATATAAGCGAATGTCTTACCAAAATATATGAACACTGAGTAGCACTGAATAAAAGAAGTTCTGATTACATTCGCTTTTCTAGTATTCATGTGCAATCAGGCAAAAACTCTCTTAAAAGTTTTAGAACACTTTCATGAATTCTTTAACTACAGAAACTTTTGTCTCATAAATGTTTTACAGTTCTATAGCTGTATGCAAACGTTTGGGCACTCCTAACCAAATGACAGATTTGGTTGAATTCTGAAATGAGAGTAAGTAAGCACAACCTGAACCGATTTCTCCTGCAAATGTTCATCAAATCAAATCATGTTTATTCTCACATCACATTTATGTGATGTGAGAATATTTAAATTCTATAAGGTTGCGTAGAATTTAGAATACAGAATTTAAATACAAATATCTAAGAAGAAAATGAAAAATACACTCACCAACCATTTTATTAGGTACACCTTGCTAGTAAAAGATTGGACCCCCTTTTGCCTTCAGAACTGCCTTAATTCTTTGTTGACATACTTTCAACAAGGTGCTGGAAACGTTCCTCAGAGATTTTTTTTATTTATTTGAGTTACTGTTTCCTTTCTATCATCTCGAACCAGTCTGTCCATTCTCCTCTGACCTCTCACATCAACAAGGCATTTTTGTCCACACATCTGCTGCTCACTGGATATTTTCTTTTTCCGGACCGTTCTCTGTAAACCCTAGAGATGGTTGTGCGTGAAAATCCCAGTAGATCAGCAGTTTCTGAAATACTCAGACCAGCCCGTCTGGTACCAGCAACTATGCCACGTTCAAAGTCACTTAAATCACCTTTCTTCCCCCATTCTGCTGCTCGGTCTGCACTTCAGCAAGTTGTCTTGACCACCTCTACATGCCTAAATGCATTGAGTTGCAGCCATGTGATTGGATGATTAGCATTAGCTGTTTGTGTTAACAAGCAATTGAACAGATGTACCTAATAAATTGTCGGTGCATGTGTGTGTGTGTGTGTGTGTGTGTGTGTGTGTGTATGTATATATATATATATATATATATATATATATATATATATATATATATATATATATATACTGTATGTATGTATATACACCGACTCTGATTATACACATAAACACAATATATACTAGTATTGCACTATTCCAATATATAGTTATACAGTATTAAGTTATGAAATGTACACATTTGTACACATCTTGTATGTGCAGTTAGCCTGAGGTAGATAATAAATGAGATGCAGGTACACAAAGATAAAATACTGACATAGAAATCTTCCCGATTGTACAAGATATGGATAGAAGATGTACAAGATGTCAATCTATATGTGTAAGTACAGATTTGCTAGATTGAAGGTGCAGAGGATCAGAGTGAGTCTGATGACATGTTGAGGTGGTGATTGTCCATGTACATAATAATAACACAGTTACTTTATATTTGACTTGAAATTAAATAAATAAATAGTAACGTGCAATGTGCAAAAGTTTGGACACCCTGCTAGGTCAGTACTCGGCAGATATCACAGTTTGCAAACACTTTTCGTGGCCGGTTGGAAGTCTTGTTGTTGTTGGTTTATGAATTTTCACTAGTATTTCTTGCAGAATTTTTACAGTTTTATATTTTTGGGCTGTCTTGCATGCACAGCATGTATACGATCTACTCACCGATTTGCCCCTGGTTGTTGTGTGTTAGCACAAGGTTTGAAGAGTTTATTATTATACTCACTGTTGTGGGATGACAATTCCAAATAAAAATTCTTGACCTTCTTTCTAGTCCTTACAAGTCAATTAAGATCTAATAAGTTAATTATGTTGTAAGACTGTACTTCTACTTTCACACAAACAATTGTTATAAGTTCATCAAATATAAAGTAATTGTGCATTTGCACAATAACATTTGCAGTAAAAAAAGTTATTTTAAGAAATAGTTTGCTGCAGAGGTTGTGTAACTAAATATGTACTTTGGCTGGGGTGCCCGAACTTTTGCAAACATTTACGTACAGGGAAATATGTTGCTGTACATTGTGATCAACAGTATGGTTCAGATGCATCTGATAGAGATTAGGGTTTAACAATTCCAGAATATTTCATTAACAAGCTCTCTTCATTTAATTTAATACAGTGGATAGAAGCATCCAAAATCAGCGGAAGTGCCCAGCAGCCTGAGCAAATAGTCCAGCCAAAATGCTATGAATGACCATGGGTAGGGTCGTCAGTGAGGCATTAATAAATTGCTGCAAATGCGGGCAAAATAACAGGATACGAAGCATGTTCTTGGGTCACTGTGCTGCTTGGAAAAATAAGTGGGTAGCAAATTTGACTTAAACGTATCAAATTACATTAACCAGTGCAAGAAATGATCAGTTTGCAGGAAACGAATATTTAAAGACCATGAAATGAATACTCTAAATGCGCAATCATAGCTCTTTTACTCAGTGTAACAGAATACCCTTTACTGCTGGAGCCCAAACAGTGGCAGTTGCTATAGTGGCAGCTAAAAATATTACTCTTTTCCATTATTTAGCCATGGCTTCTGTCCAGACCGGTCTCACAGCTGTGCTGGGGGGATGCTGGATGGACAGCGTGAGACTTGAGGGCCGTGATATGAATAAGCATGAGCCTCACCACAGCACTCTGCTCTCTTCTAATAGCCTTCCCTCAAGCCACGGGGGTGTTTGCACATCTGCCCTGGAAGCTTATAGTGGGAAAGAGAGAGCAAGAGAAGGAGAGAGGAGAGTGGGAGAGATATACAGAGAGAGAGAGGGAGGAAGGGGCATGAATTTGATGCTCTTATTACTTGTAAACGATCCCCAACAGAGAGGCAATTACACCTACATTTTATAGAACATTAGTACAATGTGCATAGCCTAGAAAACACAGCTAATAATAATAATAATAATAATAAAATTAACTTTATTGACATGGAATCTTCCATAAAAATGCAGCTCATAGTGCTTTATAGCCTGTTGAAATAAAGCAGGAAAACAATGTAGATAGAACAATGTATGACAAAAATAGGAAAAATTAACAAGATGTTTGATAAAAGTAAAAGGTGAAAGAAGCATTAAAATACACGGTGAGTCAAAAGTCATAGGACACCGTTTTATTTCAGAAAGGAAAGGGAAAATGACGTATTTGAGTACCCCAGCAAGTAATGGGTGTGTGTAAACGTGTGTGCACACGCGCACACACACACACACACACACACACACACACACACACACACACACACATATATATATATATATATATATATATATATATATATACACACACACACACACATATATGCACACATGTGTATGTATATGTGTGTATACACACACACACACACACACACGTTTCTCTAAAATGATTCATATTAATATAACATACTGATGTAAAAATATTACTTTTTTATATATTTATCATTTTGGACCAATTCTGTTGGTTTGATTATTTCCATATAAAGGGCAGCAGGTGTGCAAATAAAATAACAATGACAAGAAAACAGCAAAATGAAGGCGTTGTGATATAAGAGAAGCAGCACCATATCATCATCTTTCTCCAAACATGACCAGCTACATGTTTGGAGAAAACAGTTCTGTTTTTATTTTATCCCCTGGTCTAAATATTGTGTTAATATTATGTATCTCTGTGCTTTTTAGTAGAGGAGTTCTATGGAGGCTGTAGGAAAGGAGAGGCCTGCGGTGCATTGCTTATTGTTCTCTGTGGGACTGTTGTTCCAGCTGTCCTCAGGTCGTCCTGCAACTCTTATCTCTCTCCTTATCATTAATCTGAAAGAGATCTTGCATGACGCACCTGTGCGGGGACAATTAGTTGTGGATCCATGAACATTCCAATTGCTTATTATTCAATCAGTTACTAACAGGGATGTTTAAAATCTTTGCTATAGTGTTCTGTAGCGTCTTTTCCTTTCAGCTGTTTAATATTGTTGTCAGTGAGAACTTTAGGAAGCTCTTCATGCTGATTTCCCAAAATGTCTCCTAAAAAGAATGGAAGTTGTAATAAAAGCAAAAAGTGGACACAATACTGAAAACATTTCATACTGTATCCATATTTGCTATAATTTTTTGTAATTTTTTGTAATTTGTAATGTCTGCTTTTCTTCGGACACTGTAAGTACACTATTTTGCCAAACGTATTCGCTAGATTACCTTTGCACGCATATGAAATTGAGTGAGATCCCATTCTTAATCCATAGCGTTTAATATGTTGTCGGCCCAGCTTTTGCAGCTATAACAGCTTCAAATCTTCTGGGAAGGCTTTCCACAAGGGTTAGGAGTGTGTTTTTGGGAACTGACCATTCTTCCAGTTGCGCATTTGTGAGGTCAGACACTAATGATGGATGAGAAGGCCTGGTCTGCAGTCTGTGCTCTAATTCATCCCAAAGGTGTTCTATCAGGTTGAGGTCAGGATTCTGTGCAGGCCACACAAAACTCACTCATCCATGTCTTTATGGCCTTGCTTTGTGAACAGATGTGCAGTCATGTTGGAACAGGAAGGGGCCATCCCCAAACGGTTCCCACAAATTTGGGAGCATGAAATTGTCCAAAATCATTTGGTCTGCTTAAGCATTAAGTGTTCTTTAAACTGGAACTAAGGGGCCGAGCCAAACTCCTGAAAAACAACCCCACACCATAATCCCCCTCCACCAAACTTTACATTTGGCACAATTAAGTCAAACAATTATCATTCTCCTGGCAACTGCCAAACTGAGATGCATCCATTGGATTGCCAAATCACTCCAGAGTGCTCTAGAGTCCAGTGGCGGCGTTTACCCCACTGCATTCGATGTTTAACATTTTACTTGGTGATGTAAGGCTTGGAGGCAGCTGCTCGGCCATGGAAACTCATTCTGTGAAGCTCTCTGTGCTGTTCTTGATCTAATCTGAAGGCAATATGAAGTATGGAGGTCTGTAACGATTGATTCTGCAGAAAGTTGGCGACCTCTGCGCACTATGTGCTTCAGCATCTGCTGACCCTGCTCTGTCATTTTACGTGGCCTACCACTTTGTGGCTGAGTTGCTGTTGTTCCCAATCGCTTCCACTTTGTTAGAATACTACTGCCAGTTAGCTGTGGAATATTTAGTAGCGAGGAAATTTCATGACTGGACTTACTGAACAGGTGGCATCCTATCACGGTACGATGCTGAAAATCACTGAGATCCTGAGAGCGACCCATTCTTTCACTAGTGGTTTTATACACCTGTGGCCATGGAAGTGATTAGAACACCTGAATTCAATGATTTGGTTCATTGAGTGAATACTTTTGGCAATATAGTGTAGGTTGTACGTAATGGCTTTGACTGAATTAATGGTTTTTACTGGAATTGAAATAAGTGAAGGATGGTATCCAATATAATATAATATAACATAAATAAAATATCATATAACGTATACAAACACGTATATGTCTGTATACGCTATATGGACAAGTATTGGGACACATCTCTTAATCACTGAATTCAGGTGTTTCATTCAGTTCCATTGCCACAGGTGTTTGAAATCTATCAACTAACCATGTAGTCTGTCTTTACAAACATTTGTGAAAGAATGAGTTGTTCTAAAGAGCTCACTGAATTTGAACATGGTCTGTAATAGGATGATAATAGGATAATAGGATAATAATTGCAACAAGTCAGTTAAAAAATGTTTCCCTCTCAGATATTCCATGATCAGCTGTGAGTGGGATTATTGAGAAGTGGAATCATTTAGGAACCACAGCAACTCAACTTTGGGGGAACAGTTTGAGCTAAGACCATTTTCTGTTCCATCATGACTGGGCCCAAGTGTACAAGGCAAGGTATGGTTGGGTGAGCTTGGTGTGGAAGAACTTGACTGGCCTGCACCATCAACATTATCGAACACCTTTGGGATGAATTAGTGTGGAGACTGCAAGCCAGGCCCTCTCGTCCAACATCAGTGTCTAACCTCACAAAGGCTCTTCTGGATATATGGGCAAAAATTCCCACATACACACTCCAAAATCTTGTAGAAAGGGGGGGGGGTGGTGATGGGAGGGCCAACTCCATATTAATGCCTGTGGATTTTGAAGACATTTGGCAGATCGAGCACTTAGTTGCTTGACAAAGTGACTCTTCTTAATCAATTTGAACGCATCAGCACTAGCATGCAGGCCCCCACCACTTTCCTCCGTCGACTCCTTTTGAATCTCAATATTTAAAATATCTTCAGGGCTCCAGTAATGGGCCAGATTTATAATGTGCCTGCTGCTGAGAAGCCTTGACAGGATGATCTCTGAAATGGCAAAATAGATTTGGTGACTTTTAAAGGTGACTGCAATGAATGTGTGTCGCAGAGGGAGACTGTTGGCTGTGAACACTGTGGAGCGTACATGGCCAACCGCTGACTGATGAGCAATCTTCAGACCCAGCATGCACAAGCCCACCTCTAAACATGATCCAGAATTCATTACACGCACAAGCCTTCGAGGTCTCTGTAAATTCAATCAAGTCAGTGTGTCTGCAGGTGGTAAAGCATTGGCAATGATCATGTGACTTTCTAGGCCAATGTTGAATAAATACTGATATATTACATTCTAGTGCTGGGGCAGCACTGAAATGGGACAACGTTAAATAATATTGGGTCGCATGTGAAATCCCCAATACTGGCCGCTGCTGATAAGAATTCAAGCTGTGTAAAAATGCTATGTTCAAAGTGACGTTCAGCACTTAACCCTGTCATACCTAACGTTTCATCTGTGATACATTCGAAGGTTGTTTTTTTTTTCTTTTTAACTCATTAGAATCTGTCGCCAGAAGAGATGTGTACATGACCACGCTCGGCATAGCAAAATGTAGTATGGTAGCGTGTGGAATTGGAGCCTGATATGTGCTATTGTGTTTCCTATCATTATATTAAAGAAGAACTAGACTTCTTTTTATTGGATATTGTCTGGAATTCATATTGCTAAGCGCTTTTTATTTATTTGTTTAATCAGATTAAAAGAAGAAGCCCCCTGAAGTCTTGCTGTAAATGGCAGTAACACAAACACAATAAATATCTACTAATATTTGGCTTTGTTAGATCGTGTTTTTTACATATTTCATTAAATGTGACAGTGGTGTTGAGATATCCTGTTATTAAATGACTAAAGTGGATTAAAAGACGAAAAATTGCCTCTTTGTTGGCTCAGTCTTAGAGGTGATATTTGAAAGTGACATCAAAGTTGAGTTTCGGCCGACTATACAGATAACTCATGTTTTTCGCTTAGGCTAGTGGTCAGCCTCCAGAGTTAAAATCCAGTCTCACTGAAATATGATCCTGGCTTCAGACAAACACAGAGTTCAACTTAGGCCAAAACACAGACATTTTAGGAAAGAGAACGCACATTCTCCTTGGTGGTTCCACAGGTTATTAATAAAACCTTTATGCAAGACATAATACCTTCATATCATTGCCTCAAGTGAAAATCACTCTTTAAATCTTAGTGTGAAACTTTTAAATGGACAGTGATTTGACTTCATTTAAAGTCTGCTGCTGAAGACAGTCGGCGGAAGTCTTTGAACTTTTGAATGTTTTAAGTGTCTTCACTTTGGCTTTTCTTGCTGTGTGTCCAGCAGGGGTAATTGACTCTGGCACAGGTTTCGCTGACATTCTGTTACTTTGACTCAGAGCTGCAACCACAGATGTGCTTTTAAACTAAAACTGAGAAAAAGGTGAAGGTAATTTTTCCCCATAATTCTTCATAAGGGCAAGGAAATCCTAGTCCTGTGTTAAATATATGCATCTATCTACCTGTCTATCTGTCTCTCTTTCTCTCCCTCTCTCTCTCTCTCTCTCTCTCTCTCTCTCACACACACACACATACACACACAGTAAGCAACTGTACTGTGATTAAAATAGTTGAGAGTGCTTTATAGTAACTACATGTTCATGAAGCATTCAATGCATATTCATGAACAGTACATTAATAATTCATTACAATTGCATAATCATTTTTGAAACATTTGAAATATTAATTAAATACAGTCTTTAATGAGTAAGCAGTGTATAACACAATTAATTGAAAACACACTCACTGATGCTTAAATGATGCGTGTTTATCCAGGCTTACTCTATAATTGGAGTGCGCATGCGCGTGCATGCATGCTGCCGGTTACAGTAGCTCCCGTTCGTGTTTTTTCGTTTTTCTTCTTAACTTTTATTTAGATTTTTAATAGTTTATTTATTTAACGAGGCAACTCAGGGAAGCTGTGCCCTCTCGAAACATGCTAGTAGAGAGAGTCTTGGTCTGTTTTTTTGCCGTGAAAGTGCTTCTTTCACTCTCATGGTCCGCCGCTGCGCCGCAACATGGCCACTTTGTTTACACACGGGATCAGCTGATCGCACTGAAGCCAGTCAGCATGATGACCAGGACAGCGAACATCCCAGAAGAGCTTTGGAGATTGACGCACATGGGATGCAGAGGAGGAACAAAACAGTGCACAGGGAAAGCGAGGGAGAGACGACGGAGGCTTATAGAGAACAGGGGGTATAAACCACGTCTCCCCTCTGTCATCATGGGCAACACAAGGTCGCTGGCTAATAAGATGGACGAGCTAACAGTACTAGCCAGGAGTCAGAGGGAGTACCAGGAGTGTAGTCTAATGTGCTTTTCGGAGATTTGGCTACACCAGGACATCCCGGATGACATTTCCATCGATGGCTTCCAGACTATTCGGGCCAACCGGGGCTGCACTGAGAGCGGTATGCGCAAAGGAAGAGGGCTCGCTGTGCTAGTTAATAACCACTGGTGTAACCCTGGTCACATTACTATCAAGGAACATGCCTGTTGCCCAGACATTGAGCTGTTGGCTGTTGGACTCAGGCCATATTATTTACCATGTGAGTACTCACATGCTATTATGACCATGAGAGTGACTGTTGAGTCTCCAGAGTGTCTCTATGATGTGGAAGACATCCTGCATTGTTCCTGTTCCAAAGACGCGTGATCCAGTGATGCCAAGGACTACAGGCCAGTAGCACTGACATCCCATGTCATGAAGACCATGGAAAGGCTCGTCTTGTATCAGCTCTGACCCATAGTCCAGCATTTTCTGGACCCCCTCCAGTTTGTCTATCAGCCCTGCCTGGGAGTTGAAGATGCCATCATCTACCTGCTCAACCGAGTTTATGCTCACCTGGATAAGCCAGCGAGCACTGTGAGCTGCCAATGTGACAAAGACAAAAGAACTGGTGGTCAACCTGAGGAAGGACAAGGCACTGGTGACCCCTGTGTCCATCAGGGGGGGGGGTCAGTGTGGGCACTGTGGAGGATTACAAACATCTGGGTGTGTATATTGACAATAAACTGGACTGGGCTAAGAACACTGATGCCCTCTAGAGGAAGGGCCAAAGTCGTCTCTATTTTCTGAGGCACCTGATGTCCTTCAACATCTGTTGAACATCTGACTATGCTCAGGATCTTCTACGAGTCTGTGGTGACGAGTGCTATCCTCTATGCTGTTGCATGCTGGGGAAGCAAGCTGAGGGTGGCAGACACCAACAGACTCATCAAACTGATCCGCAAGGCTGGTGATGATGTGGGTGTAGAGCTGGACTCACTGACGGCCGTGTCGGAGAGGAAGACGCTGTCTAAGCTGCAGCCCATTATGGACAATGGCTCCCACCCACTCTACAACACAGTGATGAGACACAGGAGCTCATTCAGTGCGAGACTCATTCTACAAAAATGCACCACAGGAAGTCATTCTTACCTGTGGCCATCAAACTCTATAACTCCTCCCTCAGTGTGTGATTCACAATGTGTGGTTCATCCATTTTTTTTCTTTTTGACAGCAGCTGGTTTCGTTGTGTGAAAATTTCATAATGAATGGACCATCAAAAATGCTCCAAAATTGCATGGAATAAAATATTTTTACATTAATATACTTTGAAAATAAAGACAGTTTTGCTGTGTTGTTTTTTGAACAGTATTAAAAGAGCAACAATAAATACATTGCATATATTTTTGAATACTGTTTGCTTAGCATCACATTTGTTCCCTAAAAAGAAGGAATGTTTATTTCATGCATTCATTAACTGTACAGTAACACTCCCTCACATTCCTAACATAATGAAGTATACAACAAGCATTAGTGACAGTGTTTTAAATTCATTACATTGTATGCTCATT
Source organism: Pygocentrus nattereri (assembly GCF_015220715.1). Taxonomy (NCBI): domain Eukaryota; kingdom Metazoa; phylum Chordata; class Actinopteri; order Characiformes; family Serrasalmidae; genus Pygocentrus; species Pygocentrus nattereri. The sequence goes on along the minus strand of NC_051236.1, from coordinate 16,144,373 downwards.
ACTCATCTAATGAATATTTCAATGTGATTACATAATTGTAATGGTTTTTGTTAACAAATGTGCCATTAATGCTTCATGCACACACTTCATTCATCAACAGTGATTAGACTATTAACTCATGATTAAGACAGTACTAGTTACTAATATCTTCATTGTGTTTTTGTGTATATAAATATATAAATCAGTAAATCAATTAACAGATAATTCACAGGAATAACACATAACTACAAGAATATTTTGATGATGATAATGACAAACTAAAGTATCATCTAAAACTGTATTCAATTAGTGCTTATCAATTTGCTAGTTACTAAGTAAAATTAATGAACAGTTAACTAATATATCAATAATGGGTAATCAATGCCTTATGAGCAAATAATATTATTAATTAATTTGCAATCCTCCCTAATATCTCCACTAAACCCTGGAATACGTACTGCCTTCAGGGTTTGAGTGCTGAAGATGATGATGATGATGATGATAATGATACCGATGACTCTTTTTACTCTTATTTGCTGTTGCTTGTACATGTCCAGAAGAATAACGCACTCACATCGACACATACGTGTCATTACTTTCAGACTAAAATATTATATATTATATTCATAAAGAAATGCTGTCCCTGCATTATCAGTATTAACAGTGTTTTTCCTTCCAAACTTCTGGAAGCATTGAATACTGCTGGCAGTCTGTGACCCATTAAGCAGATGGTGCATTACAGCAATAGATAAGTCTGGAAAACACCCAAATGAAGCCACTTACTGCACTGAAAAAAGAAGTTGTTTCAACTTAGAAGAGTAAAGAGTAGGGCAGTCTGAAGAAATCCATTCTAAATAGAGCAACGTCCCACTGCCCACTGACAGCAAACATATTTGCTGAGCTCTACTGAAGCAGCTTCTTTAAGCTTTTTAAACTGAAGAAACATTTTCCCTGTTTATGCCAGTGCTAGAATCAAGGCCAGAGGAGACTGGTACCTTTATGTGAAAATTGAAGTGTTTGGGGGGGAAACAATACACATATTCTACTCTGCATTATCAGGAATCATTTTAATTAATGTTTCATCTATAATACTTCCAATTGTGATTAAGCTTTCAGTAGATATCTCTGATCATTTCAGGTGGCCTTTGTTGTCATTCCTCAGTAGTATACACTGGAATGAAATGCCTTTCTAAATGTCACATACTGTAACACATGACGGCAGCACATTACATAGGAATGCATAGAATGCAGATACACGAGTGTGAAATGAGTGTAAAATATACAATAAATATGCCAGACAATAATTATACAGAACAATAAAGATGATAACAAATACTATGCAGGAGAACAAAACAGTATATTGGGCATCATGTAAAAATATATGCACACATGTATGTATATGCATGAATTAGCATTAAACAGCATGTTAATGACGAACTAGTTCATCGCTGTAAACTGAGCAGAAAGATTGAAGTGTCAGATTCTGACTGCCTCGGGGAAGAAGCTCATACATTTGCAAATTGCAAATATCTGCAATGTCTATACATAATGGGCTGCAAGCATCTCTTACAAGATTCTACGAGATGTCTACAATGTCTTATTTCATGTAAAACACTTGCAATGCAATGAAATGCAATTTGCAAATGTATGAATTTCTGATGTGTCAGGACTGTGAGGCTTTTTGCAGCGTAAGAATTCCTCATTGTAAAAAAAAAAAAGTGTTGTTTTAAAAGTGACCTAGCTGCAGTGGTATTCACAGTCTTTTGAGGGCAGCAGCTGGAGTGTTTCAAAATGGCATTCTATCAGGTCACTTCTATGAGGAAGAGTTCATATCAGGATTTTTTCATAAACCTCTGGAAAAGACTTGGATATGAGCATTTGTTATTTGATTCACTGTTTCTAACTGAATATAAATACGCTTAGCATACTCTGCTCTTCATTTTGTTTCAGTAATGTCAAATAACATCTCTGTTTGACGGTAAAAAAAACTTTTCCAGGCTGTCTATTTTATTTCCAACCAAATCCACTTCAGCACATATCGTACTTTCGACCTCCAAACTTGTGAGTAGGAGCTTATGGGGAGCCTAACACGTTGATAAGTGTTTTTTACAGTGTAAAAAACAATGGAATGTTTTAACTTTGAAAGTTTGAAAAGTAACATGGCTGCCTTAAAATGCTTAGTTCATTTAACTTTAAACACTTAATAAGTTAAAACAATGCAAAACATAGATTTTTGTTTGTTAATGTAGTGTTCAAGAAACTCCCAATTTTAAGCAACCTGGTTATAAACTTTAAGTAAAACATTGCTAAACATAAAAAATAAAAGCAACCTACTTCACAGTCTCCTGCATTGAAATGTAGGTTAGTATTTGGACACCCCTCCTATTCATTGAGTTCAGCTAATCTGATGGAACGAGTGTCGGGACTCACCCCCAGTCCGGACATATGTGATATTAAAGCTAATTTATTCTAAGTTAAGTTTTTTGCTCTGAATTTATTCTGATCTCTTAGGCAAAAAAGGGTCATAAAACTAAAAAGAATTCTGCTAAAAAGTAAAAAAAAAAAGAAAAAACTAACTTCAGTCAATGAGTTCTTTTGGAAGGAAGGGAAAGGCCCTCTCTTCATTTATTGAGCTTCAGGTGGCAAGATGGCTCCCAGACAACCACAATGCAAAGATCATCACAAAGCATCCTTCTTTATATCATATCTTCAGGCTGAGCTCATCACCCCACCTGCCAACCTTTAATTAATTATATGACTTTGAATCACTTTTGGTTTCCATTATTTAATTTGACACTTTCCTTGTAAACTTGTGTCTCCAACCATCCCTAGGATCTATTCTTTCTAAACTTTTCCAGCCTGGTTTTATCAGGCCAAGGCCATTATTCTGAAACTTTATTCATTTATCTCAAGAACCGTTTTTTGCCGGTTCTTACAACTTACTTTGCTCTTCGAGGGTCAGTTTGCCTTCGTCTTTTACTTTGTAAGCAATTTTGCTGCCCTCTCCAAGCTCCAGGTACATTCTGCTATCTAAAAATCTCTTCATACAATGCATTGCCTGAATCTGGGTCAAAAGTTCATTCTGTCCCATTCATACAATTTTAGGCCTACTTTCTACTGAGGAGACTTGTCTGCCTCAGCCATGTAACTATAACTTTATTTCAATCATTTCTAAGTAAATGATTTTTTCAAAACTTTTATTTAAATTGTGATTCAAGGACATATTTCCTCAGACATCCTGTCACAAGTCTGGGTTTGGCCCAGGAGAACGTTATCTGCCTGACTGCATTGTGCCAACTGTAAAGCTTGGTAGAGGAGGGATAATGATATGGGGTTGTTTTTCAGGGGATGGCCTAGACCCCTTAGTTCCAGTGAAGGGTAATCTTAATGCTTCAGCATCTCAATTCATTTTGGACAATTGTATGCTTCCAACTGTGTGGAAACAGTTTGGAGAAGGCTTTTGACTGTACCCCAGTGCACAAAGCAAGGTCCATAAAGTGGCTGGGTAAGTTTGGTGTGCAATAACCCGACTGGCCTATATATATATATATATATATATATATATATATATATATATATATATATATATATACCATTATAGCTAGCACTCTAACTTTGTCAGTGATACCTGATTGCCTTTTAACAGCAGTTTAGCGGTCACCTCTGGTTCAGAGGAATATTTGCATGCTATGGAGCATGGCACGTGTGCAAGAATCCTGCTGGTCATATATTCTGTCTGGCATCTCTAAGGCCTTTCTCTGTTTTATGTAATTAACACCTTTGACACTGAGCAGTGGTCTCCTTTCAATAAGGACAGGTCAAACCCATGAAAAATGCCCTGCCTTTAAGAGGGGAACAAATGGTCTGTCTGAAAGTTGGTGAGGTGTGCACGCCACTGTGGAGAGGAAAGAGAACAGGCAGAAATCTCATGTTTGTGTGTCTTTGTGTTTCTAGAAAAAGAATTTCCCAAACACTTCCAGCTCGTGCATATTAATAGACACAATATTCCAGATTCAGAAAGAAAAAAAAGAAAGAAAAAATCTCGTCTTCTGACCAAATCAAACTAAATCACAGGAACAACAGTTAATACAAATTCAAATGTATCTCGCATTGTTTATGGTACATGATAAAATGCAATAGCCTGCATAAGAAATCGATGATTTTCTTAAGAAATTAATTAAGACGATCTATTTATAGTTATAGTTCAAGAATTGCATTTAAGAACATTCTTATGAACTTCTTAGTGTTAACCTTAAGAACCTTAAGCTTAAGATTGCCAGAGACATAATAGTGTCTTAAGAAAGAAAATCTTTATAAATGTGCTATGAAAATGATTTTTTCTTCATATAACGTATTAAGAATTATCTCTTTTTTTCTTAACTTTTTTCCTATTTTCCTAAGAATAATTCTAAGAACAAGCAGTATTCTTGAAAACATGATGCTCTTAAATGTGTTCTTCATCTTATGATGGACTCACACTTGTTTCAGGCTATAGGAGTTGATGAGGTGAGCATCTAAACTGATCAAACTCAGTCACTGCATAATTTTTTAAAAATGCTTCATTTAATAAATTTCCTCCATTTTGCTCCATTATGGTAAACTGTAAAATGCACTATAGAAAGGAAAACAATGAAGATTTTCTTAAGAAAATCTTAAGGAATTAATTAAGATTAATTAAGAGAATGTTTGCAAACTAACATTTTTTTCAGAATTGCATTTAAGAACATTCTTGCAAACGTCGTACTGTTTGTCTATCAAGATTTTTTTTTTTTCTTGAGAAAGCCTTTGTGATGCTGCCCCCAGAATCTTATTCACTATGTGCCAGATGTGTTAGTGTTAACATAAAATGAAATCCAATAAAATAAATATCAAAATAAAAAATAAAATCAATACACAGACAATCTGCCGGTAATATACAAGCTGTGCAATGGGAGTTAAGAGTACTCACAGTTAAACTGAAGTACATAGAAAAAGCTGAATTTAAGCAGCTAATATAAATGCAAGTATAAGTATAAAATATGTGTATGTGTAAATTCAAGTACATATGTAAAGTAGAAAATATTCTAATTCAAAGCAATTATGGCATGGGTGGTTATGTATATTACAGTATGTGTTATGATGTGCATGTGCAGCTGTTGAAAGCAGAGGGATGTGAGAATGATCCATGTTAAGGAAGATGACAGCCTGGGGAATGAAGCTGGGGAGGTGACGGTTGGTCCAAGTCTTTAGGGATCTGGAAGAGAGAGTGACAAGAATGTGATTGGTCAGCCATGATTTTCCCAGCCCTTATCCTCATCCTAGATGGGCAAAGGTATTCGAGGTTGTAGAGCTGACAGCCTGTGATTTTCTCTGCACGTTGTTCTGTTGGCTGCAGCTTATGCTTAGTGTGTGAAGACGCAGAGCTGAACCAGACGGAGATGGAAGATGTGATGATGGATTCTATTATAGAAGTGTGGAACTGGACCAGCAGTGCTTGAGGCAGCCCGAATTTCTTGAGCTGTCGCAGAAGTAGCTCTGCTGGGCTTTCTTTATAACTGCAGTACTGCGTCTGTCACATCTAAGGTCCTGCTGAATGGTGCTGCCAAGGAATTTGTTAGACTCTGCTCTGCTGACTGCAGGGTGGGTTTCTTTGGAAATCACTGGTGATCTCCACAGTCCTTTATGTGTTTAACTCCAGGTTGTTAGCTCCACATGATGATACCAGCTGTTTTTTCCTCCAGTACTTGTCCTTATTGCTGTTTGAGATGAGACTGACCAATAGTGTCATCTGCAGACTTAATCATTTTAACAGTCACTGTGAGAAGCTCAGTCATTGATGTGGAGAGAGTAAAGCAGGGAAGAGGTCGCACAGCTTTCTGGAGCACCAGTGCTGAGGCTGAGAGGGACTGAAATGTGGTCACCCTGACATTCTGTTTCCTGTTGAACAAGAAATTGTGGACCCAGTGGCAGACAGATGTCGGGACATTGAGCGGCCACAGTATATCTAGTAGAAGATCGGGAAAGATGGTGTTGAAAGCAGAGCTATAGTCCACAAACAGCACACAGGCATAAGTGTTTTACAGATGAACAGATCCATACAGCATTCAGTTCAACGAGAAAACAAAGTAACTTAGAAATTATCTTATCTGGGGAATTTAACACATCAGAATTGTTCTCAGTGGTGGTGACAGGAACCAGACATCTACAGCATATAATGCCTCTAAAAACTCCCTTACAGAAAGTTATTACATTAAACGGTTATGCATATGCTTATGTATATGTTATGCCTGAGACATCATTTTGCTTCACAAAAGTTTTGCAAAGGTTTTGGCCTTAAACATAATTTTTAAAACTGAATTATGATGAAGAAATACATGCAGGCTGTTGTAAGGCAAACTAGCCCCCAAAGAAAACTTATTTTTCCAGGTTTACTACTATTTTGTCATTATTAGCATTACATATAAAAAATCTGAAGGTGTGTAGGTTCACTTGTGGTGTTGGATAGTAAATAAAATGACTATACGTGCATTGTAGACCCCTGGTTCATATTTTACATCAAACCACTCCGAATCTTTGTTTACTTCTCAATAACTGAGTGCTCCTCGCTCAATCCAAATAATGAATTTCAACACTGGGTTTACAGAATACTGTCACGATTGGCCCCTCCCAGTCCTGTCCATGTGTTCATGTTTTGGTTTAGCCCATGTGCGTTTGTTTTGGTTTAGCCCCCTCGTTTCATGACTCCGCCCCTGATTGTCTCCAACTGTTTTCCACCTGTCCCTCATTTTGCATGTGTATTTAAGCCCTGTGTTTGCCCCTTGGCTTAGCTGGTCTTTGTTTGAATCTTTGTTTGCTTTGTTGGTGTTATATACTAAGTTGGATGTTCTGTTTGTACTTTTTGTTTGATTCTGATTTGTCATGTCTGCCGCCATGAAGTGGTAGGCCACATAAAATAACAGAGCAGGGTCAGCGGATACCGAGGCACATAATGCACAGAGGTCACCAAATTTCTGCAGAATCAATCGCTACAGACCTCCAAACTTCATGTAGCCTTCAGATTAGCTCAAGAACAGCATAGGGAGCTTCATGAAATGGGCTTCTAGGGCTGAGCAGCTGCATCCAAGTCTTACATCACCAAACGCAATGTAAAGCGTCAAATGCAGCGGTGTAAAGCACGACAACACTGGACTCTAGAGCAGTGGAGACATGTTCTCTGGGGTGACAAATCACGCTTCTCCATCTGGCAATCTGATGGACGAGTCTGGATTTTGTGGTTGCCAGGAAAATGATACTTGTCTTATTGCACTGTGTCAAGTGTAAAGTTTGGTGGAGGGGGGATTATGTTGCGGGGATGTTTTTCAGGAGATTGGCCCCTTAGTTCCAATGAAAGGAACTCTAAATGCTTAAGCAGACCAAGAGATTTTGGACAATTTCATAATCCCAATTTTGTGGGAACAGTTTGGGGATGGTCCATTCCTGTGCCAACATGACTGCGCACAAGTGCACAAAGCAGAGTCCATAAAGACATGGATGAGCAAGTTTGGTGTGGAAGTGTGGCCTGCGCAGAGTCCTGACCTCAACCCGATACAACACCCTTAGGATGAATTACAGCGGAGACTCTTGTCCAACATCAGTGTCTGACCTCCCAAATGGGCTTCTGGAAGAATGATAAAAAATTCCCTTAAACATAACCCTTGTGGAAAGCCTTCCCAGAAGAGATGAAGTTGTTATAGTTCCAAAGGGTGGGCCGACATCATATTAAACCCTATGGATTAAGAATGGGATGTTACTCAAATTCATATGCGTTTGAAGGCAGATGAATGAATACTTTTGGCAATATAGTGTAGAAGTCATTTAAAAACTAAGAATTTACAAAATTACATGTTATTGTTACCTTCACTGAAAATCTTGAATATTTAGAGTGCACTGTTATGAATAATGGAATGATACAAAAATACATTTTTCAAAATCTGTCAACCCCCCAAACTCCTGTATTTAATTGCTGGTCTTAAATACTAATAAATACTAAACTCAGATAGTAGTTGGGTTTTATTATAGAAGGAGAAAACAGAAGTTTTCTGAAAGCCATTCTTACATTTACAGAGGTCTAAACCATGTCTTTGAGCTTTTGTCACATTAATAGAACATGTGGAACCTTTGACACTGTGCAATTCCTAGTGTACAACTCAAAAGAAGGACAGTCAACAATCCAGCACCAAAAATCCTGTTATAATTTACTACTGAAAGATGTGAATAAGAAAATCGCCTGAAACTGTTTTTTTTCTTCTGTTCTGTGACTTTCTGTGATGTGACCTCGTTGTGAAACTATTTTTAGATTTTTCCCCTGATCAAACAGCAGATAAGAAAGCAAAAACAGATAAGAGATAATAAACATGCTGCCCATACTATAAAACGCTCATAAGGTGCTGGATCCCAAACAAATATGCAGAAGAATGCATACACATTGACTGATAATGTGTAACATCAGCAACATTAATGTTGTGAAATGATTATGCAAGCATTAAGCTAATGTAGTCAGGTTTCTTTTTACTGCCTGTTCTTGTACTGCTTGTGCTTAGAACAGATAAATGATAAACTTTCATTCTTATATCATTCATCATTTAATGCCTCTCTTTTTTTTATTCTGCAGGAAATGTGTGCATCTCACAGACAGTTAAGATCCCTCGTGAGCCAAGAGTAGGAGAGTTTGACAAGATAATCCGCAACCTGGGTGAAAACCCTAATGCCAGGGTGGTTATTATTTTTGCAAATGAAGACGATATAAGGTGAGTACTATAAGCTGCAGAATGTCAGCAGTCCGGGTTTCTAAGTGGAGGAATTGGCTAAAAAGGTTGTCCTGTTGCCTGTATCCAAGTTCTGATTCTTAACGATGCTGCGGCCTGACCAGCCCTGCTGCTCTCTGGGTGAAGGGTGGCCCTGTAGCCTACCGTACAAAAGTGAAGAACAGTAATTACACCAGCAGTAAAACAGAGAAAAATAGCTTCAAAGTTATGTTGTTCTGCAGCCAAATGTATTACTGCAAGTTTCACTCTGTTTCTTTGAAACAAAGCATATTTGAACTTTTATCACAAGATACAGCTGATAATTCATAATTGACCCATGCATGACCCATTTTTAAATCAGTAGCTAATCATTTGCTTATGTGTACAGAATTGAGTAGTCCTCCGAACATAATTCGCTGTTTTGTGTAAAGCTTTTAAAAACACATGCAAATTTTTTGTGGAATGCGCAGGATAAATGATTGATCTGTTGTTACATTGTGCCAGAGCACTGGCGAAACCACTTTCAAAGCCCAAAATGGCTTTTGTATTTTAGTGGTCATAATAGCTCAGAGCGATGCTTGCGTTTCCTAACAGAAGTGGATGAGTCCTTTTACTCTCATTGACTAACACACATATCTCAGACAGCATGGTAATGCATTTCATTGTCATTATTTCACTATCATCATTAAACTGTCCATGGGACACTAATTTGCTGTCATTCTGCTGTATCATATACGTGTATGCACAATTAGGGTTTGGTGTGTAATTGGTGTGAAATATTTCAGTGTTTGAGAGCAGAGTACTGGGCATTGTACATATTGCATACATTATACACATCATGTTTCATGTGCTGTAGTTTTTAACTGTGAATCTCTTTTAAGGCGACTACTGCAAGCAACAAAGAAAGCCAATCAAACAGGTCATTTCATCTGGGTGGGATCAGACAGCTGGGGCTCGAAGATCTCTCCTGTGCTCAATCAGGAGGAAATGGCTGAGGGGGCGATCACCATCCTGCCCAAACGGCAGTCCATCAAAGGTAAATTACTAATAATTCAAATTTAAATCAAACACCAGTTTTATATGTCCAGTACTGTACAAAGTCAGTCCCTTCATTTATTTAATTTCCAGTCAAAATAGCCTTTAAATGCAAGTTATTATTTGTTCAAAAGATAATTATGAGGAAATTAGCTGTGTTGTAATCCACTTGCATAAGGAGGAGGACAGTCAGGTCAAGACAGTCCAAGAGGAAAAAGTGAAAGAAACAGGTTTACAAAACTGAAAATCAAAAAATGTTAAAAGATACAAAAAAATGTGACTCCTAACAACCATAGAAGATCTGGTGGACCACCAAAACTGTCAATAAACAGTGCCTTAAGCCTTTGCCTTTGAGAGAGAGGAGAAAATCCTGCTTCAGATCTGAAAATCTCCACAGGTGTTTCTGTCTATCCTTCCACTATGAGGAGACAACTCAACACTATGAGTCTGAAAGTATTTTTAGCTGTCAAGAAGCCCTTACTAAGAAAATGAAACAGACAAACTTGTTCATTTAATCCATCAACATTCACCCTACAGTGCAACCTATTATAACCTATTTGTTTTTATTAAGCTTGTAGCATTATGTCTTAATGCTTTGGTCACCATGACTTATTCCTGACCTCTCTCAAACTGGCAAATAAAAGAATGAAGCTGGCCATGGTCTTACCAACCATCCCACTGCCCACCCTAGAGGCCTGTCCTTAACATGATTGTGCATGATTATTTGGATCAAGAGAATCAGAAAATGTCACCAAGACTGAACTTTTGAGGTGTGGAACAATATCGTTACGAATTTCTCTGAAAACTGAAAGCAAGTTTTCCACAAAGAATGGAAGCTGTATTAAAGGGAAAAAGGGAAAAAAATCATGTGTCTACTTTTTTTTTTAACCTTGACTTTTAAAAATTATTATCTTGTACTTAATGGCCATTTGGAATGCAAATTAAAGAAATGAAGGGTAGTCTCTTGAAGGGTAGACGAAGCTAAAAATATAGTCCTCAAATAATTGTCTAAAGTCCAAGTATTGAAGGTATTATTACTAAATTATAACACTTTTACCACTGTACTGTCTAAGGTTTTATGACCACATGCTTTGACACTCATCTCACCTGTCTGATCTTAGGGTTTGATAATTATTTCATTGGTCGAACTCTGGAGAACAATCGAAGGAACGTCTGGTTTGCTGAATTCTGGGAGAACAATTTCAACTGCAAGCTCAACCGCCACGCCTTCAAGAAGGGGTCTGGCGTTAAGAAATGCACAAGTAAGATATTTTGAATTGGCAAAGTGCAATAATGCATAACTCTGAGTAACTGAGAGAGAAAGACTGAACGAAAGAGAATAATGCATAATAATACACAAAGGCATGTGCCAACTCTATACTGGGCTCAGTGTTCTGATCATCTGAGCTTTTGTTTACACCTGAGGCTAATTAGTCATACCACCACAGCACTGTCTCCTAACTGAATTCCTCTAATGCTGAGCAGCAGAACCGATCCGATTGTAGTTATTGAAGGAGAAATAATAATGATCCCTAATTGATTCTGCGTAAGAGGACTTTGGCACTTAGCCATAGGTTCATCCATGGTCAGAGCTTGACCGGTTCACTGTGTGGAGAGCATATGGTTTCTAACAAGTCTCAGCATCTCTAAGCTGGAATCTTATGATGACACTGGGATTCTCAGAGGCAGTTTTTTTGCCAGTAGAGCTACAACACCGAGTCTAATGCTTAGTATGGAGTCCACCAGATATTAGCAGTGTTTACTGCATGGATCTAAAGTACAGGATAATTTGATGCGCAGCCCAGGAGAATGTCTTGAGGATGGTGATAGGAATTGGCTCATGTTACATGTATTAGTATTCACGGTAAACTAGATTGAAACTAGAATGTAATCACTTAAAGATTGTAATAGTAGACCATTCTGAATCCAGTATATTTAGACTACATTCTTTGTTGCCAAAACTGCAGTAGCCTGCAGTTTCTGGCATGAGAAATATCCATTGTTACATTGCAATCAAATTAATCACCTAGTTATATAACCTAATTACTGTACTGCCCAGGAACATGTTATTGTTACCTTCACTGAAAATCTTGAATATTTAGAGTGCACTTCATTAATTAGGCCTACATACAATAGGTGATTGTACATAGAAAAGAGGTAATGTGGAAGCTATGGAGCTTCTTTGTTTTTCTGTTGAATGTGAGTTGAATGTGCACATTACCAGCCCTGTAGTAACCACTGCTGAGCATGCCATGGCTTTTCATTAGATTTATTACATTTGTTGGTTGTTAAGTGTAATTTGGTCTTGCCTGCATTCAGCGCAGATGCCTCTGGGATGGAGTGAGAAAACAGAAAGTGCCATTTCTTCACCGCATACAGTGAACAGTCTGACATACATGCATATGCAGGCTGAATGTGTTCTGCAATTTAGTTAAAATTGCTTGCCTTTTATACAGCGGTTTATAAACAGTGCTACTGCCATAGTAGGAGAAATACAGCTAGCACTAGTGGGCAAAAATAATGGCCAGTCTTGTTGAAATGCATTGCAATGACAACTGCCTAACATTTTCTAAGAGCGCTATCTCTAAGGGATGAGGTATTTACAGGAGAATACTGATGCAGAACTAGAATCCACTGCCTCCAGCTCGGGAAAGCACTTAAGCTCACTGTAGAACGTGCAGTCTGCATTACAATGATTACCTATCATTCACAGCACGGCTGGCTGGATGTTTGCAAACAAAAGAGTTATGGTGTGTGGCATATTTTACAGTGAGTTGTAACTTATTGCAAGCTAGAGTAGTTTGGTTGCTTCATCTTGTTTATTTTTTTAATGTACAACAGTGCATTTAGTTATACTAAATGAAAAATGATAAGCAAATTTATAGTCTTTGTTCATTTTGGTGATTTTCTTTTTAACTGTAACATCTCAAGCTGCTTTATACAAGAAGATGAGGAAAACATAATAAAATAATATTATGCTTTCATTCAAATAACAGCAATTTCAAAATACAGAACAAAAAAGAGACGCAAATATGGGTCTGCAAATATGGTTGTAGGCTGAATTTTTCTTTTTAAAAAAGCATCTAGAACAAAACATATGTGTTTTTTCAGAGTATTTATAAGTCTTCTTTTATCAGTTATGGAGGCTGGAGAGCTCATGGAAGGAGGCTCTGTGATGTTCCTGCGTTTCTCAGAGATTCAGCAGCGTTAGCCAGCAGAGAGCAACATCAATGCTGTGATTTTCCAGCCTGCACAAAAGCCCTGTGGTTACTGGAGGATTAAAGGGCTGGAAACCTCTGCATTAAACTGGCTCTGTTTCTCCGTTTGCACCGTGAACATTCTGCCCTTCTTGTATCAGGCCTGAACAACCCTGCGAGTCCCCAAGCAGAGAGCAGCTTTAGAGCTTTGTCATTGTGCTTTTCATTTATATAAAGTCATTCCACGGCAATGGATGAAATTCAGGTTATGATTTATGGGAGTTGCTTGGCTGTAGTTATAACTCATCTTTTGAGCCTGACGAAAAAGACAGTGCACACAAAGTAGCTCTATAAGATTACATAAGTATTTGTGTTTATTGGAGTGCTTCCCAATATGGAATAAAGCCAATTCCAATAAAACTGTCTGAAGGTATGTATTATTGTATTACCTCTCCTAAAAATGATTACATCTAGGTCAGAGACAAAACCCTCTGAGCTATCTACGCTGGAATTATTTTTAAAAGAACAATTACCTTTTCATAACTGAGCGGATTTAATGGTTTAAGACTCAAAGTTATGCACAGAGTGTCTGAAGCAGTCAACGTCCTCTCTGAATTGATTATGATGGTTCTGTCCATTCTGATTGCTTTTCCTCTCCAGCCAAAAGTTAATGGATTGCTTCATTAAATTCATTTGGAAAGAGGCTCAACTACTGACAGTGCAGTGTAATTCAAATGTTGATGAAAGTGCATTTAAAAAACACCCTTTTAGGAAAGATTATCTTTTGACACAAATATGATAAGCCCAATTCTGTCATGTTTGGTCAGTGTAATCTAAACATCCCATATGCATTATCAAAGATTTCTTGATTAGATTTCTTGATTATTGGTTATTGAGCCATTGTTAGTTTTAGTGTTGATGATTCTTGCTGTTTTAAAGAAACATTGACAGGTTTATTTGGTAATTGCTGTTGTTGTCTATGTTGTCTGGTAGCAAACTGAACTGAAGGAAATGATGACACATTTGGACTGTATCAGGCTGTCACGATTGGTCCCTCCCAGTCTCCTCATGTGCTTGTGTTTACCTTTGTCCTGTCCATGTGCTCATGTTTACTTCCTGGACGCATGTGCAGAGGTAAGCGACTTTTATTAAGGGCAAATCCAGGGTCATGGTCAAAACGGTCCAGGGTCAAATAGCCAATACGGACAGATCGGGGGACACACATGACATAAACCAGAATCAAACAACAAACAGAGACCGAGACATCAAACAAAGACCAATACATCGAACAAAGACCGGCGAACACAAGGGGCAAACACAGGGCTTAAATACACAGGGAAAATGAGGGTCAGGTGAAGACAATCAGGGCGGAGTTAGAAAATCAAAACAAGCGCACATGGACAAACCAAAACAAAAAGGCACATGGAGTGGGAGGAGCCAATCGTTACCGTCCCTTCTTCTATCCGTGTTGGCTGTTTGACCCTGGACTGTTGTGACTATGATCCTGGATTTGGCCGTAATGAATCTCGCTTATCTCAGCACATGTGTCTGCCTCCTTGCTCCACATCACAGAGGCACAGCAGTGTTACTGGGAATGGGATATCTTTATGCATTTTCATTCGGTACCGATACATATTCTCAAATGCTGCTGCATGGTGATGTAATTGTATATCAGAAGATGTTTTAGAAGCAGGAGGTTTAAATGTTGATGCAAGATTACAGGAAAATAAGAATTGTGTATTTTTAATCATATGATATATTATCCTCTCCTTGGATCACCACCTTATCGTGGTGGAGGGGTTTGCGTGCTTGAATGATCTTAGGAGCTATGTTGTCTGGAGCAAAAGCTCCTGGTAGGGTCTCCCATGGCAAACTGGTCCTAGGTGACAGGTCAGACAAAGTGTGATCCATAATAACCCCTATGAAGACACAAAAACAGGACTTGTGTACCCTGCCCAGAACAGGGTTACCGGGGCCCCACCCTGGAGCCAGGCCTGGGGGAGGGGCTCGCCAGCGAGCGTCTGGTGGCCGGGCATTTACTCATGGTGCCCGGCCGGGCCCAGCCCGAAGGAGTTACATGAGTCCCCCCTCCCATCGACCCACCACCAATGGGAGGGGCAGTAGTAGGGGTTCGGTGGATCGGGCAGTGTCCGAAGGCGTGGGCCTTGGCGTTCTGATCCTCGGTTGCTGAAACTGGCTTTTGGAACTTGGAACATTACCTCACTGGCGGGGAAGGAGCCTGAGTTGGTGCGCGAGGTTGAGAGATACCGGCTAGATATAGTCGGGCTCACCTCAACACACAGCTTGGGCTCTGGGTCCAATCTCGTTGAGAGGGACTGGACTTTATTCTTTTCTGGAGTTGCCCATGGTGAGAGGCGGCGGGCAGGTGTGGGCTTTCTCATAGCCCCTCGACTCAGTGCCTGTATGTTGGGGTTTTCTCCGGTGGACGAGAGGGTAGCTTCCCTACGCCTTCGGGTTGGGGAACAGGTCCTGACTGTTGTCTGTGCTTATGCACCGAACAGCAGTTCAGAGTACCCAGCCTTCTTAGAGTCCTTGGGAAGGGTGCTTGAAAGTGCTCCTCCTGGAGACTCTATTGTCCTACTGGGGGACTTCAACGCTCACGTGGGCAATGACAGTGAGACCTGGAGGGGTGTGATTGGGAGGAATGGCCTCTCTGATCTGAACCCGAGTGGTGTTCAGTTTTTGGACTTCTGTGCAAACCACAGTTTGTCCATCACGAACACCATGTTTGAACACAAGGATGTCCATAAGTGCACCAGGACACCATAGGCCGCAGTTCAATGATTGACTTTGTAGTCGTGTCATCGGACTTGCGGCCATGTGTTTTGGACACTCGGGTAAAGAGAGGAGCTAAGCTGTCAACTGATCACCACCTGGTGGTGAGTTGGATCAGGTGGTGGGGGAAGATGCCGGTCAGACCAGGCAAGCCCAAACGCATAGTGAGGGTTTGTTGGGAACGTCTAGCAGAAGAACCTGTCAGATTGATCTTCAACTCACACCTCCATCAGAACTTTGACCAGATATCGGGGGAGGTGGGGGACATTGACTCAGAATGGGCCATGTTCCGTTCCTCCATGTGGCCGTAAGGTAGTTGGTGCCTGTCGGGGCGGTAATCCTCGAACCCGGTGGTGGACACCCCAGGTGAGAGATGCCGTCAAGCTGAAGAAGGAGTCCTACTGGGCATGGTTGGCCTGTGGGACACCAGAGGCAGCTGGCAGGTATCGACAGGCCAAGCGATCTGCGGCTTCAGTTGTTGCCAAGGCAAAAACCCGTGTATGGGAGGAGTTTGGTGAGGCCTTGGAAAGTGACTTTAAGTCGGCTCCGAAAAGATTCTGGCAAACCGTCAGGCGACTCAGAAGGGGAAAGCAGTGTGCCACTAGCACTGTATATAGTGGAGATGGTGTGCTGCTGACTTCGACTGAAGACGTCATTGGGCGGTGGAAGGAATACTTTGAGGACCTTCTCAATCCCACCGACACGTTCTCCAGTGAGGAGGCTGAGTATGGGGACATGGGAATAGGCTTGTCCATTACTGAGGCCGAAGTCACTAAGGTAGTTAAGAAGCTCCTTGGTGGCAAGGCTCCAGGGGTGGATGAGATCCGCCCTGAGTTCCTCAAGGCTCTGGATGTTGTGGGGCTGTCTTGGCTGACACGCCTTTTCAACATTGCGTGGACATCGGGGGCGGTGCCACTGGATTGGCAGACTGGGGTGGTGGTGCCTCTTTTTAAAAAAGGGGACCGGAGGGTGTGTTCCAACTACAGGGGAATCACACTCCTCAGCCTCCCTGGCAAGGTCTATGCAGGGGTACTGGAGAAGAGAGTCCGGCTTATAGTCGAACCTCGGATCCAGGAGGAACAGTGCGGGTTCCGCCCTTGTCGTGGAACACTGGACCAACTCTTCACCCTCTCCAGGATTCTGGAGGGTTCATGGGAGTTTGCCCAACCAGTCCACATGTGCTTTGTGGATCTGGAGAAGGCATTCAACTGTGTTCCCCGGGGTATTCTGTGGGAGGTGCTTCGGGAGTACGGGGTACATGGCTCTTTGCTACGAGCCATTCAGGCCCTGTACAAACAAAGCTGGAGTTTGGTTCGCATAGCCGGCAGTAAGTCAAACTCGTTCCCAGTGAGAGTTGGACTCCGTCAGGGCTGCCCTTTGTCACCGATTCTATTCATAATTTTTATGGATAGAATTTCTAGGCGCAGTCAAGGGATGGAGGGTGTCCGGTTTGGTGACCTCAGGGTCACATCGCTGCTGTTTGCAGATGATGTGGTCCTATTGGGGACATCAGGCCGCGAACTTCAGCTTTCGCTGGACCGGTTTGCAGCCGAGTGTGAAGCGGCTGGGATGAGAATCAGTACCTCTAAATCTGAGACCATGGTTCTCAGGCGGAAAAGGGTGGAGAGCCCTCTCTGGGTCGGGGATAGGCTCTTGCCTCAAGTGGAGGAGTTCAAGTATCTCGGGGTCTTGTTCACGAGTGATGGTACAAGGGAGCGGGAGATTGACAGGCGGATTGGTGCTGGGTCAGCAGTGATGCGGGCTCTTTTTTCTGAGCCATAAGGCAAGGCTCTCGATTTACCGGTCGATCTACGTTCCCACCCTCACCTATGGTCATGAGCTTTGGGTAATGACCGAAAGAATAAGATCGCGAATACAAGCGGCCGAAATGAGTTTCCTCCGCAGGGTGTCTGGACTCTCCCTTAGAGATAGGGTGAGAAGTTCAGTCATCCGGGAGGGACTCGGAGTAGAGCCGCTGCTTCTTCACGTCGAGAGGAGCCAGCTGAGGTGGTTCGGGCATCTGGTTAGGATGCCTCCTGGACGCCTCCCTCGGGAGGTGTCACAGGCGAGTCCACCTGGGAGGAGACCCCTGGGAAGACCCATGGCACGCTGGCGCGACTATATCGCCCAGCTGGCCTGGGAGCGCCTCGGAATCCCCCTTGGAGAGCTGGTGGAAGTGGCTGGGGAAAGGGAGGTCTGGGCTTCATTGCTTAGGATGCTGCCCCCGCGACCCGAACCCCGGACAATCGGAAGATAATGGATGGATGGATGGATGGATGGATGATATATTATGCTTGATATGGCCAGAGACATAAACTAATAAGATAAAAAAAAAATTAGTTTAGAGGTTCTATACACTAACAAATCTTTGGTGGTATTATTGTTTTCATAGTGACAAAATGGAATGTTAATTTATTGCCTTTTATTTGAATAAAGTAAAATATGTAATGTCCAGGATCATTCAAAGCAAAAGTATTTTAGTCTAAATTCCAAGTCAGTTGAAAGTCAGAAATGGGTTGTGAACTTTGACGTTAAACCAATTTGTTACAACACATATACACACATCTCGGAATGAAACAAATGGAAAACTGCAGCACACTGCAGTATTATAGAATCCTTTGGAGCTTTTCTTGGCACAGAGTCAGAGCCATTAGTCCCAAGGGAAGTCGAGCCTTCAGTGGAAGCAAGCTCGGCTCTTTACAACACATAAGTGGTAAGAGGTGCAGAGGGTCAGGAGTGTGGTACTCAGTCACAGCCTCTACCTCTGACACCAGCAGGCCCCAGAAAAAGCCCTCTGTGATGCCTCCTTTAATGTGAATGGATTTCTCCAAAGGCTGAAAGCTAGCTAGTGGAGTGTGTGTGGGCGTGCTCTGACTTGGGATGAGAACTGTGTGTATATTTGTGGAGATGGCAAGACAAAGATGTGTGCTTGAGGAGTGTGTGTGTGGGCTGGCCATCCTCCCTCTGTTATCACTATAGCCATTGCTTCCACTCAACTCTGTAGTTACTCTAAATCACTCCAAAAATGGCAGTTTGCTTTTTATCTCCAGCACAGTTGGTGGCAAATGAGTACATGTGTTCATGTGAAACAACAGCTGCTTTAATGTGTTTATTTATTTAATTATTTAATTCAAAGATAAGACACAATGAAAGGTGAAGGGCGAGTTGATAAAAAACAAACATTAATAAAAAGCAAACAAGAAAAGAGCAAATAATAGAAAAAGCATCAAATTTCATGAAGTTCACAAAGCAATGCATAGAACTTTAATTCACTCTTCTATATGAAGGTTCCTAAATTGTTCTTGGCCTACATGTATGGTTCTGGGAAAAGCCTTTAAGTGGTGTATAACCTTAACATGATGTGGCTTACACATCTCATTCATAAAAAAAAAAAATCCATTAAAATGTTCTGTTGGGAACCAGAAATGGCTCATCTGTGTTATCCTGTATGGTACGTTTATTTTTAAGAGCTTAGTTTAGCATATTTTAGCAGGCTATAGTTGTCGCAGGTCACATTATATCTCTCCCAGTGGACTGAATATTGAACTTGTGCATAAACAGTTAATAGAAAGTGACCCCTGACAATGATCAAAATTGTCTTCAATTGTATAATTGTTTTTGGGTATTCCTGTAGACTTGATTTCCCATAACATAATTGCAGCTCATTCCTAGAGCTAATATTAGGCTTACTTGGAACATTTGCTCAGTCAGCTGCATGTTATTTTACATTGCTGTGCTGTCAGGAAACCATGTACAGTGAACTTAGATATCAAAATTAAGGAGCTTTTCAGTCACAGTTATTTTTAAAATTGTTAGCTGCTGTGCTTACAACAGTCAGTGTTTAATTTTCTGATTTATTATGAGATGGCTGAGAAATATATTAACAATTTAAACAAAAATTTTGACATGAGTTCAAAGTCATTAAATGAACAACTTTTATTGGTTTTTAAACTTTCTGGGTTTCAAGCCAAAAGTTATGTTTGCCCATGCTCTGATGATTTTGATGATGGTGTAGCCCTTATGAGTAACTCTGAAGTGAGTGATGTGTGTTTCAACTTGCTAAAACTGGATATTAAATCAGAGACTTCGAATTTCAGAGGTGGCGATATCATATTTCAAACATTAATGCCTCAGTAGGAGCAGTGAGTAGAGGAAGTTCATGCATCAAAAACCAAATAGTGTACGTTCACACATAGTCACTGATTCTTGTTAGAAATTGAGGACTACATTCATTTTGATGGTCACATACGAGAGCAAATTAAAATTAGACTGTTGAAGTCATATAGTATATGAAAAGCTTTATGCTGGTCAACAACTGCTTTATAGTTGAAAATTACACAGCATGATCCACAACAAAGCACCACTTTAGCCAATACGTGAACATAATTATACATGTTCATTAATAGGAGACTCACTTGTCGTGCTGCACAGCAAAGAATCGTTTAAATCATGTAAACAATGTAATGTGGATACGTCATGTATGCTCTGAATGTGCTCTGTACCTTTGGTTTCTATATTTCAAACACCATATTAATCATTCTGAGACATCATACCACACTACACATTCAAACACGTCATTAGCTTGATCTGGGTTAATGAGGACATAGAGTCTGTGTGTGTGTGTGTGTGTGTGTGTGTGTGTATTATAGAAGAACAGTTCTTAACTTCACAAACGTCTAGAAACATCCTAACTGGACAAAATAAACAAAATTTCCTCAATACTATCCTAACTTCAAGACAGCATATCCAAACTTTTGTTTAACCGTTCATTTCCATTGTTATTGTTTTCTATTGAAAATACAATGATTTGTTTTTAGGCAGATGTGACAGACAGTGTAACATATCGCAAAGGGGTGGTTTCACTTGTTAGAGTGAGGTTGGGTTTTTAACCTGCGTATTTTTGTTGGTGAATACTTGTCTAATAAAACATAGTGGTGAATGATGAGGAGGCTGTAGTGACATGTTTATTAGGAGGAACACGAGCATGGCCTGCTGGCTTAAGCTTTGGGAAATGGACACTAGGGAGCAACATGACCCATTAAACAGAACAGGATTCTGTCAATAACAATAATAACTTTTTATTAACGTTTTCAACACTTTGGTGTTTGACATGTTTTACACCAGTAGCTGTCTAGCTCACTAACTTAACCTAACTACATTGTTTACATTATTATGATTACCTGTTTATGTTTCTGTTGATCTCCAGTTGCTTAGTAACAGATATGACAGTTTATTATCAACCTCATTTATGATGTGATGTTGAGATTAGATCCTGGAAGGTAAGATATGTCTCCTTAATTAAGATAGGACGTGTTTCTGTAATACACATTTGTGTAAAGTCTTAAATTCACCTTGTCTGATCTTAATTTAGGCGAAAGTCAAGAGATTGGAAGTGTCTGTAATATGGCCCAGGACATGATTTAAGGGGGGGATGAAAGGGGAAAATCATTTCTCAATCAAAACAATATCAAAAGTCATCCGTGTGCATAAATTGCTGTTGCTCCTCTGTATCCCCTATGGTCTAATTAATTATTGTCGTCTATGCATTCTAATCACAGTATAAGATGAAAAGGTGTTTTTCCTGTGCTAAAATAGTAAAAAACAAACAGCCATCTGTTTGTCATCGATGTGCCACCAAAACAGCTCCAACCCACCAAGGAGTGGACTCTACAAGACCTCTGAAGGTGTCCTGTGGTAACTGGCACCAAGATGTTCCTATGAGTTGCAAAGTAAAGTTGCTGCAGATCAGACTTTTTGCTCCAGCACATCCCACAGATGCTCAATAACATTGAGTTCTGGGAAAGTTGGAGATCAGATCAAGACCCTTTGTCATGGTTTTTAAAGCATTTCCCGAACAGTGTGTGCAGTGTGGCAGTGTGTGCACTTCTCCAGGTAAACAGTGCACACCTACCCGGCCTTCACAAGATATGAAAGAAAATGGGACTTATTATCCAAGGTCCAGTTTCAATGCTCACGTGCCCACTGTAGGTGCTTTTGGCAGTGGACATGGGTCAGCTCAGACCAGTCTGTGGCTACAAAGCCCTGTAGGGAGCAAAGTCTGATACACTGAGAGCTGTGACATGTTCCTCCTGTGACCATCATTGAAGATTTTTGTGACATGCGCCATAATAGCCCTTTTGTTGGTTCAGTCCAGACAAGATAGCCTTCATTGCCTTTGTACATCACTGAGCCTTGGGCGCCAACCCCCCTGTTATGGTTTGTCCCTCCTTGGACTACTGTGGGTAGGTACTCTCCACTCATGACCAGGAGCACCCCATGTGCCTTGCCATTTTGGAAATACTGACCCAGCCATCTGGCCATAATGATCTAGTCTGCATCCAGAATGTCCAAAATGTGAGAACCAGCTGTTCATTTACCGTCTAATATTTCCTAGACATGGGCCATTGTTACGAGATAATTAATGTTATTTGCTTCGTCTATGAGTGGTCATCGTGTTTTGGCTCATCGGTGTATATGTACAGCCACCATCCCACCATCCCCCAGTAAAGCAAAAAACAAATGTTGTAGACACTACATGTTGACTATGAATGTGAATTCTATTACATAAGGCAGTGCTCAGACCTCAGCTTAGTTTTCTGGTCAATTTCATTTGTAAGTTTGGCTATTGTCTAATTTGTGGGAAAAGACCAAATTGCCACAGTCCATTTCAAGCTTTGTTCTCAGAAATCTTGCCTGCAATTGAGTCCTGTCTCTTTGACATATACCAGCTCTCCTAGTTTGCCTAGGCACAGTCATAATTGAAGCCAGTCCTTTGCAATTAAGGTCTTATAAAAAACAAAACAAAAAAAAAAACGTAGAGCAAATCCAGCTCTAATGAATATACAGCTGTCTGGCACAATTATAGGAGCATGGAGAGATAATTAATCTTGCTCGTTCTCTCACTGTCTGTTATTTCACCCTTATGCATTAGCAGACATCTTCCACTCATCAGCCAGGGCATGAAGAACAAGAAGAGGCATCAGACACCTAATGGTTTTAAGGAAGCACTTTTATTTGTTGTCTTTTTTGATGTTTTTGTCATGATAGGATGTGCTTAGTGCTTTGCAGAGGTGGATGAAGTACACAAATCATGTACTTGAGTTAGAGATATCCAAGGTAAAATATCACTCCAGTAAAAGTAGAAGTCCTTACTCTAGACCTCAACCTAAGTAAAAGTACAAAAGTATTTGCCTTCAAATGTACTTAAGTATCAAAAGTAAAAGTACTAAAAGATTAATTATGGCTCTGATGTTTCATGAACTTCATGAACTCATTTCAGGTGAAAGTCCTCCAGTGTCTCTCTTGGTAAACCAGTCTTTTAATAGAACGTCATTAATTAGTGATGCTGACGTCTATTAAAATGATCATAAGCTCAAAACACTGAAGGTAAACAGTTTCCATCAGGGAGAACCGAGTGGCTCTGAAATCACTTTTACACACAAGCAAAGTTTCAGTTTAAGATTTCTTTGTAAATTAGTTACAAGTTGAAAAAAACTGGCTTTAAACTCAGGATCACGAATAAGTTTTCCTTTACTGTATTGATCTGTAGGTCTCTGTTCATAAACATGAACTAACCAAAACTAATTTACTATAGAATGAAAGTGTTTGTATGAATTCAGAAAAAAAAGAAACGTGCCAGTCACGACTGCATGTGTGTACATATTTCTATATTGTAGGAATTAGGATGTTCATGTTGGAATCATTTTCTGGATCATCCATCTTTTTGAGGTTTAATGGTGCAACACATCAGAGATGAGCAACAAAGAAAAACATCAGCAAATATACAAATAAATAAATAATCATGTTAGCAGATACTACTAATAGGCTAAAGTCTAAAGCTCTACGGAAGTGAAATACTGTATATTACAAGCCCATTATGTATGAATTGTATTCAAAGTGATTGGGAGTGTTTTCAAACTTACACAGCAGCTTAATTAATAAATCAAGTTATTATGTATTTACTCATACATCAAGCAATTCCAAAGGCTTAACACTTACGGATTTCATTAAAGTAATTATTCTTATTGTATTAGTTCTTCATGATGACTCTGCTTCCGACCTTTTCATTTTTTACTATAGAACTGAATTAAGACTTGTGTACTCGTCCTCTAGTAATTATGGTAAATGAGTCTATTCACTCTGCGCCAACAGCTGAATTTTGTGCAGAATCATTTCTCCAACAAAAGAGCAAATTGGTCAGTTCACAAAGAGGCCTTTCTCTTTTCTTAGTTAGCTCATAATTATCTGTACTTTGCTTTTTGGCCATGTCTTTTTATTGACCAGGGGTGTTCGCAAATGGAAATGGTCTTGAAGCAGGAAAGCAAATTCACTGGTAATGTTTTTACGTTATAGTACAGAACAAGCGCTGAATGCTTGCTGTTCTCTGATGCCTTTCAGATCAAGAGCGGATTGGGAAAGAGTCAGCATATGAGCAAGAGGGCAAGGTGATGTTTGTGATCAATGCTGTTTACGCCATGGCCCATGCACTCCATAACATGCACAAAGACCTGTGTCCTGGCAAGGTGGGACTTTGCTCCAAAATGGACCCTGTTGATGGAACCCTCCTGCTAAAGTACATCCGCAAAGTCAACATCACAGGTTAGCACCTCTTTTAACTTGCATCACCGTGTTTCTGTCCAAAGAATCCATAGTCAAATGCTAAAGATGTTAGGTTTGGTTAGTAATGTTTGGCCTGTATGTGTTTTCAGTTTTAAGGAGTATTAATAGAGCACATACACAAGGAAGGCGTAGAGTTGAAAAGTGGCCTACAGATCTTGCTTTTTATATACTCCCCCCAGATGTATATTGTCAACAGACTGCTGAGCAAATAAAAGAATATTACAAAGATTAGCTGTGGGGATGGGTTTGAATTGTGTGGGATCCAAAAAATCCCTGAAGGGCAACAGACGGCTTTTCAGTCTTGAAAAAAAAAGTGTTGAAAATGTGCAAAGCATATTCAAACCCTCACAAGGCTCTTTCCCAGCCACTGCTGTCTCAGTTAACGCGGTTTTCAATGAGCTAACAAACACTTTGAATGCCCCAATCCTCTTCCTTCAATGACAGCAAAAATTAAAAGCTGTGCTAAGAATTTTAATGTCTTCTGCACTGAAAAATGGAAACACTGAAGCAGATCCATGTGAGGTATGCTGCCAAAATATGGCAACCTCTGTATTAACTTAATAGCCCACATGCTGAGATTTAATTTTTTCCCCGAGGTCCACTTATGAACACTTGTGTGGATTTATGTGTACAGTTACAATTCGTTTAAATATTCTAGTCTTACTTTCTTCCTTAGAAGTGAATAGACTATTATTGTTGCTGTGTCTTTAACGCTGATATACACAACTGTGCAACAGTCAGACACCATCATTTTATTTATTTAATTAATCAGGAAATAAGCAGAAAACATTTAACAGAAATTTACACAGAAGCATCAACAACTAAATATGATATAGATCTAAATATAGATTATTTCAGCATTGTGTTAGGGTGTCACAATATGCATGCTAATATGGTGTCCACCTATAACCCCCTCTCACTCCTATCAGCCAGAATGTAAGAGCCCATTTTCACATATAAATGCAAAATGATGTAGTAAATGAATATGTAAAGCTGAGTTCTTTAATATTGAGATATAGCTTTATGGCGTATATATTTTTTGCTTACGTTTGTATGCTTATTGCACTTTTGCTTATATTCTGCTTTATTTATTTTGTGTCTTTGGAAAAAATTACTTGTGCTAGTGTCTGTCCAGCAAGCAATGTTGTCTTTTTAGAGACAACAATGGAAATCCCCCAAACAAATAAATAACTACATACACACATACATACATAAATACATAAATAAATAAGAAGAATGCTGTATAATGCTGAAGTTATGTTAGCATAGCAGCTTTTCTTTATTTCTGTATCTAAAATGTATCTTATCAGGATGCAATAATGATGTATGTAAAATATACATAAAATAAATGTGGAATTTGCTTATCGTTACAGCCCCAGTACTTAGTTCTGTGTCCACTGTTTGTAATTATTACAGCTTCCATTGTTCTTTGTAGACTTACTTTCAGTTTTTCAAAGAAATCTACAGGGATTTTCCTGCAAACGCTTCCAAAGTTCACTCTTTGAAGTTGGTTACAGTTTCTGCTCCTTACATCAAACATATACAGGCAAATGTATTGTACAGAAATGCATTTCTGATATCACAAAACAATGAATTCAAAATCGGCTGTTGCTGTAGAAAGTTAAGTTTGCCATAAAATGCTCTTTAAACTCATGCATAAGCATTGTAAGACATGAATCTGCTCAACACAGCACCACTAGATTTTCAAGTATTGAATTTTTATAATTAGAATGATTTCATTCTGAGTAATTGACAGAAACCTGTGTAGTTATGTGCTCACACTGCACAGCAGTTCTCAAAGGGCTCAGAGATTTCATATAGCTCGAGACCATTATGTAGCTCCTTACCATCTGTGCTGTTACTCCTCCACCCACCCGCCCCCTTTTGAGTCTTTGAGTGAGGTTTATTAGAGACTTCAGTAGACTGAGCTTGTTGGTGCATCTCAGTTTGCCCCTAAGCTTTTCCATTAGCCACTCTGCTTCCATTTGTGCATTCTAGTGAAGGCCTGCAATCTTGGATTGTGTCCTAAACTATTAGCAGTGAGGAGGAGTGGCTCGTAAAGCCCTGTAGAGGCAAGCTCATGAAAATTACCTCTGATATTTATATCCCATAATTCTTTGCGACAGGGGCGGGCAACGAGTGCCACTTGCAGTGAAGTGGGAGTGAGCAAGGGGAACATTGAGACCGGCCCAGAATCAAGGGCCCCATCAGTTTCCTATCTGCACAGCCTTCTGGAGGACACTCAGAGCACTTAAAGCACAGACTTCAGTTTCTTCCGTCTGTGTCTCCATTGATGTGCTTTGCTGTTATTATTTCCATTTTTTGATGTTTGTAACAATATAGCTCCTGTGGAAAATGTTATTGAGAATGAAATAGAGCAATAAGCCTGTTCACATTGCAGCTGAGAGGAGTCATGGTTCACTGTTGCTTGGATAGCTTTAGAGCTTTTATCCAGAACTGATCGTACTGTTCTTTATTTCAGCACTTAAAGAGTGAATATCATAGAAAAACAATTCTTTCTTGCTTATTTGAAATAAAAGAGATTGATGTAGTTTGTACAAGTTGTTAAAGTGTCATACATACTAAAACATACCCATTTCACACAGTCTATATATTAAAACTTATGTCCTGCTTTGAAATCACTGTTTTTGTGATATCATGAAAACTTAATTTTTTGCATATATACACCTATTTAATCCATAGCAGTTTGGAGTTGTTGAGTTTGGATTGCTTTTTAAATGAAGCAATATACACACAAACAAACATTTTCTAAACCGCTCATCTTTCTGGGTCATGGGAGGTGCTGGAGCCTATCCTAGTGATAATTGGGTGGAAGGCAGGATACACCCTGGACAGGTCACCAGTCTGTTGCAGATGAAGCAATACAGAGCAGCTAATTAAAACAGAGGTCATTTACTTATGTCAGCCTTAAATGCTGAATAACAAAAACTGTCTGTGTAATTCTGAAGGATAAATAGAAGTTGGAAAATGGTTATGTAAAAATTAATTATGTGCATAAAACTACACAAATGTTATGTCTTTCTGAGGCTATTAAAATAGCTCTTCTAGTAGCATATTATTTGCTGTTGTTTTTCAAAGACCTATCCATTAAAAGGTTATTTAGGGGAACAAAAGCAAATATGTGTAAATAATATTAGTTAATCCTTTTTGATACCTTTATTTTCAAGAATATTCTGAATATATTATTTTGTTTACATCACCTTGTAAGACCTTTTTTCATCAAGATGCTGACAAATGTTTAAATGTTTAATGTCATTCATTCATTCATACATTCATTCATTTCCATTTGCTGTTGTTCTTGTCTTCAAACGTTGGGCCAGATGTCATCAAACATTCAAGAGTTACAATAAGAGCCACTTTAGACTGTATTTAATGCCAAAAAATGGGCTTTTATGCAACTGTAATATGCACTTACAGTGTGCCTGAAATGAAGGTTCAATTTAATCATGCAGCACAGCAGACTGTCCACTGCATGTGTGACAGCCTAGGGATGTGCACGGTTACTGGAGTACTTGGTTAAGTTCCCAGTGTTCGAATAATGAAGTCACTTTTTCTTGAAGGTAAAAGAAAATATGCAGACCAGCAAATCTGTGAAATGTTGCAGAGGGTGAGCTACTAAGGACATGGCGGAGAAGTTAACTAGGTGCAGAAACAATTCAAATATATTTCTCTGACATATAACATGCTGAACCACTGTCCTCTGATGAGAAAATATTTAGTGTAAATACAAGTCCTCATCAGAATCCAACATGACGCTGGTTCGCTGTGTTAGCTCATTAGCTTCTGAACAGGCAGCCTCTGTTGCTAATCTAACATGAAAACCTAACAATTTTATAATGTCAGAAATGCATTTACATACAGTATCTCCTCCTATTTAGCTTACAGCAATTTTGCTTTGCCTATTCATGTTGAAGTAATAAGGAGCAGAAAATGCAACCAACTTCTAAGACTGAACTTTGGAGGTGTTTACAAGAAAGATATCCTTGCAGATTTCTTTGAAAACCTGAAAGCAACTTTCTCAAAAAGAATAGATGCTGGAATAAAGGTAAAACGTGGTGTAATGGGGAGCGAGGAGGCGGACGCGTATGCCGAGATAAGCAAGATTTATTGAGGGCTAATCCAGGGTCATAGTAGTAGCGGTCCAGGGTCATAGAGCCAACACGGATTGAACGGGGGGCAGACATGACAGACAAACAAACAATAAGCAGGTTCACACAACACACAGTAACCAGAACAACTAGAACAACTAGAACAACTAGAACAACTAGAACAACTAGAACAACTAGAACAACTAGAACAACTAGAACAACCAACACAGCAGATAACAGTTCAGACAAAGACCAGCAAACGCAGGGCTTAAATACACAGGGAAAACGAGGGACAGGTGGAAAACAGGTGGAGACATTCAGGGGCGGAGTCATGAAATGAGGGGGCTAAACCAAAACAAACGCACATGGGCTAAACCAAAACACGAACACATGGACAGGACTGGGAGGGGCCAATCGTGACACGTGAACACATTAAAAACTTGATCATTTTATATTGTATTTAATTGTTTGGGCTTCTGTGTAATTTTCTGTTAAATATATTTTCTTCTTTTTTTCCTGCTGATACAGAAAAAAATGAAGCTCAAATAGCAAAATGAGTTAAAATTCACACCTCTACCCATCTGTCCCCTGCCTGATTTGCACTATGCATGTGCACCGCTCACACACACACACACACACACACACACACACACACACACACATACATATATACATTTCACTACACCATACGTACATTATATATTATATTAACTTGATGAAACATATTTCATCAGATCTTCTCTAACATTAGCAAACTATGAACATGAACCAGCTATACATATCACTGTAAAACAATCTTTACTGCAAAAACTACTATATAAACAGTCCTGTTCTATTTTCCTATTTATTGCTACTTTTATATTTCTTTCTATATCTCTATGGGTGAAAATGTTCAAGTTAGAGCAATGTTTCTCAAGCCTGGTCAACTCAATAATGCACTGTTAATGAGCTGATAAGTTGGATCAGGTGTGTTGGGAGCTGTGAAAACACTAAAAATGCAGGGTAGTGGGCCTCCAGGACCAGAGTTGAGAAACATGGAGTGAGAGCACAGGGAGACGAGAGAGATATAGACAAAAACTTGCTGTTACTAGATGTCTCTTTACTCCCTACACCGCGTAATGCATGGGTCATGAAACTATGGCTTCTACACCCACATAGTGCACTAAATGTTAGGAGGCTATGCAGCTTTGACTGAACGTAAAGGGCTTTCATGCAGACATATAATGCACTGTTTGTGTGTGAGAGCAGTTATGTAATGACCTTTGTAGTGTGCACTACATAGGGAGTAGGAAACCATTTGAAATTGCATCTGTACTTTGCCCAGCTTTGTTCTTGCTGTTGTTATTGTAGCACCCATATAAACTATTAATGCTATTTCATACAAAGGAAAGATAATATCACCTAAAGGTTCTGTGTTTCTACTGATAGAGTGCCAACTGGGCAGGAAAGACAGCTAAATGCATACGTAAATACTACTGAAGAACCATTTGTTGTGCCACAAAATGCTTACACATGTGGTCCAGATTGGGTAGAGCTGGTAGGTAAAAGTAATGTGCAGTACATATGCATGTTGTAAATAGGACGGGGGGCTGCAGATCGGGTAGCAACATTGCATGGTAACTGCATGTGCACATGAGGCCTAGGGTTTTAAAGGCCCAGCAAAATAGCCCAAAAAGCTCAAGTCAAAATGGAAAATGAAATTCAGTATCAAAAAGATAAACATTTTTAAAAATGTTTAAAAAATATATCGATTTGGGAAACAGTAACGCAGCCTGCGAGCACAAATTGCAGCTCAAATTTGCACATTTTCACTGTATCTTTTCTCAAAGGTACACCTGATCTTGGGAGTTGAAATAGTTTTATGGGAGGCATCTTGACACCTGATTAAAAGGTAGAGAAAAATCCATGCAAAAGCCCCTGCTCAAACTGTACTAAATTAAGAAGAATCTGTAATCAGCCACGCTTTCAATATCTCCACCCACTTTCTGCATGATCCTCCTACATTTTGTGCAATCTTCCCTCACGTGTATATACACAGGGGAGAGAAACGCATTCTTCATTCTTCCACGCTGTTTTGGCAGTGCTGTACCAAACAGTCAGAATGTGTCCAATTTGCATGGGTAGATGTAGTACATCATGCCCTCTATGTGTTCAGAGGGCTATTTTATGACCTTTGAGTTCTCAGTGAGAAAGTGTAAGTGCTTTCCTCTTATCATCTCATTTTAAGGACTAGAAGACATCATGTTGAGAACCCTCTAAATGAGTGATATCCAAACTGCCAACCGTTTAATGCTCTGAAGCACACTCTCAATTTTCAACATCATGATATGAGTGTGGGGTCTAGGGTGATTGTAAGAGCACCGTACAAATATTCTAGTTGAAAACACTCACCTCCATGATACAGTCCCTTAGGGTACCATAGTGATATTTTCACTTGTAGTTGCTGAGCATCTTCTGATAATGATAGAACTGATAAATTAGGTTGAGAAAGCATGGCTTGTAATACACTTATGTGATTATGAATTCCCAAGGTATAAATCTCTGCAGTTATGTACTTCAGTGTTTGAAGTGTTATTTGAATAAATATTCCTCCCTCACAGAATCCCAGTAATCCTTCACGTCTGGGTGTATGTTTTTGTGTTGCGCAGCACTGCCGTCATACCATGGCTGAGGAATATTTTCAGCCTTTAATCCAGCCAGGCTGACTCATCATGTTGTGGATTAGGCATCATGAATCTTCCAGCCACAGCACAAAGCAAGTGGATATTCATCAACACAAATCCACCCTTTCTGATCAGCACCTCTGCTTCTCAGTGAGAAAGCCCTGCCTGGACTGGATTTTGGAATAGTAAAGTAGATCTGGCGGAAAACACAATTTCTGAGGCTGTTGTTCTGACGACTGCAAGGGCCTTGAAATCATGGCCAAATGCTTTGAAAACAGCTAGAAGATTGTGAAAGTTCAAACTTTTTTGTCTAATTTTGTCTAATTGCACCTTCTTTGCTTCTGTCATTAGTCACAGCTGGCAATCCAGTGCAGTTCAATGAGAATGGAGATGCCCCGGGCCGTTATGATATCTTCCAATACCAGCTAGCTAACCAAACGGCTGAGTACAAAATCATTGGCAGCTGGACTGATAAGCTCAACCTCAACGTAAGTCCTTAACTTTTGTGTATCCATATCTGAGCCTAAAGCAGTGATTAATGATTAAACACTGGCCTCTAAAGGCCAGTTTTCACATTGTATCAGATCTATTCAGAGGTCATTTTGCAGTGTATTATATGTGTGTCTGTATAAGATGTTTAAAATAATGGTTGATGGTGTCCTAGATGTCGATGGTGCAGTGGCCAGGCGGTGTACAGCAGGTGCCCTCCTCCACCTGCAGCCAACCATGCAAGCCAGGCTGGCGCAAGAAGATTGTGAAGGGCATCCCTTGTTGCTGGCACTGTGAGCGCTGCGATGGCTACCAGTACCAGGCCGACGCGTTCACCTGCAAGACGTGCCGCTTTGACAAGCGGCCCAACAAGAACCACACGGACTGCTTGTTAATCCCCATCATCCAGCTGGAGTGGAGCTCACCTTGGGCAGTCATACAGGTCCTCATCGCTGTCCTTGGCATAATGGCCACCTTATTTGTGGTGGTCACCTTCATACGTTACAATGACACCCCGATCGTAAAAGCATGTGGAAGGGAACTGAGTTATGTCCTGTTGACAGGTATCTTTCTGTGCTATGCCACCACTTTCCTGATGATTGCCACTCCTAGTGTCGGGGTTTGTTCATTCCGTCGCATATTCCTTGGCCTTGGAATGAGTATAAGCTACGCTGCATTGCTAACCAAAACAAACCGTATTTACCGTATTTTCGAGCAGGGACAGGTGTCAGTGAGTGCCCCGAGGTTCATCAGTCCAGCTTCCCAGTTGGTGATCACTTTTATCCTGATCTCAGTTCAGCTTGTAGGGGTGTGTATTTGGTTCGTGGTGGACCCTCCGCAAGCCATTATTGACTATGAGGACCAGCGCATGTCTAACCCTGAGCTAGCACGGGGTGTACGCAAGTGTGACATCTCAGACTTGTCGCTCATTTGCTTGCTGGGGTACAGCATGCTGCTGATGGTCACATGCACCATCTATGCCATAAAAACGCGCAGGGTGCCAGAAACCTTCAATGAGGCAAAGCCCATCGGCTTCACCATGTACACCACCTGCATCATCTGGCTGGCCTTCATCACTATCTTCTTCGGTACCTCACAGTCACTGGAAAAGGTAAGATAAACTGGTGAAACTTGCTGGAATAACTGCATTTTTTATCCAGTCTCATCCAAGAGTGCCAATAAATATTTAGACTTCAAGCAGAAAACATCAACCAAATGATAAAAATTAATTTGAGACCTAATAGAACAGTGCAACAACAGATATATTAAATGAGTGAGGTTTTCATGACATTTAATTAGCATAAAGACAGAATGGACTGGTGTCATTTTGCCCACATAAGAGCAGACTGCAGACTCTGAAAAACATTAGGTTTTATTTCTTCTCCACCTAACATTATGCCTTCAGGGATGAAAGAGCCTTTGCAGTAGTGAAGAGATTTCTTTAGATAGAATAATTCATTGACAAGCATAACAAAATAACAAATGCTGTTAAAACGCTGCCCATAGGAAACCCTGTAAAGCACAATTTTGTCCCCAGCTCTCACACACTCCAGTTTCCTTGCTCTGCTCTACTAATTTCAATTAGCAGGCCTCAGTCCTTCTGTTTCTGAAGCTGAAGATAACAGCTTTCTCTCCCTTCTTCATTTTCATGTGATTTAATTAGAGTCATCCTTAGAAGAATGACACAAGCTAGTAATAGAGGATTTTAAGCCTACTTGCATTAATGCTTGCTTAAATGTCAGAGCAGTATTTCAGTAACTATGACTGTGGCTATGAAATTACTAAATAATACATTACTAAATAATACAATAATCAATGATACAATGGCACACAGAATAGTAAGATGGTGGCTTGCTACACTGTTTGGCCAATAGTACCCTGACACCCTTTGTAATTAGTGCATTTAGCTGCTTTAGGTTCACCTATTGCTGATATAGGTGTCTAGTTGTGAACACATTACTTGTATAATCTCCATAGAAAAGAACAGGATGCTCTGGAGTGGCTGCACACGAGTTCATCATGCTCAGTGATATTTATTGGCTAGAGAGGTATTAGTCACCCAGCACTGGGCTGTGGAGCAGTGGAACTGTGTTCTCTGGAGTGATGGAGCTCCGTCCAGTGCCTTCGGGATGAGTTAGAGTGGCAGTTGTGATCCAGAACTAATCATCCAACATACGAACCTGACCTCACTAATGCTCTTGTGGCTGAATGCAATCAGATCCCCACAGCAATGTTCCAACATCTAGTGTAAAGCCTTCCTAGAAGAGTAGAGGCTGTTACAGCAGCAAACTGCAACAAAACCCCCTTAATACATTTGAGTTCAGAAGCGTTAGATAAGCAGATGTCTGCAAACTTTTGGACATATATGTGTTTCATCTGTCTGTACCTTGAATTTCTTCCAATTTGCTTTTGTTTGATTTACCTTTTCTTGTCTCACTTTGTAATGGATCAGCCTATAGCAAAAAACAATACCAAACCAAAAACAACAAAGAAAAACAGAACATTATGTGACAAATTCTTACCACAACAAACAACACTTTCTGATGAGAATTAACATATCAAAACAATGCCTCACAATAGCAAACTGACAAGCTCAAAAAACACAGGGAGTCAGTCATGACATGTCCTTTTAGAGCAATTAAACGCCTCACTTCCTCCCAGCTCTTGATTTACTTTATCTGTCTACCTGCTCGCTCATCGCCCGTTTACTGCCAGACGTCTTATCAGCACTCCGGCTCCCGCACTCATTTAGCTTGTGTCAAAGCGAATGTGATGAATGTCACTGGAAGCATTCGGGATCATATGAATGAAGGCATCGGGTCTTTATAGTTTGTGATCAGCGAGCAAAATACCTGATGGAAAGTGGAGGTTGAACCAACATTTGTCTCGCTTGAAGAGATGTTATACAGTCTGGCAGTCAGGACAAGACTGACTGAGCAGGACGCTGAGGTCCAAGTGCAAGCTGTCCTACTTGCACACACTGCTATTTGTATGCATTCCCACCCTGGAGAATTGCAGGCTGACAGAGTGGTGCTAAATGGTTCACTTGCTGGAGATTTTCCTCCATTGTGTGCTTGACAGAGTAATTATTGTCTGTTTGAGAGCGAGGCCAACAACTCCTATTTACATACAGGTGTGTTTCAGAGCTGGAAGAAGCTTTGAATAACATTCTAGTCTGTCTCTTGACACATGGGCAAAGGTAGCCATTTTCTCTGTGAGTCTGAAACAGTCGCGTTCTCTTATTCTGTGCACTTTACTCATTATTTCTGCATTTCAATACAGCATATTTGCTAGTGAGGACTATAGAGAGGTGGACATGAAATTTGAATTGCAACTAAGTTGAATAATATATCTAATACAGGCCACATTAAAGCAGCTTGGGACCCTGGACTAACTCTATCTTGCGGCTCCTGCCACACCCCTATCAATGCAATACATTATTCATGAAAGAGGAATGCTGATTTTCAAGAGGTGTACATAATGCCATTAAACATGGCCGAGAATGGATATCATGGTATAATGAACATTTCTAATGGTTTTGGTGTACATATATATATATATATATATATATATATAATCACTTTTTTATCTGTGTCAATGTTATGTAAAATAAGGATTTTTAAGTGAAATGTTACAATTAAAATGGTGAACACATTTTATGCTAAATGTAATGTAAGAAAACTGTAAGGGAGTTTTATTTGCTCACATACTAGGCAGCAATACTGAACCTACAAAACACAAAATTGGATTTGTACACAAAGTTAGACAAAAAATACACAAAGTTGGACTTCATTAAAGAGATGCAGTGTCATACCACAGTGCTACAGCGCTGTAAACAGCATGTAAACACAGACACTTACTCCTCTACTCTTAATGAGAGATGCCACACATGGTCAAGTCTCAACATGAACTAGGGATGACTCACAGGGCCAAATACAATTTG
Source organism: Pygocentrus nattereri (assembly GCF_015220715.1). Classification (NCBI taxonomy): domain Eukaryota; kingdom Metazoa; phylum Chordata; class Actinopteri; order Characiformes; family Serrasalmidae; genus Pygocentrus; species Pygocentrus nattereri. Next base: position 16,108,781 of record NC_051236.1, on the reverse strand, counting down.
CATTAATGGCACTATTTTTTAAACCGCGTTTAATTGAGATCGCGTTAACTTTGACAGCCATAATATATATATATATATATATATATATGTGTGTGTGTGTGTGTGTGTGTGTGTGTGTGTGTGTGTGTGTGTGTGTGTGTGTATGTGTGTGTATATATGGTGTTTGCATGTGTTTTTGCAAAATAAACACATTGTATGCCACTTTTAGTAAAACCAATTTTTGTATGTCAAAAGTGGCTTATTATTGTGGGATGTCCCTTTACTTTAAAATTAGCCCCTTTACTTTAAAATTAGAATTAGAAAAATAAACCTGAAATATTTTTATTGTGCAAAATAGTAAATGCAAAACCGAACAATATATAGATAAGCACATGCGATATATTGCTTTCTCACACTAGTGCCACGGCCCCAGCAAAAGCAGTGCTAAATCATGTGCCATTTCTACAAGACTAAACTTGGCTTCTTATTTAGTAGGTTTTGTTTGAATGTTTCATTCCACCTTAAATTTAGCAGCAGTTTCATTCTGGCTCCTGTACAGGTGCCTGAATATAATATCTGCACCATTCAAGGTGCAACGGGAAATTAAAATAAAAAACTTCATCTTCATTGATTTTCTCAAGTGATTAGTCTCATACAAGCATCCTGTACACTGGTGCCTCTGACCATCAGGATCTGTTGGAATTTGGAAAATATTACATACTCTCAGTACCAGGTGGTCCATGGTTTGTTGCACACTTAAACCCCAAGAATGTTATCTGATGCAGCTGATTGAGTCAGGTGACAATTTGTAGACAGTACAAGAGAACACATAAGTGCTCTAGTTTCCATGATAGGCTAAAACCAATCCAAAAAGATTAGCCATTCCTTTATGCCCACTGGCTCGAAACCATCTCTAGCTCATCTCTAGCATGTGTTGCACTGCTTGTATGTCACGATTTTTTAAATTTTTAATAAATATTACACTCAGAAATTTTGGAACATTTTAATTAACTTGTCACAGTGTGCATATTACTTTATAACAGTATACAGCAGAATTTTTCACTGTATCTTCAGTTTATACCCTGATTACCACAGCTAAGCTAGTGTTATGTTACATTACATTAAGCATATACATTTCTCCATACGGGACCTGCCATATGCAATCCTAATGCCAGTTCAGGGGACCCTCTCTAGGCATTACTGTGCTTTCCTACATGTAGCACAACTTTTTGAGACCTAACTTAACAATTAACAAGTTGCTCATGTGCTGGGCTAGAAAGACACAAAAATATGCTGAGCTTGGGGTCCCCATAAATGATTTTCGGAACGACTGGTTTAATGCTGCTAAGATCAACTTTACTGAAACACATTTGAAACATTCAAAACTTTTAACAGACAAGTGGCATGTTCTTTACTTCAAATGCACTGTAGCAGTTTTAGAATGAATCCTTTTGTAAAGACATGCATATTATTGGAGTAGCATGTTAGACATCTGCCTGTCTAGCTGTTCAACCTAGACCTAGTTAAACAACACCTTGCGTTTCATATATACTTTTACTTCATGTATATGTAGTTTGTCAGAGCAAACATTTCATTTTACTTTTTATACATGAAAATATAAACATGCTTGCATTCATGAGATCCTGCTGGTGTGGGTTTCCTCTTTTCAGTAATTCAAGCAAATGTTCTGCGTTTGGAGAATCAGCTAAACACAGGTTTGTAGACTTGTGTCTACATACTCTGATTCATAGAGAACATAATAGATTTTCCTGACAGTTTTTTTTTTACATACAAAGGCTTATCATTCCATAATTATATGGACTACAGCACAAACTATCTGGCTTATTTAAAAAGTTTGGAACCTGCAGTCCCTGATCATTTAAGAGATTAAAACATGCCCTCTTGTTTAAATTAGCTAGTTAAGGTAAGCAAAATGAACATAGGTTGAAGTTGACTGAATAGCTGTACATATGATTGGAAACAAGTCATAAATGTAACATTGGACAGTGCAAAACAATCTAAATGTTTAGTCATTAACACATACAAAACTACATTTCTAAAAGAAAATCCATCAACAAAAACATTTTTCATTGTTGTTACTACTATTATTTTGTCAGTCATGCTTGCAAGGCACCCAGGTATCCTGGGTCCTGGGCTGCAACCTCTACTGTTCATTAAGTGAATACACCCTGCCATGGCATTATATCAGTGTTCAGGAATGGTAGGTCAAAGTATGCAACATCACTTCGACCCTAATCACTTTGTCAATTTCCATAAGAAAACTCTGATAGTCCATTTGCTTTCTGGGTTAATAATCCTTGACAAAAATCTATCTTTTAAGCTTGAATAAGTCCCTTCAGAATATCCACCAAGTTTAATTTTGTGCCACTCTTCACGTAAAGTGAAGTATTCAAGTCACCTCCTGAACCTTCCGCTTGTGTGATTGACAGAGTTACCATCTAATTTTAGTTTCCTGAATTGGAAGGGAAAGTGGAGCAGTGTGTATGCATTGAGACACTAGGGAAAGAGTCTCTGAGGACTAAACCCGTTTCAGTCCTGTGTTCCCGTTTCAGTTGTCTGCAATCCCTCATTAGACTGCAGCCGTGGTGTCTGCACATATATTGCCTCAGGCAAAGATACTGATGTGAAGTGTTTGTTGTACTCTGTTGTGCTGTGCACTTCAGTCATCGTTTCTGGATCATAAAACTTCATATTTGGACACTAGTGTGGATTTAATAAAAGTTGATCCTTTGCTCTGTTGTCAAATTCTGTTTTTATTAGAATAATCATAGAATTATGTTCACAACTTATTTTTTCATTAATGAGTCACTCATTGACTGAGTGACTAACTGACACCCACTGTTGCGCATGAGCAAACATCATCCAAGATGCAAATTGCAGGTTGTGCTAAATCTTGCCCTAATACCATAACAATATAGATAACTATATATCTATATATATGTGTGGGGCCCCTGGTCATAATTATATAAACTCATTTCCAAAAAAGTGGGGATGCTTTGAAAAATATAAATAAAAACAAAATGCAATGATGTGCAAATCATTTAAATCCTATATTTCATTGCTTCAAAGACATTTCAAATGTTGAAAGTTTGTAGTTTTTTAACAAATATATGCCAGCAACACATTCCAAAAAAGTTAGGATGGGGCAATAAAAGGCTAGTATAATTCTGAAAACCACTGTCTATGAAAACAGTTCAGCTCTGCATCCACAAATGCTAATTAAAACTCTTAAATGCAAAGCATTTATAAATGCCACTGCCTTCTCTGGGCCTAAGCACATTTAAAATGGTCTGAGGTGAAATGGAAAAGTGTCCTGTGGGCCTAAAGACCCCACTCAGCTTGTTATCAGTGCACAGTTCAAAAGCCAGTATTCATGATGGTATAGAGGTGTATTTGTGCACATGGCATGAGTGATGTGCACATCTGTGAAAGCACCATTAATGCCAGAGGTGGATGAAGTACACAAATCATGCACTTGAGTTAAAGTAGAGATTCCCAAGGTAAAATATTACTCCAGTAAAAGTAGAAGTCCTCTCTAGGCCTCAACTTGAGTAAAAGTACAAAATTATTTGGCTTCAAATGTACTTAAGTATCGAAAGTAAAAGTACTAAAAGAGTAATTCTGGCTCTGATGTCCTGTTATCATTTTTATAACAAGACTCACTTCATGAACTCATTGTAGGTGAAAGTCCTCCAGCGTCTCTCTTGGTAAACGAGTCTTTTAATAGAACGTCATTAATTAGTGATGCTGACGTCTATTAAAATGATCATAAGCTCAAAACACTGAAGGTAAGCAGTTTCCATCGGGGAGAACCGAGTGGCTCTGAAATAACTTTTTACACACAAGCAAAGTTTCAGTTTAAGATTACTTTGTAAATTAGTTACAAGTTGAATAATAACTTGCTTTAAACTCAGGATCACGAATAAGTTTTCCTTTACAGTATTGATCTGTAGGTCTCTGCTCATAAACATAAACTAACTGAAACTAATTTACTATAAAATGAAAGTGTTCGTATGAATTCAGAAAAAAAAAGAAATGTGCCAGTAACAACTGCATATGAGTACATAGTTCTAAAACCAAAAGGAATGACAGATTTCTCAAAATGTAGTGGAGGAAGAGATATCTGACTTTTAAATGTAGTGGAGTGAAAGTAAAAAGTCGCCCAAAATGGAAATACTTAAGTAAAGTACAGATACTCGAAAAAACTACTTAAGTACAATAATGAATTACATTTACTTAGTTACTGTCCACTACTGATTAATGCTGACGGATATATTAATGTTTTGGTAACATATGCTGCCATCCAGATGACGTCTTTTTCAGGGAAGGCCTTGCTTATTTCAGCAAGACAATGTCAAACCACATTCTGCATGTATTACAACCACATTGCTCCATATTAATAGAGTTCAGGTGCTAAACTGGCCTGCCTGCTGTTCAGACCTGTCACCCCAAAAACATGACAAAGGAGGACTGTTGAGCAGTTGAAATCCAATATCAAACAAGAATGGGAAAACATTTCACTTTCAAAACTACAGCAGTTGGTCTCTTGTTCAGTTTTTTTTAGAAAAGGTGATGAAACACAGGAGTAAACATGCCCCCATCCCAACTTTTTTGGAATGTGTTGTTGGCATCAAATTCAAAATGGACATATATTTTTCAAAAACCAATAAAATTTCCCAGTTTCAACATTTGCCATGTTGTTTTTGTACTATTTTCGATTAAAAATAGCTTTAACATGATTTGCACTTCATTACATTTTGGTTTTAGGTGTATTTTGCACAGCATCACAACTTTTTTGAAAATGGGGTTGTAAGTATTTATTTTTATTTATAAATAAAACAAAAAAATGTGGCCTGTGCAAAAGTTATGCTTTGGCATATCCTGTACCATATACAGCAGCTTGAAAACTGTCATGCAGCCAATGTCAGTACAACAAAACTCAGCTTATCTAGTCTTGTAATAAGTATAAAATTCAAATGTTAAAAAAATGAAATAACAGGGGGCTCCCCAGAGGCAACTGTAGGCAACCGTTTAGATGTTGGCCTGCCCTCAGGTGACTGCCAGTTCGATCCTAACGATGCTGTCAGTGGAGTCCAAGAGAGTAAAATTTGGGCCATTTCTGTTTGTCCATTCATCATTAAATGTTCACGCAATGTAAAGGGCACCTGTTGTGCTCAAATGATGTAGAAAAATAAAATGTAAAAAATATAGTCACAGTATTCTAATGGATGCATCTCTGGACTACAAGTCAAATTACCGATTAAAAATTACTGACATACTGATTAAAACAAGTAAAAAGTATTGAAAGCTGTACTATTGAATTTATGACCATACTGTAGTATTTAAAAAGCATTCTTTCAATAAATCATGCACACAACTTCCTAGGTGAATTTATGTAGATATAGGGTGAACACCAGTCTAAAATGACTGGTAGAATCTGAGGAGAAGTTGAGTCTATGGCAATAATATTGTATTCACTCCTTGTATCTTAAAATATGTTAGAGTTTTCTGTTTTCGTGGTTGTCATGCTAATTATGTCCTCATGTTTTGTTGACTTGTTTATTTCTCCAGGCCGTAGAGCTCCCAAAGGAAGTGTTCCAACGCTCTGCACTACCTGAGTGTTAAAACACATTGTGAATGTTGTTGAACCACTAGTGTTCTACCTGTAATGTGCATGCAAATTATGGAGTTACACAACATTAACTCAGTTACATAACATGCATACAGTTGTATTTAGTTAGATAAAGTTTTGGATTACATTGTCTGTATTTGTTCACCTATTTTTGGACATCTGGAGTATTTAGCCCACCGGGTTCTCTCATTGGTGTTAACCTTACCTCCCTGCTTGTGCTAGTAGTCTTTTTTGTTGACACTGAGCTCTACAGATCACAGCAGTGGGTCACTAATAGAGAGGAAGTTGGACCTCTTGGCAAATAAACCACTTTTGTTCTTATCAGGTTCACCTAATTAATTGCTACAGCTTTTTTTCTCTCTCTCTGCATGTAGTCGGAACAGAATCAGAGTCACTTAACTTATTTAAACATAATGAATGGAATTCTGCAGGAGCGGTTAGTGAGAAAAGAATGAAAATTTCATTGTGCACACCTCCTTTTTTTAATGAGCAGAGAATCTTCTTGTGCAATACCTTTATTAAAACAAACACCTAAATTCAGTACATTAGTTGGCCTTTCTTTGTATCTGGCCTGTCTTTGTATAAAAGTGATGAAAAGTAGGATATTTGAAATACTTTGTGAACTAATAGTTGATAGCACTATCTGGTAAAAGTGAATTATTTTAAAAGAATGGATGGCAGGTCGCAGAATAATCCAGTTTTCTTTCTTGCACCAAAAATATTCAACTGGCTAAGGCATGTTTCGTGTCCAAATTTTTTGCCACCCTCTCCTCCACCCCTTTGCCATCTATGATTAAAATTTCTAGATCCCCCACTGCTTTGCGCTAATGCTGAAGATATTCAGAGCAGTGTTAGAAGCTGAGAAGGAGGCATCATCTTACTCAGGGTTATACAGCAAACTTCACAGAATAGCATGCATATGAGTGCATTAATATTTCTCTTTACATACAATGTTTATAATCACAAAGCTAAGGGCTAAACTGTCCTGTTTACTCTGAATTATCAGGCTGACTGTCAACAACTAAAAAAATTGGTAACTGACTAATACTGACATTCCTCATAATTCTTCTTTCGGCTGCTCCCTTTAGGGGTCGCCACAGCGGATCATCTGCCTCCATCTTGCCCTATCCACTGCCTCCTCTACTTTCACACCAACCATCTCCATGTCCACCTTCACTACATCCATAAACCTTCTCTGAGGTCTACCTCTTCTCCTTCTACCCGTCAGCTCCATCTCCAACATTCTTTGCCCAATATATCCACTATTCCTCCTCAACACATGTCCAAACCATCTCAACCTGGCCTCTCTGGCTTTATCTCCAAACTGCTCCACCTTCACTGTCCCTCTGATCTGCTCATTTCTAATCTTGTCCGGCCATGTCACTCCCAACGAAAATCTCAGCATCTTCATCTCCGCCACCTCCAGCTCAGCCTCCTGTCTTTTAGACAGAGCCAGTTTTTAGTCTCCAAACCACACATCATAGCAGGAAGCACTACTGTCTTGTAAACCTTCCCTTTCACTCTTGCTGCTATCCTTCTGTCACACATCAGCCCTGACATCCGTCTCCACCCACTCCATCCTGCCTGCACCCTCTTCCTCACCTCTTTTCTACACTGTCCATTGCTCTGAATGGTTGACCCAAGATATTTGAAGTCATCCTCCTTTACGACCTCTACTCCTTGCATCTTCACCTTTCCACCTGCCTCCCTCTCATTCACACACATGTATTCCGTTTTGTCTCTACTGACCTTCATTCCTCTCCTCTCCAATGCAAACCTCCACCTCTCCAGATTCTCTTCCACCTGCTCTCTACTCTAACCCCAGATTACAATGTCATCTGCAAACATCATGGTCCATGGAGCCTCCTGCCTGACCTCATCTGTCATCCTGTCCATCACCATTGCAAACAAGAAGGGGCTCAAAGCTGATCCCTGATGTAACCCTACCTTCACCTTGAAACCATTTGTCACTCCAACTGCACACCTCACCACTGTCTCACTATCCTCATACATGTCCTGCACCACCCTAACATACTTTTCAGCTACACCTGACTTCCTCATACAGTACCACAGTTCCTCTCTTGGCACCCTATCATATGCCTTCTCTAGATCCACAAAGACACAATGTAGCTCCTTCTGACCTTCTCTGTACTTCTCTACCAACACTCTCAATGCAAAAACTGCATCTGTGGTACTCTTTCTGGGCATGAAACCAAACTGCTGCTCACTGATCTGGACCTCTCGCCTTAGACTTGCTTAAACAACTGTTTCCCATACCTTCATGATGTGGCTCATCAACTTTATACCTCTGTAGTTACTGCAGCTCTGCACATCACCCTTGTTCTTAAAAATGGGGACCAGTACACTGCTTCTCCACTTATCAGGCATCCTCTCACTCTCCAGGATTTTGTTAAACAACCTAGTTAAAAACTCCACTGCCTTCTCTCCTAAACATCTCCATACCTCCACAGGTATATCACCTGGACCAACTGCCTTTCCATTCTTCATCCTTTTTAAAGCTGCCCTCACTTCCACCTTACTAATTCTCTGCACTTCCTGATCCACTATCTCTCCCCCCGTTGTCCTCCTCTCTCTCTCATTTTCCTCATTCATTAGTTCTTCAAAGTACTCCTTCCAACATTCTCTGTTCACATTAGTACATTTCCCTCTATATCCTTTATCAGCCTAACCTGCTGTACATCATTTCCAGCTCTATCTCTCTGTTTAGCCAAGCGATACAAGTCCTTTACTCCTTCTTTACTGTCCAGCCTCTCATACAGCTCATCATAGGCCTGAGCCTTTGCCTTTGCCACCATTCTTTTCGCTATGCAACTAGCCTCACAGTACTCCTGCCTACTTCCTTCATCTCTCTGGTTATCCCACTTTTTCTTAGCTGCCTTCTTCTTCTGAATACTCTCCTGGACTTCCTCATTCCACCACCAACTTTCCTTGTCTTCTTTCCTCTGACCAGACGAAACACCCAACAAATTCTTGACAGTTTCTCTCACCACCTTAGCTGTAGTTTCCCAGTCCTCAGGTAGCTCCTCACTGCCCCCAAGGGCCTGTTGCAAATTTTCCCTGAACTGCCTGCAACCATCCTCCTCCTTCAGCTTCCACCATCTAATCTTTGGCTCTGTCTTCACTCTCTTCCTCTTCTTTGTTTCTAATCTCATTCTACAGACAACCACCCTATGCTGCCTTGCTACACTTTCCCCTGGTACCACTTTACAATCTCCAGTCTCCTTTAGGTGGCATCTCCTGCTAAGGATATAATCCACCTGTGTGCAACTCCCTCCACTCTTGTATGTGCTGTCATTCCTCATAATGATTTTTAGAAAAATAGTAAGACAGATAAAGTTTATATCACCTAAGAGTCAGCTTAAGTCTTTTGGTTAATCTTTTTGATATTAAACTATGAGATTTGTCCTCCACAGAGTTTTATCCAAAGCCTTTTGAGCTTACGGATTCAAATAAAAAGCACTTCCTTCCAGATGATCAGGAAAACGTGTGTCAGGCATCATTTGTGCCTCAGCAACACCTTTTAACCATTTAGCACTTGTCTGATAATTCTGACTGCCTCCGTTATTCTTACTGCAGGTCTGGGGAGTGTTGTTAGAGCTTTTCCTTCTCTTGACGAAGGAAGTGTTGTTAAGGGCCGAGATTGGCTGAGAGGCGGGTCACTTATAGTTTTGCAACTGATCAGCTGTTGATTAATAGTAAGTGGTAACTTTAATGCGGAAGTGGTAACTTTAATGAGGAAGATGCAAATGAACCATTTTTCAGGAACTATACAGTTATATTATTCTGTATTCTCAAGTTGATTATTTTTACTTACCTGTCATGCTTCCATCTCTGCGAAGGCTGCTACTTTCCTACTTTTTCTCCTTACTCCTACTCAAATTTCTTTTCCTACCAAAAATAACTTGTGTAGGCATAAAAAGTTTCAGGTCAGAAACTACTGAAGTACCCAGTTGCATGTAGAACAGCAGTGAGACTTCTTAGTAAACAGAATATCCATCAACATGGACAGTATTCTCTAAAAATGAAATGCTACAGTTTGAAAGTGAGAGATGTGACCAACAGAAAAGCAGTCCATGTGCTGAAGAAGAAGAACTGAAACCAAATAAACACAAAAATTAGGTATTAATAGAAAAGCATTCATGACAGTTTTACTCAGCTAAAATGAACTGATCAAATTTGGTATGTAGTTTCTACAAACCACATATGGAGCAAAAAAATCCTCCTACCCATTTCCACATAATGAGACCTTACGAATTCAGCACATTCCCCTAAAAATAAATCAAGCTAGCGTTAGTTAAAATATGATGGCTGTAGCGTATCCTTTCTCCATCTGAACAGTCTGAAGTTCGTCATCATTATATACTCCCTAACACCCCCTGTTTTTACTTTGTCATCTTTCATCTGGCATAATCCTGTCTGACTGCAGAGAGTCTATAGGATAGGGGGAAGTAGAGTTTATTCATGAGTCTCTGTAGATCTGCCATATATGCAGTAATTTGAACAGCTGAACACTTTTGAATGATGGCTTGTCTTTGCAGCTCTTTCACACAAGAAAATCCTTCTAGCGCTACTTAAAGCAGCAAAGAAGAGGGTGCAGAATCAGTCCTGTGTATCCCTGGAGACCTTTCTGACCTATTGATAATCACTGTTCATGAGAAATTATATGCTAGGATATATACATAATCCTTTTCAGAACAGGCTCGCATGTCCTCTGGCATACGAGTACTAATATCCACAGTGATCAAAACCATGAAAACTATGTAAACTGTCCCTTTAATCATAGCTCACAGGGAATATAGCATTGAAGGAGCATCTGTTCCAGTGTTTTAGGCCAGCAGCTGTGGTGAAGCTAAGAGCACTGTAGGATGCATGTGTGTTCATATTTATGTACATGTTTACTGGCGAAGGGCAGTGAAGTAAATACTCTTGGGGGGTGTGTTTGAGGGGTGGCTACCAGGCTCCCTAAAATTATTATTGGGCCCTCATATAGATACTGACACAGATATACACCCACGACTCACATAAAGGCCCAGTTTCTCAACTACATACCTCACCAGTTAGCTTCACAAGGTCAACATTACACAGACGGCCCTAATGTCTATTTATCTCCTCTGTTATTCATGACACATTTATTATTTATAATTTTTCAATCAGCTTAAATAGAAAGTCTAATGCAAACATTTAGGTGCATCAAATTGTTTGAGGCATAACAACAGCGAGTGAACAAGCAAATTATCCTCTGTTAATAGTTGAACATAATTTGTGTATTGGGCATATTACTTTATTTTCACTATTTTTTGCACTGGGGCCCATAAGATCCTAGTCAGATCATCAGGAAGGGGAGTTGCTGTATTTCTTAGAACTGGCAAAATTAAGGCAGTAGAGGTCTGCACAGGCTTGATTATGAACACACCTGTTTCAACCACATGTAACACCTGGCTGCACCCACAGAATCTAGTGGTTGTCTTGTGTCATGATTGGCCCCTCCCAGTCCATGTGTTCATGTTTTGGTTTTGCCAATGTGCATTTTTGTTTTGGTTTAGTCCAGCCGCTTGTTTTGTAACTCCCCTGATTGTCTCCACCTGTTTCCCACCTGTCCCTCGTTATCCCTGCTGTATTTAAGCCCTGTGACTGCACGTTGTGTTTGCTGGTCATTGTAAATTACATTTACAGCATTTGGCTGATGCTCTTATCCAGAGCAACTTACAATTTGATAATTTTAAACAGGAAGGCCAAGGTGCTGTTAGGAGTCTTGCCCAAGGACTCTTATTGGTATAGTGTAGGGTGTTTGCCCAGGTACAGTGTAGAAGGCAGAGGTGTTAACCACTACACTACACCAACCATCTTTGTCCTTGCCCTGTTTCATTGTATCGGTCGTGGTTTGATGTCTTGGTCTTTGTTGGAACTGTTTGGTTGTTTGTGTTTCTCGTCATGTCTGCACCCCGTTCTGTACATATTGGCTCTTTGACCCTGGACCGTTATGACCCTGATATTGGATTTGCCCTCAATAAAAGTCGCCTACCTCCGCACATGCGTCCACTACCTCGCTCCACGTCACATCTTGCCTGCAGGCACCCACTTCAACCATGCTGTGCCCACCTGCACCTGCTCACTTTGGATATACTTCCGTTTTGTATGCGTATAGCCTTTGGAATCTGTTACAGCTGGCACAGAATCTGCCCATGCAACCTCTGGTATCACAGAGCAATGCAGTCTCCCCAGTCCTGACCCATTACCACCTCCAAACATAAACATTTAAAAGTTGGAAAATAAAAAGAAATAATTTGCATATTTTCAGGCTGAACATAATTGTGAGAAATTGAACATAGCACCTCAAAATGAGCATGGCGTGACATCAGCATGTCAACAGACAAGGGTGTGACAGCATTATCCAAGCAGCTAGTACCACTTTGCTATTTTGATCTGTATCAAGATATTTTTTTTCTGTATTAATATTATATTATTAGTTAATTATACTAGAGAGAGCCAAAAACAAGCTGCTGTGGCATATCGCAAAGTAGGTTGCAAAGGTAAAACAGTTTGCTTGGGAAAAATGCAGTTATATTTAATGCAAGTTACATAGCTTCTTCATAACGGTTCTCTCTGTGCACACTTGCATCTTATTTGTTGCCCACACGTCTGCTTCCACAATCTTCCAATAATCTGATTATTCAATTCTGCCCTACCTAGCAAGTCATAATACCCACCCGCACTAGCCTGCAACATGTTGGCTGTTGGCCCGCCAGGACCGCGGTGCTGCTAAATTAATCCCGCCACAAATTATTTCACAGATCACGCAGGACCCGCGAGTAAGCCTTGCAGACCTCTATAATTCATTGTAAACGTTGCAAACTAATAACACATCTGATCTCAGCGACATGACTTACAAACAGCACAAGTCATACGAACTATCTTCCAGTTCATGTACTGTTATAAATAAACAATGTGCACTTGCAGCTTATTTATTCATTGTATGTGCTCTTATCTCAATCGCAGATGTACATCCAGACAACCACTCTGACCGTTTCAGTCAGCCTGAGTGCCTCTGTGTCTCTGGGGTTGCTCTACATGCCTAAAGTCTACGTAGTGCTACTCCACCCTGAGCAGAATGTGGCCAAGCGAAGCACTCGCAGCCTGAAAGCCGTGGTCACTGCTGCCACTATGTCCAACAAGTTCAACCCCAAGGGCGGCCTGCGGCCCAATGGAGAGGCCAAGACTGAGCTGTGTGAGAACCTGGAAACGCAAGGTGAGAGGGTTATAGATAATGGCTAAGTTAGTCAAGAGTGCCACAGTTTTGTATATTCCTGAAAGTACTAAAATTAGTCACCATCAGGTTAAGAACAAATGAGATGATAAAGGGAACTAGAGTCCAGGGTAAAAGAGTTGAAAAAGCTTCAAGGTGTTGCAGTTCTCCTTTACTGTTTTCTATTATGCAGTGGGCTGAATTAGGTCACTGAAAAAGCAAGGATGATGTTAGTTCTTAACACCAGCTTTAGGCGGGATTGGTTAATATTTCAGACTTTGTCCAGTCTATTGAATTTTGCAGATGTCACTATAAATTCTTAGGGGTAAATGAGTTCTCTTAGAATTATCCTATGCCTTATATAAATCATCCCCTACTATTTAGAAACAAGTGAAATGGGGCAGAATGTAGAGGGACTTTCTACAACAGCCATAAATAGGAGACTGACTCAGCAGAAATAACTTGGGTGTTTATGCAAACCCACGCCTCTAACTTGCATTTGCAGTGAGCAGAGAGCTTTGAAGGGTGTCCATGGAGAGATACAGCCACCACAGTCTAAGGTTTCAGGAGAATAACCCACTGATCTTGTAATGTTTTCACATAAAGAAACTGCTGTTCACTACAAGTAGGAGTGGGTACTTGCATGTTACAGACTAGGGATCTCAAAGCAAAATCACATGATGGCCACTGGCCAGGTGGTCTTCTCCAAGGGGGGGTCTGGTTACAATGCAGGGAAGAAAATGTCCCTTTCTTCATATATCAATGGTAGCTACATAATATATGCACTCATTTAGGTGCATCAGAGGCAGTGTTTATTAGCAATTCTGTCTAAACCACAACTACTAGTACTACTGCTACAAATTATTATTATTATTATTATTATTATTATTATTATTATTATTAGTAGTAGTAGTAGTAGTAGTAGTAGTAGTGTATAAATACATAGTGTTTAATAAAGCAATAAGCCATGAGAGGCCATGTGTTCCATTGGCCAACATAAAATATAATAAACTACACCATTTTTCAGAAAATAACTTTAATTATTGTTGTAAATTAAACTTTTAAACTGTTGTGGTTTGGATAGTGTAGTGGTTAACACCTTTGCCTTCTACGGTGTAGAGTGGGGTTCAATCCCCGACCAGGGCAAGCACCCTACACTATACCAATGAGGGTCCTTGGGCAAGACTCCTAACACCACCTTGGCCTACCTGTGTAAAATGTACAAATTGTAAGTCGCTCTGGATAAGAGCGTCAGCAAAATGCCATAAATGTAAATAAATTATGGTATCATTGCCACGCAACCACAGACCACTGAATGAGGAGAACATTCAGTCACCCATCACTGTATATCAATGATCATATTATGACACAGCACTGTTTAATACAAGGGGGGCATCGTGTCTGGGTGACCAGGTGTAAGTGTGTTTGTGTCTTACTGTCTGTCAGTCTGCCCTGTGATGGACTGGTGACCTGTCCAGGGTGTATCCTGCCTTCTACCCAATGACTGCTGGGACAGGCTCCAGCTTCCCCAGCAACCCAGAAGGATAAGTGTGTGTGTGCTTTATAAGTAGTTTCTGGTCACCAAATGACCACTGCGAGTCTTATCCAGCACCATCCCTAATCTCATGCTGGGGCTGAATCTCAAATGGCTCCCTGCTCCCTGCATAGTGCACTAAGTACAAAATGAAATACTTGATCCGGCACACCAACAGTGCAAAATACAGGAAAGAATAGTCATTTGGGACTCTGACACATCCATACTCAACAAATGATGCATTATTTGGCTGTAGAGGCTAGAACACTGTTTAGGAAGTACAGAGCCATTTAAGATTCAGGCTGAGTTTGATGCTACTTCTGACTGATACGCGAACTCTTAAAGTGTGTACGATTCATGTACGATATTGTTAGACATTTATACTGCTGTTTTACAGTTAGTCATACCAACTACTTTAATAAGTGCTTTAATTCAAGCCTGTGATATTAATGATGGAGTTGTTTAGGCTGTTGGGAAGATGACCAGCCTAGTTCTAGTTAAGAACATACGTTTCCTACCCTTCAGTTTAAACGAAAAACAGGTTCTTACTTCATCGATATACCTGGGGAAGTACTTGGAGCCACTGAACGTGGCTCACCGATTGTATTTTAGGATAGGAACTGTCCTTTTTATGATAAATATTTTAGTGTTGAGTTCAATCAAACAAAGTTACATATTACAGCAGATTATTTTTTTGGAATTCTTATTGTGGTAGCAGTAGCACTCTGGCTGAACATTAGTGAAGTTATTCACCAAGTGGAGTGTTTACAAAGTAGAGCAGTTAGCCATCATTAAATTCTATTTGTTTGTTAATTCTGACATGCTGTATCTGCCATCATGTCATGAATGGATCTACGAAGTCTTGTTGAACTTTTGGCCCAAATTAGGATAATAGCTCATTTTGTCAAGGTTGAACTACGTGCTTGCCCCGGCAATGTGCAGCACTCACGCTGTGTCAGGTTTTCATTTGAATGGTTCCTCTTGAGTGCAGCACTCTGTTTTTGCCATTAGCTTCAGCTTAAGTTGATTTTGCATCACTTATAGTGAGTAACCAGCCATAGTGGATATCTATCCATGCGATTCTAATATTTAGCTGTAGAAAAACAAGTTTGGATTTCAGGATGAATTGTAAATATGTGTCAGGTCATTTGACGCCAGTACTTGGAGAGCCCTGTTATAGGCCATGTTGTGTTCTCTCTTTCAGGACTCAGCCCCAAACAGACATACATCAGCTACAGCAACCACGCAACCTAACAAAGTGAAAATGAGAAGAAAAAATGTGAAGCATGATGCCAGACGGACAGCGTAATGTGGTTGATCACTATTATGCATTTCATATGAAGCAGAAAAAAAACATAACAAAACAAACTTTGGTAGCCCCACAGAAATATTCTAATGAATGGAAACCAGATGAAGATCCTAAAGGGGACATGTTAATAGGGCAATACTATTTGGAACGTAGCTGAATGCTTTATCCAGTCATTTCAAAAGGATCTTTCCAACAGTTATCTGAAAAAAAAAAAGATTCCCAAAGGATCTGCCCAGCCATAAAAGCACAAGAAGCAAATCCAAGTCACTGCTATGGACTTCATGTGTAGAGTTTTGGAACAAACATGGCAAGAATCAACCCCCCTGGAAAAGGACCTCTGCCCAAAATTGTTATGAACAGTGGTGCATGTGTTAACCAGAGAATGTAAAAGTAAACATGTATGCAATGCTTCTTTGTTCTAATGATATTTGAACAACTACACGTCCACTTGCTTATTCTGAATAGGGACATAGCAAGGATTCGACATGGTGGATACGCAATGTTCTGAAATGCTGTTGTGCTGAACATGTGACTCACTTCAAACACCCTTTTCGTCCTTTAAGTCTGCCTCTTCATTTCCAATGTGTGGTTCAAGCTTGGTCAGACATATAAAGGCAACACAAGATTAAAGTCTTCTCACTGTTTTGGATACAGACGGTAAATAACAGTATGTCATATTGTCAACTGTTTGCCCTTGAATCAAGATGACAAAAGGGGAAAAGTGTTGATTTACACAGAGACTTGGACTGTAAAGGACCCCAAAACATCACTACTGTCACCAGACCAGAAGATTTACATTATGGTAAACCTTAGTCATTTGGGTTTTTTTACTTTATTTGGTCATGTTAATGAAGCTGGTCTACAGCAGTTCTGGGCTTGTGCCATGGTAAAGTATTATAGCATTGTACTGCCATTAGTTTCATGTTTCATGATTCTGGAACTGAAATACCAATAAATGTATTTTTATAGGTAATGCAGAATTGGCGTCATGCAGTTTTCTGAGGAGAGAACCTCGGGATCCAAAGCCCATATGGTGAAAAGAAACATCTGAGTTCTAAAACTCTGTGATGTCAAAGTGCTCTCAGGAGGAAACTATGTATTCTGTTCTTTTCTACATTATTATTTCTTTGCTATGAGTTTTTATTTCAGTATTTTCCCACTGAAAGACACAGTAATGAAAATGTTCTGAATAAGTAAAAAATGCCAAGCGTATATCTTTCAGACTGACAAAATCATTTTTGAATATGTTCCTCTACTGTGATCTGATTTGTGTATGTGTGAGAGAGTGTGTGCGCTTATGTACTGACACATATGATCATTTAATTATAAAATATGTATAATTGTGAATAAAGCAAAAACCATACTGCAAATTCTGGCTGCCTTTGACCTCTGTTAGTGTCGGTGGTGGTGGGAGCTGCCATTAGGTGACTAGTTGTGGGTCAGGAATGTCACATCTCCTCTAGGTCATCATTCTAATTAACCAAAAGGTTGTTCCAGACTACAGTGACCTATCTAGCTCCAGCGACAATCTCAAGATCCACTGTCAAAGGCATATTTTACTAAATGAAGTCATTTGCATGATGTCATACATCACTATTATCAGGATCTCCACACATCCTGGTAAATTGGTAATGTAGTTTTCCAGTCATGGTACATGACCTGGGACATAGGAAAATTGCTAAAATGTCCTGGAAATATTAATGAGGTCCTGGAAAACATATAGTTGTCTTTTTAAGCCACTGATATTTTTTTAGACTTCCATTGAAACTCTTGTTCAAACACCTCTCAAGTGGATTTGATCTGCTCATTGGGGGCTTTTGTCACTGTTAGTGATCACCGATCAGAGTCTGCCAGGTGTACATTGTCATTAAACCAAAAGGGAGACAATTACTAAGAAGTTATGAAATTCATGTTATGTTTTGTTGATAATATAACTTGTAATAAAAAAAATTATTGTAACAAATTATTGTACTAACATTTTTCAGAAAAAAAATCAAAGTCAAGGCAAAATCTCCATTGGTGGTAGAAATCTTGCATTCATAAACTGCAGGAACATGTCCTCTAGTATCTATGACAGTGCTGAAGGCTCAGGGCTGGGTCAGCTTCAACCTGTCCACGGGACACATTGCAGATACTTTGAACACTAAATCTATGAGCAGTGTTCATGCGAGCAAGGATCCTTTGACTGCTCCTAAATTTGTTTAGTGCAAATGGAACATGGAGAGTCACGCCAAGGTTAATGCAAGCTATCAACAGTAACATGGGTGTGTGAGTTAAGCCTTTAAAACATCTTGAGATCCTTCCACAACTGAAAAAAATAGTAATTTCAAGGGTCAAATCCTTGGAGCATGTTTATACAAGTTAGGAGAATAATACAAAAATGGTATTGCCATAGCTCCGGGTTCTGACAGTGTTGAGATAACATTTGAAAACTGATATGTTTGTCATATTTGGTTCTACAACAGCACTTTGAAGACAACTTGCAAATTCAGTGAGACCATTTATTATTGTTAAGTATAACATAACAAAGGAAGAATGGTGTGGCAGTAACCCAGTCTAGGATTAATTAGCACAAAATGGAGATCTGGTGAGCGACAATAATTTGGGAACAAATCTCATTACTTTTTTTATTAATCGAGAGAAAAAAGCAGAGTTCCACTGAATGTTGATAGTTTGCTAAGACCATTATTGATCTTGCTTCTTCTATAGAGCAACACATGGACTCTGTCATATTTCTGCAGCTGCACTGTAACTGCATTGGAGCTGCTTTCCCCTCTGATGGGCTGCTCTGGTGTAGACTTATAAACGAACGATCCAACTAGATGATCAGTATTCTTGAAGATGTGCAGCAATGTTGACTCACTGCGACTCCATGTGAAGAAATAGATCAAAAAAGTATAGACACCATTAACTGGGGCAGTGAAGACACCTGCATGTAAAAACAAAGACAGAACAATAAAACATCCATTTCTTTATGAAAAAGGTGAGCAGAAAAATAATGTCACAAACGATAATCTGTGTAATTTCTTTATTTGGTTCTCCTATACTGAACTAATTTGTGACTCTCTGAGGAAATGTGCTTTTGTTCAGGACCTGTTTGAGAATTATAAGCCCCACCAATGTTGGTTATCACATCTTGATAGACCAAAGAAGTGTGATGATCAAAGGGACCAATATGATCTTGTCCTAATGCGGCAGTGAACGCCACCTGTGGAGTAGCTAAAGTCAAAAACAGAAAAAATGAGAGTAATTCACTTAAAGGAACCAGCAAAATTTACACAATCTTCATATTACTGTAGAAACTGCATTACCTTTGCTCGTTCTTTTCAGCTCCAATACAACACTCTCAGAGGCAGCCAGTTTGGATTGCAGTTCCGTCTGCTTCTTCTCTGATTCATCAAGCCTTCTTTGAAGCTCCTTCTCTGCCTTTTCAGACACAGACAGTCTTTACTCCAGAGTCAGCAGTCTCTTCATGACATCAAGTGTATATTCAGCATCACCTGTTGAGCTGTATCAAAGATTTGACAAATTGACTTTTGAAAATCTTGACCTTATAATTATTGTGGATCACTGGTAGACATGGACAATTTATAGGCTGACAAGGAATGTGAGTGTGGGTGTATATGCTGATTTTGTGCCCACTTGTCTATACTGGGCCTCATACTGAAGCACATGGAATGACTGTTTTTTTCCACAATGACAAGTATAGGTGGGGTAATTATAACAGATGCTGTTGATGTAATAGATCTGCTAAATTGAAGTAAACACTGTTAAATTAATACAAATGTATAAAAAATCTATATAAATGGGCTTTCCATCCCAAATAAATAAAAATGTATGCATTAAAACAAGTACAAAAAGTGAAAAGAGGCTGTGTCAAACACTGGCAGACTTATTGTTGACCATAAAGAAAGGCAGCAAATGTCAACAAAATAAAATTTAAATTTATTTACATGACAATCACACTCACTCACTTACTGTTCATTTTATCAGGTTCAGTGAATTTTATTTTATACTTTTAAAATTACATATTGCAGCCCATTTGTTCCTGTACATAATTTGTTACCTCACATTGACCCAACTTATCAATAGCCAGGACCCCAGAGGAAACCACTAAGCAGGCACTATTTGGTTAGTGGATCGATCTCAGCTCATCAGTGACACTGTCCTGGTAGTAGCATGTTAGTACGTGAGTGCTGCTTAGAGTGGAGCACACATAGCAGTGTTGCTGGAGTTTTAAAAGGAATAGTTTGTCCAAAAATCAAATTTGCATGATTTTCCCCAAATGCAGTCGATCAGCCAAAATGTGTATGATGTCAAAATTATGCATCTTTCGTTTAGAACTGGAGCTACAAAGCTAATATCACTTACAAACACCAACTATGTCAGCGCAACTTTTTTCATACACACTCAAACCCTTCAAATTGTATCTTAATTTAAGTTGCGCAGACACATCTGTGTGGTTTAGAACACAGTATGACTAACTTTTAGTTATGCATGCTAATAAAATCTGAAAATACTGTCCGAAAAAGTTGAAAGAAGGGGCACAATTTGGTTTCCTTCCTTAATCTTGGATCCCCAGAGTTCTCAAAATCAAATTTCAGGTCTCAGAAAAAATAAACTTATTATGAACTTATGCTGTTTGTAAGGGAAAAATAGACACATAAATACAAATTAGGGGACTTTACAATTGGCAAGCTTCTGTCTAATATTCTTCTACTTTAACTTTGCAGCACTGGTCTTCCTCAGGGTGGTGCTGCAGCAAATTAGTTCACCCAGTTGGTCCTTCATAGCCTAGCAACTGTAACTCAGAATTCCTCTCAACATCTTTACAATGTGCTGTAGCATATTTGCAAATCTGAAAACTTTTTTGTTTGGTGAAAAGTGGGAATGGATACACTTACTGCACCCCCCAGTGACTCCTCAGACCACGTCCTAGCTACATACAGTATGGCAGTAAGAGGGCAAAAAAGAAAAGGTAACCAACCTCATATTTGCTGTTTGATGCTTTAAAGTGATACTATATAACAAGCTCCAAGAGGATGATTGAAATAATACAGTTGTGAATTATGGGACTTAAACACACCTCTGTTAGAGAGAAACACTCATGATGATAATTTTGAGCAAATCTAGAGAATTGTCTGTAAAAAAAATGCTATGAAAATTTGCAGTTCATATTGCTATGATAATATAACCCTAAGCATGTGCTACTTGAATATATATGACTGGATAAATAATCTGTTACGTTGTACTCTGCTTTAGGTTTTATCCTGCACTCCCCTAAATAAAACAACAGGTGTCTTTCTTAATGTAACCAGTTCACTGCAACATCTCCTACGCCACAGAAAGGAGTTTTGGGAAAAAGAAAAATGTTCACTGTGAATGGTGTCCCAGTTCAGGCAAGAACCACAAAGATGCTACGTGCGATTCATCTTTTTGACCTTAATGCTGCTGTAGTAGAATAATGAATTCAGAGCATTTAAAGAGGAAAAAAGTTCATTGTAAAACAAGTTTCAACAGCTTTTGTGGTCGTGAAGCTGTGTAGATCAATATCAGTGATTATCCTTGCTTCAGTGTTCAATTTGTACTTTCTTAGTATCAACTAGCTTTGTTGTTACTAAGTGTTACCACACACCCATTAGCATGTTGTATGTCTCAAATGCTTTCCTTCTCACATTGTTGTCATATGGAAAATAAATTGTTGCTCCAGAGTACTTCAACCCTGGCACTGTTTTCAAATGACTAACTGAAGTACTAATGGCTGCTTACAAATGCCCCAAGCTACTCTGCTGTTTGGGCTGCAGATGGTGGAAAATATTTTCCAGCAAACATAACACCATTATGGATGTTCTCTAGTGGCTTATGCAGAGATATTATTTATGCATCAGCTCCATTTTTTGCCAAAGAGCTGAACTTCCTGGTGAGCCCATTGACCAGTGCATTTTAGCGCTGTGGGAGTTAATTCAGCACTATACAGCTGAAGCACTCAAGGACACTTTTTGTTAGAAAACATGGAGAAAACATCATGAGACCTGTTTACACCTTCTGGTTCAATTATACCACACATCAATACCGAAATCAAAAGAACATCTACTCTATCAAAGCTAGCAAGGGTAGTTCTAAAAGGTTCTAACTCAAAAAAGTTATATTTGGATGTTATTCCAAATGATTGCAGCTTGTTTGTTACCTGATATGTAATATACTGTACATTAGAACTGGGGTTGAAACTCACAGATTGGTATTAATATCATGGTAACACTTTATTTGGAGTGATCCTTTGTAGATGATTAATAAACCTTTAACAGATTATCAGTAACACTTCAACAATATATCAGTGAATTAGCAGAAGTGAAGCATCTGAATACACTGAAGGAAATATCTTGTAGATGTTCTGTTGATATGTTACTTGCATTAAGTAGATGTGTTGTTAATATTTTACTTCCATTAACCTGTTATTCTCCAGGGTATATTTTGATGTTTCCTTCTGAACTTACATGACCAAATAAGGCAAATTGTTCAGTAACTGCATGAAATAAATGTACATTTTTATTTGATTTTATTCATTTATTTATCTGTAAAAGTTTCCCCTCAGATTAACAGAAAATGTGTTTTATGATCACACACATATTGCTATATGCTTACTTATTTACTGCTGAAAGCAAACATCTTTCACACTCTTTGCATTATTTTATAAAAATGATTTTTACAGAGTAGATCACTGAAGAGACGCCATCTGTTTATAGTTTATAGCCCAGATTTGTGGAAAAATGGGTCGACTTTCAGTAGACAAAAAAATTGTGAGTTTAGCTTCTATCATAAGGGCTTAAAATGACATTACCCATCTATTTGACTGGAAAGAAGACAGTTCCAGCTCTCATGCAACACCCACCTTTTAAACATTGCTTATGAAATATGAAAGTTATGAAGAATATGATGAAGTGTGTTTTGGAACCACCAGTGGTCTCAAGGAGTTGAAGAGGTTAAGCAAAACCTACCCTTACCCACCCTCACCCAACACCTAATCCTAACCCTAACCTTAACCTCAACCCAAAACCTAATCCTAACTCTCAGTGTTTGTTTAATCTTAAAAGGACCACTCAAAATGAAGTGTCACCAATATTATATTAATAATTAATGTTTATTTTATTATAATTATCTTTTAAATAGGTCATGCTTTATTTTAGGTGGACATCATAATACCCTGGCAATGTCCTTATTAATGCCAATTGAGTGCTCTGCAAAATCTACACATACGTCCTCTGTTTCTTACTAAATGCTGAAGATCAGTTTTAACAGGTCCCTGTGGAGCATGTGCATGTGCAGGCATAGAGGAGAAATTGGGAACCAAACCTATGCTCCTCTAACTAAAAAGATATCAAGTACTTTTTTTAACAAGAAATTCATGTTACTTTTTACTGTATGTATTTGTGTTGATTCTAATGATGTGGTGGTTTTTTTGTTTGTTTTTTTTTTTACAAATGATGTTAAAGTTTACTTAGGTGCTTAGGACTTTTGTACAGTGCTGTCTACACTCTGTCCATTTTATCAGCTCCACTTACAATATAGGAGCACTTTATAATTCTACCATTGCAGATTGACTTTGTTAGCCCCTTTTTACCCTGTTCTACAATGGCTCGGACCCTCACAAGACCACCACAGAGCAGGTATTATTTGGGTGGTGGGTCACTCTCAGCACTGCAGTGACATTGTTGTGCTGGTGGTGTTTTAGTGTGTGTTGTGCTGAAATAAGCAGATCAGACACAGCAGTGCTGCTGTAGTTTTTAAACACTGTGTCCACTAACTGTCCACTCTGTTAGACTCAACTACTTTGATTGTCCACTTTGTAGATGTAAAGTCGGAGACTATAGCTTGCCTATTGGTGCACAGTCTGGACTATATTGCAGTACAGCAGTGATGCTGAGGGGTTTTAAAACTGCAGCAGCACTGCTGTGTCTGATCCCCTCATACCAGCACAACACACCACCACCACCACATCATTGTGACTGCAGTACTGAGAATGATCCACCTGCCTGTAGGGTGGTCATGTGGGGGTCCTGGTCATTTCCTTAAATATTATTCTATAAACAAAAATGATATCCTCATATCTCAACCACATGTAGCCAATTGTACAAGTTGACTCATTGTAGTATAGTAATTATGATGATTTCAACATGAAATTGTAACATTCATCATCATAATCAGCTTCAAACTATTCAACCTATAATTACATAATCAAGCTGAATGTAAGCAAATGACTGATCTCTGTTTGAAAACTGTGTGTGTGTGTGTGTGTGTGTAGATATGTATTACTCACTCAATTAGGTCATTACTTGCCAATGTACAACCAACACAGAGAAGTGTAGATAGCAAAACAAGTCCTGTTTGAAAATGAGCGAACACCTGAAGCGTCACACACACATGCACACACACACACACACACAGATACGCAATCTGTAAGATGACTGAAATATTGACACTTGACAAATGACTCATTATATCATATACACTAGAGTCCAGAGGTCTGAGACCACTAGAGAAACGGCCTTAATTGTACATTTTTTCTATTTTAATACAAAATCTTTCATGACAAATTATTATTAGCATAACAAATTGCATGAATCTTTGAAATATTTGAATGGATTTTAGAATCCTTGTAATTGGTATGCTCCTCCTTTGCTCTGACAGTGTGAAAAGTGACAAGTTGATTAACAAGCCTTTGATGAGTAGAGAGTTGTCTGAACACATGCTTCAATGGAAGAGATGAAACTAAAAATATCTTACCTTTTTGTACAAAGGACCTAACATTTACTTTGTGATGTAATCATATATCATCGTTGATTGACAAGTAATCTGGTGGCCATACCTCAAAGGCGATAATTGCTGTTTTGGCCTTCTAAATCATGAAAAATGATATGTGCGCATAATGTTTTATTCTCTATTACTTTTAAAACCTAAGTTGATTATGGTGTCTTAAAAAGGCATTAGGCAATGAAAGAGTATATCATCCCCCATCTCTGCTGAGAGTTTCCCAGAGTTTGACATACAGTGTCAGAAAAGTCTTGGCATTTTGCTAAGTGTCCTAGTGGCTCAGATGAGTTAAATTATGAAAATTCTGTAAATGTAATGTTACATGGTTTTCTAAAGGTATCTATAACTGACTTCCAGAGTGACTCAGCTGTAACAATGGAAAACATTCAATAAGAGCATAACAGCAATGGGTGCTGTTAGCATGCAAGTCATCATGAACCTACACCAGAAGAAACTTGTGAACACATGTTTGAAGAAATAACTAGAAAATATTGTACCAATTATTTTTAGACAGCACCCAGGCCTAGTAACCTAGTAAGAGTGTAGAATCCTAATTTATTTAATTTAATAATTTAATTTAATAATTTAATTTATTTTATTTAATTTATAAAACTTTACTTCCAGGTTTAAGTGAAAAAATCTCAGACGTTGGTGGTCTCAGATATTTTGAACCCCACTGTACATATTACAAAGTCTGCATACACCATTCACTCACTAGGAGGCATGTTGCTATAACTTGCCTAATTTTAGTCTACTTTTTCTGCTTGAGAAAACATACAGTATAATACATGATCATAAACATTGGTCTTACTGGATGAAAAGAGAAAAACTTGCCATCTTAGCAGTGCAGATTTGCGATTTCAGCCTTAAAGGGAAACTTCTTCGCTTGATCGGCAGAGATGATGATCTGACACCGACTTCCAACAGTGACCTATTATACATGGCTCAGGCTCATGTCCCCACCCACACTGCAAACTCACAGGATGGATATTGCCATTTAGTTATTCGTATTGCCTTAAAGAAAATGAATTCTGGAAAGATTCAAAAGAAAACAAAAGAGCACAGAGCACTCAAAGAGCATCTCATTATAAAGAAGTACAAGATTCCAATTGTATTTTACAATGATCTGAATTTGTTGCATAATCTTATTTTTATGCAGAACAAAAACAATATGATTTGTGAGTGTAGAGTGTGTCACTCTACACTCTTGGACTGCTAGATTACTGCATATAATCCTATAATATGAATTTAACAATGAATTCTCTTCATCTGAATTTGGTATTAAAAATAAATGATGACAATACTATAAACACAAAATAAACAATTATTTTTACTACTAGTTCAATGTACATTGTGGGTTTTATTTACCTCCACATTCCACAATTGCTTGTACATCATTCAAACATTCATAGACACCCCTTCTAATTAGTAGGTTCAGCTATTTTGAGGTGCACCCATTGCTGCACAATCATTAAATTGCACACACATTGTTTGTAAGATCTCTATAGAGAAACACTGTTACACATAAGCCTAAGTGCACCATGCTCAATGCCAAACATCAGCTAATGAGGTATAAATGCACAGTGGACAGTGCAGCAGAACTAATATGTAATATTTGCGTTCCCTGGGGTGATGATGCTCCATTCAATATTTCTGGGATGAGTTAGAGTGGTGTTTGTAAATCAGAACTAATCAAGTCAGTACTTGACTTCACAGCAACGTTCCAACATCGAGTGTAAAGCCTTCCCAGAAGGGTAGAGGCTATCACTGCGACAAAGGAAGACCCTTGATTTCAGCTGAAACATTGGATGAAAAGGGTGTCTACAAACTTTTGGACACAAAATGTACATTGGAATATTGGATCTTTAATTTTTTTTGTGCTCTTTCTATTATCAATAAAGCCAGATTGTTAACATGTCTGACAATGAATGGAAGCTATTGGGAACATCATAACATGATCTCAATTTCTAGTTTGGACTGCAGATGATTTCAAATATTTCCACAGCTCATGCATTCCAGTCTTCTTCAAAGACATGGTAATCCACAAATCTCCACTTTTTCATAAGGTTTGCTCAACATTTATGATAGTAAAATATCATGCAGGTCTGTCCCTTATTGAACCATTTCAGAACGAGACAGGCATCATTCAGGAAAAGTACACAGCCAGAGCAGAGCACAAATGAATTCAAAACACCAGCTTCCCTTGTGATGAAAGCTGAATATTAATGCTGGAAATGAAAAGGCAGATTTGCAAGTCAAACCAGAGTGTGTATATATAGGTGTGACTCAGTTGCTCAACTTATCACAATCTGCTCATACAGAAGTTCACAACACTTTATCTGTGTATCTGTATTGTTAGGAAATTGCTGCTGCTCTCCAAAACTCGAACCTTCCACGGAAGTAGCTTTAGGTCATGAGTATGTCACAACACAATTTTATCACTGAAGATATAAAGGCAGTCCAGGCGTTATGTGATTTTCAGTCTTGACCCTTGAACGGTCAGTTTGATCTGTGGCCTATATCACTGCCATTTTACATATGAAATTATTTTATACTGAAGAAATTTAGTTCTGATTCAGTTCAATTCAGTTCTTCAGCTAATGCAAGTAAAAGGGGCACTCCAGGCAAAATGACATGCCTACTGTCTAAACATGTCTACAGTGGTGCCACAGTCCTGAGAATGAGATTTAACAGTTTAAAGACTAGGATACCTCTGCTTCTAATGATGTATCTTGAAGGTAGGAGGAACTAAAGTGCTTAGGGGAGAATACATGAGCTTTCACTTCCAGTCAAAACAGCCATTCATTACAGGTTTCTTATTTTTCATTGTCAGAAAATAATGGGGGAAGCATACATTTAAAAGAACATTACACACAAACCTTTAAGTATATTAGTCAATCTATTAGTCACTGATTTGTCCATTCTTTACTTTTCTGCCCTTTACTGCCACTGCCCTCCAGTTAAAAAGCCAACCACTTATAACTTTATCCTCCCAATAAAAGATGCTCCCAAAAGAGTCACTGACACTAACCAAAGCAACTAAGCAAACACTCATAAACTGCCCTGCCCTGCCTGATTAGATATAAAACACTTGCATTAAGGAGAAGTCTCAAAGTCATGGATTCTCATCCCAAAATCCAATATCATCACTGAATACTGGAAATTTTTATATTATATTTAGCTGTTAAGGCTTTCGTGTCTTTTTTCTGATTGACTGTTTTAAATATACAAAAGGGTGGTCCTCAGCAGCAGCACTGTCTGTTTTAGACTTGTCTGCATGGGTGCATCTGAGAGCCAGAGAGTTTTTCTTACTTTTTGTTCCTTTGGCTTCCCGCAGCAGAGGGCAGATGAGGGGACAGCAGCAGTGTGTTAATCCGAGACTCATCCCATCTGCTGTGTGGCCGTGGGCTGAGGGTTCAGTCCTCTAGAGAGTGTCTCTGCTTTTCCATCCCGCCAGGCAAGTCCACCCAAATGCAGTATTTAATGGTAACCAACAGCAGCTCCCATAGGAACCTGTATTTGAATCTGACATGAGCTGAGGTAAACATACATTATAATTAATATTACCAATATCAGGTATTTTGTTGTATTATATTTTGGTTGATTTATATTGACCATAATACAAAAACAGGGAACATGTTGTTAGCACAGTAGCTTTCTTTTTAAATGAGGAAATTTCTTTGTTACTCTCAGTACAAAGAACTAAATATTAAGGTCTGATTTTATATTTTAGGCTTTCACGTAAATTAATCCACGAATGCAGAGTAGGTGATAAATCTGATGCCTGTCTTGCTTACAGACAGCTAAGCTCTGGTTTCAGTCGTGCAAGAAAAAAACACTCTTTGTGTGACCCAGTTACCATCACTGCTCAAAAGAAAGAGACCCCCACGGATGTCCAGTGAAGAGGGTGAGCAGAAAAAGGCCTCATTAGAACAAGCCGCTTCCATATTTCACACTAGTTGGATGTCCAGTGGAAATTGATGATAATTTTGAATATCATAGAAAACTGAATTTTCCTCACTTCTTGTAAGTAAAGGAGTTTGATATTTAAATATTGTTAAAGTTTCAAAATGTACAAGTGTGTCCCCAGCCCATACAATCAAAGTATGCCAACAAAACTGTAATAACAGCCTGTTTTAATTTCACTGTTTTCGTGATGTCAAGAAAACCAGACAGCGTGTAAATATACTCAGCCTAGAGCAGTTTAGCCCAATCGTGGTGAAGTTCAGCCCCAACGTCTTTTTGAATGAGTCACAATACAGCACAGCCAATCAGAACAGAGCTTGTTTACATATCTCAGCCATGTATCATAAAGAGGTGTTAATAAATGGTCATGGAAAAATGAACTATGACTGTTTTGGTGTGCCAACTTCATATATGGACATCATGGGAATAGATAATCCACAAGAAAAATGTAGGATATGAGACGTCTAGGTCAATGTGGGCTGGAAATCATGACACATTTTTACTCTGTACAGTGAGTCTGAGTGAAATGTGGGATGTGGCTGGCTGAGCTTGAACTTGTTCTATGATAAGTGCACTGTAAAAAGTAAAACAGGGCAAAAGTTCATAAGTTTAGTGTTTTTAAAGTTTGAAATAAATTAAAATATTGCTTTTGCTCATCTGAACTAAAATGTTGAACTGTTTCATTTTAAGTGTTTATGTATAATTTTTATAGGTTGAATTCACAATTCATTTTCTACAGCATGGGAGTAGCGCATGGCTGACAAGGCCCATTTCACTATACAATGAAAAATGCATTGCAAGCTCATGAATGAAATTTAGAAAAGCTGTCATCAGCATGACCATCAGGTGACCAAACCTGAACTACATTTCACAAATGCACCACAAGTACAAAAGACACAACTTCAAAAAAGCTGAAATGCTGGTCACAACACAATGCAAATGTTTTTGTGTGACTGTCAGTGGGGACAGTATATCTGTGACTGCTGATAGAAATTGATGACAACATAGATATTACAGTAAGTTCAGGGTTAACTTCGCAGGTTAGCTAGCTATCTGAGAGGTCATAGCTGTATAAAAATAGTTATCAGTCATAAACCATCAGAAATTTTAGAGCTATGCTCTACAGCTAATTTCCGTTAATAGTGATATTGGTTATCTGCAAAATCAAAGCTAGCTTTACAGGCCAGTGATTATACTGCACAGAATGAAAAAAACTGAACTGCTCCATCCTCTTTAAATGTCCTCTGGAATAATTTCCATTGTGTTGCCTGAGTTTGCAGAGTGTCTATAAATTTGCAGTGTATTTTATTACTTTGCTGAGTATTTGTAAAATTCAATGCAAATGTCTTCTATATCTGCAGCTCACCTATCCAAGTAATAGGAAAGGATGGTGAAATAAGATATTATTGCTTAATATGATTTTATACTATTATTTATATAATAACAATAACAATAATAACATATTTATAATAATAATGTTATAAAATAATAATATTATTTTTGCTCCACCTGCTGTTGTACAGAGACATATCCACAAATCAGAATGTTTCTGATGCAGGTAAAGTCATTGCATTTTGATGGAATGTTATGTTAAACGTTAAACAGGAAAACGTTGGAATGTTATGGGAATTTTTGTCATTTAAATGCAAGGATATTGCTGTGCTCAGCTGGCCAGTGTTTTTGTGCCTGCATAATTATAGAGGTTAGTTTATGAAATCAAAGAGTTTATAAATTGTCCATGTTTGCCCTTTGAAGCAACACCAGAACCCATCCTTTGATCTGCCAAACTCTGAACCTCTGAACATCAATATCACTGCAATATCATTATTCTGCAAAAGCTGGCCATATTACAGCACGTAGGAGTACCAACTTCATTAAGTGTTAAGTGTAGCCAGTAAAGCAGACTCATAAGGTACGGTGCAAAAGTCACAGACCACCCGTCATTTAGTTAATTTCAGTTAAAACTGATAAGTTATTCATTTTTATTCAAATAAAGTTATTCAAATAAAAAACAGAAAACATAATTACCAGAAAGTTGCACATCAAA
The DNA here is from genome assembly GCF_015220715.1 of Pygocentrus nattereri. Classification (NCBI taxonomy): domain Eukaryota; kingdom Metazoa; phylum Chordata; class Actinopteri; order Characiformes; family Serrasalmidae; genus Pygocentrus; species Pygocentrus nattereri. The sequence continues at coordinate 16,078,221 of NC_051236.1, read as the reverse complement.
TACTAATAGTTTTCAGTATTTAGATTGTCTGACATTTACAACTTCTGTTCTTTTTTGGAGATTCGTTTTTAACTCAAGAGGGATATTTTCCCACAACTCCAAAGTTCAATTGTAGAGGTTGGTTACGTTTTTTTGCTCCTCATAATCCAACTAATCCCAATGTTATTCAGTGATGTTGAGGTCTGGACTCCGGGGTGGTCAGTTCATTGTTCTAAGAACACCAGCAGCTTCTTTGTTTGAATTGCAAATTTTTTTTTCTTTTTTATTTGTTTGCTTTTCTCAGACCCAGAGGGTTGAGTCATCTCCTCACAATGGAAGGACAGAAGCACCTGTAGATTTTTTTTCAGATCACTCGAAGATGAAAGCTTTAAGTACTGTTTATCTGATGGTGACAGTGTTAGTGGGCCACCAGTTATTTGGATCATTTTTTAAACTCCAGTTTTGGAAGCTCACTTACTTCACTTATTTTTCCTTCACTATGCAAATGGACATTGATACACGGACCATTCTACTGATTAGTTTAAACTATCCAATAGTAAAATAATTGGTAATCCAAATTGGTAACTTTACAGGAGAAGAAAAATACCTACTTTACTTTTAATGTAAGTCAGTGGAACCAGATGTTTTTCCAAATAATCTTTGGCCATGTTTTTTGGTCCAATGATCATGAAATTTACATACAATGTAAAAGGTAACAGGCATTTTCAAATTATGTCAAAAATTGAAAAATGACAAAATGGAGATACAAGGTTTTCTTCCGACAACAGTGATATACAGTATTTACAAAGATTATATTATGATCTATTTAAACCCAGTGCACTGAGTTTTAATAGATCACAATACTGAGATAGTGATAAGCTAAACAGATACAAAATCATAATTTCTTATATGTTACTTTCTATTAGGAGGTGGCTATTCCAAACCCTAACCCCTAAAATTCTTTTTAAGTGAATTTGTAAAGGTTATAGAAGGTATAAAAAATAATTTAAAAAAATGCTGTCCTATGTTTTCATGCCAAGACTGAAACACAAAAAGTTTAAGTTCATAGGCAAAGTCTTATATTATAGTACACATTATACTATGTGTTAACCACACCCCTGGCCCCGATGGCCACATAGTGAGCAAGTAGACCCCCTGTTTTTGAAGTGTGTTCCAAAGTCTGGTAATCAGCATATAACCTTAAGAATTATCAGTTGACACACATATATTTTGCAAAATAAACTTTTTTGTCTGCTTTAATAAAAATTACTATGATTATAAGTGGGTACAACTGTTCAAAGTTGTGTTTATTAATCAAGTACTGGTTAGTATTTTATTAGGTTTGTATTTTATGTTATATTTATGATAAAAATGATCTAAAATTGTCACTTAACAAGTTTCAGTAGTGTTGTAATTGCTTTGATAGTGACAAAATAAAATATTCAGTTTGTTCATTAAAAAACAATAAAAGGCAGAGTTACTTAAAATAAAAGGTTTTTAGTCCAAAGTACCAGTCAGTGAGAAATCTGAAAGTGTTTTCAACTCTGAATTTGAACCATATAGAATAATCCATAACTAATCTTCTCTGAAATTTCTTCTGCAAAATGAATAACGTGTACTTAATGGCCATTTACACAAGAAATTCATTTAATGAAAGTTGGTCCCTCACTTTTGCACAGTAATATATAAACTCTTAAAAGTAATGGTACCATGAAGAGACCTTTGTAATGATACCATAGAAGAATCATTCACTATTCCATGTTTCAATAGGTGTTTTCTTAAACTCAGTTAACGTCATTCAGTCCCTCCAAAGAACATTTTTAACATCATAGTATTGCAAATGTTCAATCAAAACAATAGGTTCGTAGTATTTACTGTCTTACTGAATGCTTGGTGTTGTGAGCTGGTTATCAGTGGCCAAAGTCTTTAATAAATGCATAGGAAGGTTTAACCAGCGATGTGTGAATTACTTTATAAGCAGCAGAGTCTGTAATCAATGTTGGTGCTAAGCCCAACAGGCAGCCTGAGTTTTTGTTTCTTCCTCTATCTGAGGAACTTACACCACAGTAAAACTTTTTAATTTACTGAACGAAGGTTTGCGGGTGAAACTATTGACACAATCTTTAAATGTTTCAAGAAGTTCATTGGTTGCCAAGAGCATTTTACAGAGGCTGCTTTTCTTGTGCAACTGAAGCTTTAACTACATTTTTTTCATTTGTTCCCTCTTGTTTATGTCTTGAATTTTTCAAGTTTGTTTCCTTAAAGAGTTTTTGAAATGAACTTATACAGCAGGTTTTCCATCAGGGAGAAGAACCATCAAAATGGTTCATTCACTGGTGATGGTTCTGTATATAACCACTGCCTTTAGAGATTCCCCTTTATAAAGAGAAATTTCACAGAATTTTCACAATGTCTGCATAAATGGTTAAAAATGAAGTCATTCAGAGGGGTCTGATGTGAAAGCATGAATATGAGTGGTCTGATGTTAAATGTTTCATTGTAGAGCAACTTATCAAGTCAGAATTGCTCACCATGGTGGTGGAACCAAGTCCATTTCCTCTGAAAGCTGCCTCACAGAAACTTATTCCATGTAATGGTTTCACAGTTGCTCCCTGATGCCTGAGACATTGTTTTCGAAGTGTTGAGAAAGTTTGACCTAAAATGTACATTCATATGCAAAAGTTTGAACACCCCTGGTCAAGTTACATTCTTTATTGACTTTCAAAGTGAAAATAACTTGATTTCCTCAAGTGGCAACAAACTGAAAGTATTGTTTTTGCATTTTTTCTGCATATTTAAGTATGCAAACAACAAAAAAATCAACAGAACCTTTTGCACACAACTTTTTAAATAAATTCAGGCAAGATAACACCACCTGAAATCAGTTTTTTTTTACAGAATTACTGCAATTATATTATTCACATATAAAACTCAGAAGACAAGTGTAGGTTTTTTGGTTGTTTTAGAGGTCGTTTGTGAATATTGTGACTCCTCATTCCTATCATTACCACTGCAAAGAGACAGCAATTTTCTCTGCAATTAACTACAGTGGGGAAAAAAATATTTAGTCAGTCACCAATTGTGCAAGTTCTCCCACTTAAAAAGATGAGAGAGGCCTGTAATTGACATCATAGGTAGACCTCAACTATGAGAGACAAAATGAGGAAAAAAAATTCAGAAAATCACATTGTCTGATTTTTAAAGAATTTATTTGCAAATAATGGTGGAAAATAAGTATTTGGTCACCTACAAACAAGCAAGATTTCTGTCTGTCACAGACCTGTAACTTCTTCTTTAAGAGGCTCCTCTGTCCTCCACTCATTACCTGTATTAATGGCACCTGTTTGACCTTTTTATCTGTATAAAAGACACCTGCCCACAACCTCAAACAGTCACACACCAAACTCCACTATGGTGAAGACCCAAGAGCTGTCGAAGGACACCAGAAACAAGATTGTAGACCTGCACCAGGCTGGGAAGACTGAATCTGCAATAGGCAAGCAGCTTGGTGTGAAGAAATCTACTGTGGGAGCAATAATCAGAAAATGGAAGACCTGCAAGACCACTGCTAATCTCCCTCGATCAGGGGCTCCATGCAAGATCTCAGCCCGTGGGGTCAAAATGATCACAAGAACGGTGAGCAGAAATCCCAGAACCACACAGGGGGGCCTGCAGAAAGCTGGGACCAACGTACAAAGGCTACTGTCAGTAACACACTACGCTGCCAGGGACTCAGATCTTGCAGTGCCAGACGTGTCCCCCTGCTTAAGCCAGTACATATCCGGGCACGTCTGAAGTTTGCTAGCGAGCATTTGGATGTTCTGGAAGAGTATTGGGAGAATGTCATATGGTCAGATGAAACCAAAGTAAAACTGTTTGGTACAAACACAACTCGTCGTGTTTGGAGGAGAGTGAATGCTGAGTTGCATCCAAAGAACACCATACCAACTGTGAAGCATGGAGGTGGCAACATCATGCTTTGGGGCTGTTTCTCTGCAAAGGGACCAGGACGACTGGTCCGTGTACATGGAAGAATGAATGGGGCCATGTATTGTGAGATTTTGAGTGCAAACCTCCTTCCATCAGCAAGGCCATTGAAGATGAAACGTGGCTGGGTCTTTCAGCATGACAATGATCCCAAGCACACTGCCAGGGTAACAAAGGAGTGGCTTCGTAAGAAGCATTTCAAGGTCCCTGAGTGGCCTAGCCAGTCTCCAGATCTCAACCCCATAGAAAACCTTTGGAGGGAGTTGAAAGTCCGTGTTGCCCGCCAACAGCCCCAAAACATCACTGCTCTGCATGGAGGAATGGGCCAATATACCAGCAGCGGTGTGTGCCAACCTTGTAAAGACTTACAGAAAACATTTGACCTCTGTCATTGCCAAGAAAGGATATATAACAAAGTATTGAGATGAACTTTTGTTATTGACCAAATACTTATTTTCCACCATTATTTGCAAATAAATTCTTTAAAAATCAGACAATGTGATTTTCTGAATTTTTTTTCCTCATTTTGTCTCTCATAGTTGAGGTCTACCTATGATGTCAATTACAGGCCTCTCTCATCTTTTTAAGTGGGAGAACTTGCACAATTGGTGACTGACGAAATACTTTTTTTCCCCACTGTAGTTAATTGCAGAGAAAATTGCTGTCTCTTTGCAGTGGTAATGATAGGAATGAGGAGTCACAATATTCACAAACGACCTCTAAAACAACCAAAAAACCTACACTTGTCTTCTGAGTTTTATATGTGAATAATATAATTGCAGTAATTCTGTAAAAAAAAATCTGATTTCAGGTGGTGTTATCTTGCCTGAATTTATTTAAAAAGTTGTGTGCAAAAGGTTCTGTTGATTTTTTTGTTGTTTGCATACTTTAATATGCAGAAAAAATGCAAAAACAATACTTTCAGTTTGTTGCCACTTGAGGAAATCAAGTTATTTTCACTTTGAAAGTCAATAAAGAATGTAACTTGACCAGGGGTGTTCAAACTTTTGCATATGAATGTACATTTTAGGTCAAACTTTCTCAACACTTCGAAAACAATGTCTCAGGCATCAGGGAGCAACTGTGAAACCATTACATGGAATAAGTTTCTGTGAGGCAGCTTTCAGAGGAAATGGACTTGGTTCCACCACCATGGTGAGCAATTCTGACTTGATAAGTTGCTCTACAATGAAACATTTAACATCAGACCACTCATATTCATGCTTTCACATCAGACCCCTCTGAATGACTTCATTTTTAACCATTTATGCAGACATTGTGAAAATTCTGTGAAATTTCTCTTTATAAAGGGGAATCTCTAAAGGCAGTGGTTATATACAGAACCATCACCAGTGAATGAACCATTTTGATGGTTCTTCTCCCTGATGGAAAACCTGCTGTATAAGTTCATTTCAAAAACTGATTTTATTTTTAAAATACGCATGAAATTTGAAAAGCTGGCATAATTCCTCTTTAAAGTGCAGATGGGTTTTGCACCCTGTTCTTGTTCATGTCTTCGCAAAAAGATAAAAATAATAGCACAGAAGTTAGAGATCACTACATCGTTGCTTTAATAACAATAATGTAAATCATTTTTTTTATTGCTTGACTTCTTTAAAATGACAAGTGCTTGCAAACTTCTTCTAGTATATTGACTAATTGAAGCACTAACAGCTACTCACCAACACCCCAAGCTACTGGGTACTGCATGTTACAGCTGGAGGAACATACTGTTTAAGCAGTTATGACTGCACTCCAGATGCACTACAGTGGCTCATGCAGAGATATTTACACATCAGTTCTGTTTTACCAAACAACTTCCTGGTGAGTCCAGTGCTTGATGTGTTTTTGCGCTGTGGGAGTTTGTTCAGCATTGTAAATCTGAAGCACTCAAGCATAAATTTTGGGAGATCTTATGAGAACTTGTTTACAGTTTTTCCCCTACTGCATAAAACAGGACACAACACTTTGCCAGGCTACAAAATGAGGAGCAAGAGAACATCTCCTCATTCTTGCCTTTTAAGGTCTGCGCACATATTACTGTCAAATTGCTGCCACAGAGGCTCATGGGAGGCATACGCTCCCTGCAAAAGGGACATTTAATGTTGTACATGTTGTCTGTTTGTTTAAAGGTGTGTGTTGTTTGTGTTATTCTCTGTTGGGGGTGTGGGTGTTTTATGTCGGGGTTATTCACCACAGAGTGCACAGAATGGCCCAGTGGTGACCTCAACCGTGACTTGTGTTTTGTGTGTGTTTTATCCGGTGGTGTTAATAAAGAGCACTTCTTGCAGCAGAATTATGGCCTCCCCTGTGTCTTCCTCTCTGATAATGACACAGTATCATATCTGACAGGACAAAACAATCTGCAGTTTCAATACATGTTAAAGTATCAACATATTGAGTGCTTCCTACAAAAGAACTTCAGTGCTCATGTATAGGAATTTAATATTATATTTATAAACCAATAATTGAGTATTTATGAACAGCTTATGCCATTTATCACATACAGAAAGAAGATATTTACTAAAGTTATTTACACTGTTTTGACAGAAAGGCCCTCAATCTAAAGTAATGGACATTTGTTCCATTTATAACACTGATATAATGCATTATTTCCAAGCAATGGAACATACAAGGTACAAGCCATTTATTTACAAAAAAACAGAAATCAGTTCTATGTATTTCTACTTGGGTTAAATAAAAAAAAATCTTTTGATCCTTAAGTCAATTTAAAAGCATGTTTGTCTTTTGTCATTGTAATGCCTTTTTTCATAAACACTTCATGGTATCTCTCATGTTTATAAAATGTGCTTTTCTTTTCACAGATTCGGATTGATGGGATGAAGTGAGCTTGTTGGTTTCCTGTTGGTTACCTCAATATAATACTTCAGTGATTGTATCTGATTGCTGTACTCAAGTATTATTTTGAAGAATTTGTAATTTGGTATTATTGGAATTCTTTTCATTTAACTCTTCAAAGTACTCTGATATGCATTTTATCATAATTATATTTTATAAATTCATATTTATGTTAAATGAAACTGCCCAAACTACCTTTTAATCACTGCACCTCACATCATCTTAACAGAAAACATGTCCTGACTATTAATTTTATCAGTTAAAGCACTCACTTTTTATTGTTGACATACTTTGGTCTGTATAAATGTATTTATATTTTTCAAGTTTCACTCAGTACAGTGTGAAAGTCTGAAACCACCATGCATTTATTTAATTTACGGTCAAAAAGTCCATTTTTTTTAAAATATGGAACCCTTTTTTGGAGTACTTAGCCAATGTACATAACCACAAGGTGTTTCACTGTAGCTGCTTTATTAACCTATTATTTAATCCATCTTATTTATTTCCACTGCTCATGTGGATGTTTGTGAGCCTAGTGTAGTGTGCCCCTTGTTTTTATTGTGTCTGTTATTTTATTTTATTATGATTATTAATCATATAAATAATTTTTTTTTTTTTAAAGACCATTTAGGGGTGTAGTGAAAAAGGGGAAAAAATGGAACAAACATACAACAGCTGGTAAAAATGTGACAATCTGATAAAGCGTTCAGCTTCGAGAGAGAGGAGAAAATCAGGCTCCATGTTTGCTTCAGATCTGAAAAAATCCACAGGTGTTTCTGTCCATCCTTCCACAACTCAACACTATGAGTCTGAAAGGATGTGTAACTGTCAAGAAGCAATTACTGAGAAAAGAAAAAGAAAAGAAAAAAATTAGCAACTTACCTGCAACGAAGAAGTTTCTGGTGTTCCCAGAACAAAGGACTGACCACCCAGACCTCAACATCACTAAATGTGTTTAGGATTTCTTGGGCTGTGCGAAGCACAAAATGCAACCAACTTCTAAGGCAGAACATTGGATGTGGAACAATATCTCTGAAGATTTCTTGGAAAAGCCCTGTGCTTTGGAAAGTAATGATTTTAAATGAAAATGAAAAAGTGATGCAAAAATGATTAAATTAAGGCGAAAGGACATGCAATAAATAGACTCTGCAGGTGTGTAGCCAATAAAGTGCATTTTATTAGTATTCTGGAGTGTGCAGCTTTATGTGCTGGAGGTGACAAAGACCAAGGGAAGCGTGTCAGGCTTAGTTTTCATCAAGCTACTTAAAGGTCTCCATTTTTTTGCAACCTAATTTTACTGAGTGGTTTAAACTTATATAAATATTTCATTTGTTCTGAGGATATTTCAGTGGCAAATCCTCAGAACAGCACCCTACTGCACCTTAGTCAGGCAACCAGAGGCCATCCATCTAATACTGAATGCTATTTCTTTCACAAACATTAGCTGTAGGAAGTTGTGCAGCTGAGTCACACCCATTTAAAACTACTATTCATTTCCAGCCTGCAAATCATACTTGATATCTGTTGTACGATGACTGTGCTGGAAAAAGTTGCAACTGTCATCCAAGTTGCAGAACTTTTCTAAAGGTTGAACTCACAGTCCACATGAGTGACACAACAACCCAAGTATTTAAGCCATTTGCTGAAGTGATTATGTATATATTTGGAATCTGACAACTTGTAAGAAGAATGTTCTTTCTTTAATTCGAATTTGATGCTTTACCAGTACAGACAGGTGACAAGTTATAAAAAAAAAACAACATACTGACTTAGGAAGGTGTTGGGTCACCATGAGCAGCCCAAACAGCTTCAGTGCACCTTGGCATAGATTCTACCAGTTTCTTCAAGTGTACTGGAGGGATGAAGCACCATTCTTCCAAAGGATATTCCCAATAGGTTACTCCAATAGGTTTTCAACTGAGTTGAGATTTGGTGACAGTGAAGGTCACAGCATATGATTTACATCATTTTCATACTCATTAAGCCACTCACTGAACCCTTGTGCACTGTGAATGGGCACTCTGTCATCCTGAATCAGAAGTGAGTGCATGTATGTATGACATGTAACATACTAAACAGAACAGAGACTAGACAGCCCACAGACTATTAACAAGTATTAAACTATGGGAAAAGTAAAATATGTTACAATAAATAGAATAGAAAATCAATAATAATAATAATAATAATAAGAAGAAGAAGAAGAAGAAGACAAAGAAGAAGAAGAAAAAAACACATCTTCTAAACCGCTTATCTTTCTGGGTTGTGGGCTATAAACCGGACCCCCTCATTGTTATTGGAGGGATCAAGCATTCAGTTCTCCACTGTTTTCTTAATGTTTGCCACACATGCACTCACCCACTTGTGAAGAACATGGTGAAGGTTGACTTAACTAACCAAATCTTTTTTTCACACCTCTGTAGAGCAGTGATAATGGTTTTAGCACCACTAAACCCGTAAATTTGCATTCATCTTTATAATGAGGGGTTTAAACAGTGCAACCCTTACTAACACAGTCTGATCACATCCTGACATTCTCAGTGAGTCTGAGAAAAAGTTGCTCATTTGCTTTTCCTTAAATATTGCACTAATGAATAAACATCACTTACAGACCCTTGTTCATAAGCGAGAATGTCTTTGACTGTCCTGAATGGTGTACGAACAGCTCCATGTCTGATTCAGGGAACTTTCATATAACAAAACAACAGTGATTTGGGCACCACCAGTGAATCAGATTCCATGTATGGAAATATGTGCCCATGATCTTATTTACATTTCTTGTGCAATGGGCAATTTCACTTCAATTTTCCCTTATAATTATATACAGTATGCTGCAAATAAGTAAACTTTTTTTTTTGTAATGACAAATAATATGACTGTACAACTGTTCAAAGCTCTGTTTGCTAATAATTTACTGGCTAGGATTTCACAGGATGGTCACTACCAAAACATTCGGCAATGATTCATTATTTTGGTAGTGACAAAATGGAATGTTCAATCATTTATTTACATAAAATAAACATAATTAATCCCTTAAAATCCCTGGTTTTTACATAATAAGGCTTATTATTCAGCAACTCAATGCAAGCTGAACTGCGCTATTCTTATAGAAGTGTGTAATAAAACTGGGCCATTTAAGGGGTTAAGACATAGAATCACTTAAAAACAAAAGGATTTTAATCTAAAGTCTAAATTCAAAATGTCTTTTGAATTCTGTTATTGAGCCAGTTTGGTTTAATGATCCATATATTAGTGTGCATATAAAAAAACTTTAGGATGAGGATTGCTATGTGAAACGCTTTTGTACTATTGTTGTTATTTTCCATTTTTACTGTTATTGCTGATATTTATATCAATTTTGATTATTTATTATAACTGCAATTTTCCAGGATGTTAAAATATTTCCCTGTTACATATGCTTCTCTCAGTTTTGAGTTTGATTGTAAAGATACACCAAAGTTGAAATTGATGAATAACAAAAATGTTCTTTTTGTGAAATTTGTGAAATGTGAAATTTGTTAGTATTGTGGTCAGATTTGGCCGTGTACAACTTTGATGAACAAGGGCCTTTGAACGTGTTCTTTAGACCACAATTTACATCCCTGTTCATTCATGTCTCATAGATCTAAATAGAAAAAAAGTTACAGGGCCCTATAATGAACCCTCTTTCATAGTCACTTAGATCTTTTCCTCACAGCATTTTGATCCAAGGTCAACCGGACCTGCTCAGTAACAGAATCATTATAATTAACACTTTCATGTTGGCTTAATTAGAATCATATTGAATAAGTTGCTGCCTAGTTTTCATCTAATTGGCAAGATTGTTCGCATCTGAAGGTGAGTCTGTTAACATAAATAAATAATTAGATAAATACATAAATATATGAGTTAAATTTACATTTGTTTATATGTTTGCATCTTCACTGTAGAGTGTGAAACACATAATGTTATAATACCCTGAATGTTTACATTTTTTGTGAAATTTCAATGAAATTCATAAAGGTCCATAAAGATTGGTAAAGATTAATAATGTGAAGATCTGAAGTGTAAAACTGTTAAGTGCAGACCTTCCCCTATCCCTACTTTAGTTTTAGAGTTTAGCCAAGTCTTCTTGGGACTTTTGCTGACTGCTGTCAGCAAGACAGTTGGAAAGGTGGGAAATCCACAGTTTCTAACAGCTTGCTGGCTGTAAATAGCCTATTAATTGGAATATTGTCAGCAACTGTAATTATTCAAGATACTAGGTTTTTGTATAACTGCGAGTTTAGCTCAAATTTAAACCCTATACATAATTGCATCAATCACCTTTTCCACACCATGGAGTGAAGAGGGGGTGGTTTCCAAGCATATTTAACCTGATATCAGAACAATGTCATCTTAAGAATGCTGACATAAATAGTTATGTATAGTGTTTTAAATGTTTAGTGCTGTAAATATGTTCGACGTTTATTCTTATTATGTCAGTACAATGTCATTTATTTCATAAAACATCTTATGTCAGGTTGCGAGAACCGACATAAGCACTTAATAAATGTTCAAGTAGTGCTTCATAAACACATTATTCAGAGCTTATGAATGTGTCATGAAGTCCTTATGTAGGTAGCCTTCAAATAGGTGCCTGGGGCTGGAACATATACCTTTTATTTACAATAAACTATGTCCCACTGTGGTTTTGTCCACTCTTGGTTATTGTTTGATATTTGCTTTCTTATGTAATAAAAGAGAAAGTATCTCTTTTCCCTTAAAAGTAAACAAAGAAGTGGATGTGCTCTCAAAAGAGAGGGGGCAGTCGTGGGCTGGAGGTTAGGGAACTGGCCCTGTGACTGGAAGGTTGTCAGTTCGATCTCCAGTGCTGACAGTCCATGACTGAGGTGTCCTTGAGCAAGACACCTAACCCCCAATTGCTCCCCGGGCACCGTGGATAGGGCTGCCCACCGCTCCGGGCAAGTGTGCTCACTGCCCCCTAGTGTGTGTGTGCTTAATCCCTGTTTGTGAGATTAAAAAAGCATCACTTAACTTAAAATCAAATGTTCTGTTATTCTTACTACTGACAGTTTATATATATATGTGGTGAAATGATTAACATCATGAGAAGAAGATAGATGTGGTCTTCTATGTGCTGGATGTCATGTGCCTGCACGCAGTGAATTTGTTGCAGAAAGACTGTAAATGTTAAACACACATACTTTAGATGAGTGAAACATTAGTGTTTCAGTTATCTTGGAAAGTAGTTATGTAATTAAAAAAAAAAACTTCTGGAAAGCAGGCCATTACTACACCTTCAGAAGCTGCAAAGGAATGAAGGCTTTCATATTGAAAGAAACATGTTGTGTCACCTGCAAGAAAAAGAATCAGAGCACACCAAGTTTCAGAAATATTCATGAAAATGATTTCACTGTTTAATGGGAACTTTTAATCCAATGGGAAAACAAGTTAAACCTTTGGGACCCTCCAGACTGAAAAGAGTTCTAATACAGAACAGAGCCACTGAGAGTGTAATTCAGTGTAATACTGGTTAGTATCTGTGTCCAGAAAACTGTCCTCATTTTGTATTAAACACATCCTCCCCAGTCATTTCAAGCCCCTTTTTTATTCTTTTAAAAAAAATTTGTTGTTTTTATTTTAGTTGTAGGCTGAATTGGGCAAAAAAACATAAGAAGTCACAAAAAGTAGTGATGGCTGAATACTGAGCACACTGTACTTATTTTCCTCTCACAGTCTACTTCATTCCGTTTCTAATCCTGCAGTCTTCTGAGCAGTACTGCCACGTCTCATAAACTCAGCAAAAACAGAACGCCTTTTGTTAAATACTCCAGTGGATCTATATAAGAGTTGTATGAAATAGATTGGTTACATATGTTGTTGGTTTTTGCAGTGAAAAAAAGTAAATAGAAAATAATACAGTAATTGTGACATGTAGAAATATACACGGTCACTTACTGCGTCATTACTTAATAACACCCACTTTAGCATATATCACAACTTTCAAACACTTTTTAGAATTAGCTATGAAAATGAATAGAAGCAGTCTCAGGAATTTGTCTGTTTTAGGAATTTTCACCAACTCTTTATCACTTCTAGTTCTGATATCCTGCAAAAAGCTTCAGTTCACATTTCTTGAAGTAGTTGGTTGTAGGTTTTGAGGTATGTTTTGGATCTTTTCAGCTTATTGACTGACGGTGCCACATTTGCTTCTAGATTTTTCCTGATATGTAATGGAATCTACTCTTTCATCTTCAAATGCAATGTTTTCTGTGCCACTGTCTGCCAAACAAACTCAAAGCATGATAGAATAACCCTCATGCTTAACACTCTGCAAGGTGTCCTTTGTTTCTCCAAACATACCCTTGGTGTTTGTAGCTAAAAAGGGCTATTTTTCTTCATCAGTCCATAGCACTTGTTTCCAAAATTACCTTTGCTTGGATGGCTATTATTTTGCATACTTCAGATGTTGACTTTCGTAATCAGGTCAGAAGTAAGGTTTCCTTCTGATGTCTCTCCCGTTCTGTGCAGATCAGTTTGTAAGCAGCACTGAAGAGCAGAAAGGTGCTGTAGCATCTAAACCTTTCTGCAGGTCTTTTGCTGTCATGTAGTAATTTATCTTGTCTTCCTGGCCGCCATAGGAGCCGATCTATGTGAGATTTTCCTCAGCTATCTGAATCTTGCCTTGACTTCCATAGTTTGCCCTATTTGCCTTTTCTTAATGGCATTTCTAACAGTGGAAATTCCTGCAGATCCTCATGCAGCTGCTTATAGAGGCCGTGTTTGAAGAGTCAGAGAATGAATTACATTGTGTAACGTTGTGTCCAAAAATTCCTAATGACAATTCTTGACCTGTCCAATCAGTCCTCATATGTCAATTAAGGCCTAATGAGATGTATTATGTTTTCCTTTTTTAAGTTACACACACACATTTTCTAAGCCGCTTCTCCCTCAGGGTCACAAGGGGGTGGTGGAGCCTATCCCAGCAGTCATCAGGCGGAAGGCAGGATACACCTCGGACAGGTCGCAAGTCCATCAGAGGGCAGACAGACAGACAGACATACACATTCACACACACACACCTAGGGGCAATTTAAATTTAGCACATCCAATTGGCCTAACTGCATGTCTTTGGACTGTGGGAGGAAACCCACGCAGACCTGGGAAGGAGAGGACACACAGAAAGGACCTTTTTTAGTTAAGCAAATGTTATATTTCTAATTATTGTTGGAGAGGTTTGATAAATTTTACTATATGACTATGATTACTATGTGATTTGGCCAAGATTCCCCAAACTTTGGTATACACCTGTATATATTTTGTGAATTGTCATAACCTTCCTACTTGTACAATCCTATTTTCAAAAAATTGGCACACTGCAAAGTATAAATAAAACCAGAATGCAATGATGTGTAAATCACTTAAACACTTTATTTAGTTGAAAAGAGTCCAAAGACCACATATCAGATGTTGAAACCAAGAACATTTTTTGAAAAATATATGTCTATTTTAAATTTGCTGCCAGCAACACATTTCAAAAAATGTTAGGACAGGGGCATGTTTACTACTGTTTACCACTGTGTTGCATCACCTCTTCTTTTAACAACATTCCGCAGGCATTTGGGAACTGAGGAGACCAACTGCTGCAGTTTAAAAGTGAAATGTTTTCCTATTCCTGTTTGATATAGGATTTCAGCTACTCAACAGTTTTAACAGATTAACAGCTTTAAAAACTGTATTTATCGTTCAGCATTAATGGTGCCTTCACAAATGTGCAAGTCACCCATGCCATGTGCACTAAAGTACCCCTGTACCATCACAGATACTGACTTTTAAACTGTTCATTGATAACAAACCAGATGATCCCTCTCCTCTTTAGCCCATAGTATGCGATTACCATGATTTCCTAAAATAATTTCAAATTTTTATTAATTCAGGACACTTTTCCACTTCAACTCCGTCCATCTTAAATGATGTCAGGCCCAGAGAAGGCGGCAGCATTTCTAGATCCTGTTTATATATGTGTTGTCTTCACAGTCAATGATTTTTGTAAGTGTTCATGAGCCTATGCAGTGATTTCCACTACAGAATTTTGTCTGCTTTAATGCAGTGCCATCTGGGGCCAATATAGGATTTTGGCCTTGACTTTTGCATATTGAGATTCGTTCTGACTCTTTTAATGATATTATGTGCTATAGGTGATGAAATCCTCTTTTTTTTGCTATTTTACGCTGATAAACATTATTCTTGAATTGTTGCACAATGGTGAACCCCTCTCCATCTTTTCTTCTGAAAGACTCTTTGGGATGCTCTTTTTATACCCAGGCATGTTACTGACATGTTGCCAATTAATCTAATTAGTTGTGAGATTTCCCCCCAGGTGTTTTTTTTAGTATTACAGAACTTAACTGATCATTTGTTGCCCCCGTCCCAATTTTTTTAAAATATGTTGCTGGCATCAAATTCAAAATGGACATATTTTTTAAAAGAAAACAATAATATTTCTCTGTTTCAACATTTGATATTTTATCTATATGCTATTTTCAGTTGAATATAGGGTTTAAATGATTTGCACATCATCACATTCTGCTTTTAGACTTTTAGACTCCATCTAACAATATTTTCAAATCTTGTATATCATCTTGTAGATCGTCTAATATATTTTCAAATAGTTAACATGATAACAGATAAACATGCATTGATGGTGTTTCTTTGTACTGTGTTTTTTTAATTAATGGGTAAGTATTCACAAAAACATCTCTTCATTAAGTGCCGTTCCACTGATGAGGGGTCCAGTACTAGTAAAGTATTTTAAAGTAGCTGAAAAAGTCCCGCCAAATAAGTATCAGTATTCAGTTCTCCAAAAGGAAAAAGTATTTCTTAAGACTAACTTTTATTTGTCTCAGAAGAAATAAAGCAGATCGCAATATTTTATTAATGAAGGCTCATCAATTTTTGAAATTTTCCCTTTAGGAGAAAAGAGGAGATTGATCTAAGCATTTAATTATAAGAAGTTCTAGAGGCAAAAAAAATGTGGGTTTTCTTTCTTCACTGATAGATTCAGGACAGATTTCTGAGATGTATTTTATTAGAGTTATATTAGAAGTAAAATGATTTCCTAAGCAAATATTATTCAGCCGACAGTGTGGTGAGCTGATTTAAACTCAAAAGAGTTAATTTACCTCTGAGACAATATTTTGATCAAATAGAGAAGATTCTTAGGAGCTGAATTTCAGCTTGCACACATCTCACACTGGTTTCAAATAGGATATAACTATGTCTAGGAGAAGTAAAAGAGATTAGGAAAAGATTTCATTTAGAATATTTCATTCCTCTGGATCTGCAAAAAGATCTACACACTTCAAAATAAAGGTGTAAAAAGGGGTACTTCGGATTTGTAACCCTAAAGAACCTGTAGTCTTTAAAGAACTGTGTTGTAAATGATACATGCAAGTGTGAAGAACCTTTTTAGGAACCCGTTTGGTTCTACACCAATTAAAGATCTTTTTTCGGGAGCAATTTCAGAAGCTTTATTTTGAGACTGTAGGAGCTGGACATGACCATTTTGTAATTGTTCATCCTTGTGTCATTCACTAACTCTATACATGAGCTTTGTGCTATTTAGCCTTTGTCTGTGATCATCAGTCTGACCTTGTATTGTCAAAGGTGATTTACTTGTTCTGTTCGAAGAACAGAAAAATTCTCATAGCTGGATTACCATTGACTATCATTGCATTTATGTCTTTTGTAATGAAATTTGTTGATTCATTGTTTTTTGTCTAAATATTGTTCAAAGATCCCATATCAAAGAAAATTGAATTGTCTTTACTGTTTAAAAACAGACGTTTATTGTTTTTTTTCCAGGGTCAATGCACATTAACTAACACAAAGAAATCATGCAATTGTTTGCCAACTGGGTAATTTTCAACTGTAGCACCTGAGGCCTGATGTAGAAATGAACAATAACGCATATAGATAAAGATAAACAAAGCTTAACTGTAGGACAGATAGTGACAGATTAATTTCAAGCAAGTACACAGAATAAAAATTCTTAAAACTCATGTACAAACGTTTGATTGACAATAAGCCATTCCCCTGCGCTAAGCCTGAATATACTATAGGGATGTAGGTTATCTCCCATCATCAAAATGAATCTTTTCATATAATATATTTCTTACCTAGGAGTAATAGATCTTTGGCTTTTGTGTCTGTGACGCAAGTCTGTTATGTTCTTGAGAGGGACAGTGTAACATAAGATAAGGATTTATGTCCATCTCTAGTCTATCCTACCAGACATGGTGACGGCCCGTGGTACAGGAGCTTGAACTGTGTTTTCCATCATCAAAGAACTGGGTGAAAGCTGACCTTTTGGGAACCTTCATGGCTTTGGGCATGGGCCTGAGTAAGAGTGACTCTTGCTGATATCATTAAGATGCTTATGATGGACATTATCTTTGTTGACTGAATCTCACAGTGAACTATATTCAGTTTTGTTTCTGAGCTCATGTTTGAAATGAATCAGCAATTGTATATGTAGATTGCCTCATTTACATATAATTTACATGAAGGTATAATTGCTTTCACCAGTTCTGTGATAGATGGGAAAGACACCTGCAGGTGCTTTCACTCCCACCACTTTCTCTTTCTATTCTGTTTTCTCTTTCTCCTTCACTCTCTCTCTGCTCTAGTTTCCTGTGTTCCTGTAATCCTGAAAAAAACATTTTTCAAATTAAACGTGAGTACCTATTTTATTTTTAAAATTCAGTGTGTGGTCTTTTTTAAGTTTTTGGGGTATATTGAGCCACATAAATTATAAATGGGTATTTTTCATACATTTCTAAATTACACTCACCGGTCACTTTATTAGGTTATTATTGCTAGTAAAAGGTTGGACCCCCTTTTGTCTTCAGAACTGCCTTAATTCTTCGTGGCATACTTTCAACAAGGTGTTGGAAACATTCCTCAGAGATTTTGGTTGGTTATTTGAGTTGCTGTTGCCTTTCTATCATCTCGAACCAGTCTGCCCATTCTCCTCTGACCTCTCACATCAACAAGGCATTTTCGTCCACACAACTGCCGCTCACTGGATATTTTCTCTTTTTCTGACCATTCTCTGTAAACTCTAGAGTTGGTTGTGCGTGAAAATCCCAGTAGATCAGCAGTTTCTGAAATACTCAGACCACCTCTACATGCCTAAATGCATTGAGTTGCAGCCATGTGATTGGCTGATTAGCTATTTGTGCTAACAAATTGTACCTAATAAAGTGGCTGGTGAGTGTATATCATAGTCATATGGTGGTAAATGACATGCCAATTGTATTACGTAGTATGTAAATGTTGTCGAAACGTAACGTTTCAAATTATAAGTTATCATAGTTATCATGACTGCTTTTGATTTCTGAAGCTCTACATGAGACCTGAGGAGAAAAAACCCAGTGTTTTCTGTTCACTTCATATATGAGTAATCTGCAACATATGCAGAAACTGTGAACAGACTGAAGTTATTTATAATTAATTTTGGTGATGTGCCAGTGCTCAAAAACCCTAAGCTGTGAATCAGTAGCTCATGGGTTCAGTCACAGCCGATAAACACAATTTAATTAATAAAAAAAAATAGTTAATGCAATTGTGAGTCACCAATTTGGTTATAATTGCAACCTATTTGCAAAGTGGTGCAAAGAGAATTTTTCACTAGCTACGATTTCTTGTCATTACTGCACTTAGGAATGGTCTTAGATTCATTTATATGTGGTTTCTCACCTCATCCAGCATCACAAGAGAGGAAAATGCATTTATGTTTGAAAGGCAGGAGCACACAAAGCACTAAATGCAAGTCTGCAAATGACTATAATGGTATAGTTTGTTTTTTTTCATGAAAAGAATTTCTCTCATACTTTAGGCGTAAGATCAAGATGAAAATCAATACCAGCACTTTTTCATTGCCTTTTTTTTCACTGCTCATTTTTACCAAGGACGCCAGTACAGGGAAGTGGAAGTTTTAAAATCTACAACACAATTAGATGATTTCAGTTGTTTTATTGTAGGCCTTGGTTAGAAATGAGTCCAACAATAGAACCGCTACTGAATTAATTACCCTAATGACTCAGCTTCAGCGTAAACATTCCCTAAAGTAATTTTGCATTAAAGAGTTTTAAATGATTACACTGTTTACTTACTTACTTTTGTATGTTGGATCGTGCTGTTATGTGCATTTTATGGTAGCTTTTAATTGTTGAGTAGTTCAAAAGCCTTTACATGATTAACTAATTCACCAGTTATTACAGGAGTGCTTTAGCCCAGGCTACTTTTGGAATGAATGACAACATGAGGCAGCCAATCAGAGCAGAGATCCTTATTTACATATATCAGTCTTAAAGGCACAGTAACAAAAATGCAGTGCACTTCACAGTGACTTTTAATTGTTGATTTCTTATCATCATCAGCTTTCTTATAGTCTTTTAGTTGCATGATGCTATTAGATCATAACAGAATTTTTGAATATTTAAATAAAATGGCTGTTTTACTTTGCTTCATCTCTTAGCATTGCATTATTTTCGTCCAAGTTTGGCTAAAGGAATGCTTTTCACATTCAGCTCACTCAAGCCTGCGTTTATCATTTTATTTGACTTCAACCCATATGTCATATTTATCTACTGGATCTTCTTTCTGTATTTTATCTATTCCCTGTTACATACATTTGGGAAGCCAATTTGGAAACATATTAAGAACTGGTGTTGGTAAGGAAGTCTTAATGGGGTTCCCCACTTTGAACTGAAGGAGACCGTGAATATTATCACAGGATAGAGAACCCAACGTTCTTCTTAAAGGTGGTGAGACGTAATAGATGTGATGGAAGTTTAACAGTAATACTGGAAATGCAAAGGCAGTTTTATAAGTGAAGCTGCAGCAGGACTTGGTTGCCTAACTCTTCAGATGTTCAGAACTTTTTCCATGTAAATTTGTATCTTTATGAAATTTATGTCTCATTTCTGACCTTTGACAGAATTAGCTATGTCCTGTGGGTCACATAAAATCCAACACAGTTTTATACTGAAGATAAAATGTAAAATAGATAGTCCAGGCTTTTGTGAATCTCTCCAAAACTGAGCTGTTTTGAGGGGATCTAGAAGTAAGTGAGAGACTCCTGGTGGCTGAGAAGGTTACTGCAGATCAGTCTGTGGATTTGCATTGTTACTACATTGCTTAAAAAAATAAAGGGAACACTCAAATAACACATCCTAGATCTGAATGAATGAAATATTCTCATTGAATACTTTGTTCTGTACAAAGTTGAATGTGCTGACAACAAAATCACACAAAAATCATCAATGGAAATCAAATTTATTAACCAATGGAGGCCTGGATTTGGAGTCACACACAAAATTAAAGAGAAAAAACACACTACAGGCTGATCCAACTTTGATGTAATGTCCTTAAAACAATGAGGCTCAGTATTGTGTGTGACCTCCACGTGCCTGTATGACCTCCCTACAATGCCTGGGCATGCTCCTGATGAGGTGACGGATGGTCTCCTGAGGGATCTCCTCCCAGACCTGGACTAAAGCATCCACTAAATCCTGGACAGTCTGTGGTGCAATGTGGCGTCGTTGGATGGAGCGAGACATGATGTCCCAGATGTGCTCAATCGGATTCAGGTCTGGGGAACGGGCGGGCCAGTCCATAGCTTCAATGCCTTCATCTTGCAGGAACTGCTGACACACTCCAGCCACATGAGGTCTAGCATTGTCCTGCATTAGGAGGAACCCAGGGCCAACCGCACCAGCATATGGTCTCACAAGGGGTCTGAGGATCTCATCTCGGTACCTAATGGCAGTCAGGCTACCTCTGGTCATGCTGAAGGATGTTACAGGCAGCAGATCGCTTTCCACGGCGTCTCCAGACTCTGTCACGTGTATCACATGTGCTCAGTGTGAACCTGCTTTCATCTGTGAAGAGCACAGGGCGCCAGTGGCGAATTTGCCAATCCTGGTGTTCTCTGGCAAATGCCAAGCATCCTGCACTGTGTTGGGCTGTGAGCACAACCCCCATCTGTGGACGTCGGGCCCTCATACCATCCTCATGGAGTCGGTTTCTAACCGTTTGTGCAGATACATGCACATTTGTGGCCTGCTGGAGGTCATTTTGCAGGGCTCTGGCAGTGCTCCTCCTGTTCCTCCTTGCACAAAGGCGGAGGTAGCGGTCCTCCTGCTCGGTTGTTGCTCTCCTACGGCCTCCTTCACGTCTCCTGGTGTACTGGCCTGTCTCCTGGTAGCGCCTCCAGCCTCTGGACACTACGCTGACAGACACAGCAAACCTTCTTGCCACAGCTCGCAATGATGTGCCATCCTGGATGAGCTGCACTACCTGAGCCACTTGTGTGGGTTGTAGATTCCGTCTCATGCTACCATGAGTGTGAAAGCACCACCAACATTCAAAAGTGACCAAAACATCAGCCAGAAAGCAGAAAGGTACTGAGAAGTGGTCTGTGGTCCCCACACTTTGATTTCACAGACGTTTGATTTACTTGGAGTTATATTGTGTTGTTTAAGTGTTCCCTTGCCTGATGCCTCAAAATCACGCACCGAAGGTCTTTATAAAAATATACAGAGATATGCAGATACATTTCCTTCCTGCATTTTTCTATCCATCTATATTATTGATTTTTACCCTAATTACTAATCTCATTGTGGCCTTCCTTACTTTTCCAGAGCAAAGTGAGGCTTTGGAGGATGTTATAGGATAAAATGCGCTTTATCCGCTTAATTACTGAGCAAACAGAAACTGCTCAGCCTGGAATCTGGAGTCATATTCTTAATTACAATAATGACACTTAAAACTGCATTGGTCTTTTTTCATTCTGAGAATTGGTGATGCTTGAGATTAGTTTCCCTTTGACCCAAGAAATCTCATAAATATTCTAAAAAAAATCGTTTTTTGACTCTGAAGTCAAACAGTATTCAACTGTATTGATATATAGACTTGATAATTAATCATGGTCAAGTCCTCAAGTCCTTGTTTGACCTCAAGTCCTTTTGTGTTCTCTTCAAATATGCTCTATATTAATGGATACAATTTCCATTAAGTAGCTTGTTTATTTTATAATATTTTTTTTAATATGAGCTGTAATTTGTTTCATATAGAGTTAGGGCAAATTACGCAGCAACATGGAGCCGTGGGAACATAGACACGTTCCCCCCAGATAATGTCGTTAGCTCAGCTGTATAGCGGACATTGATTGCTAACTTTACTAGCACCAGGCTCAGGAAGCTGGGAAGAATGTTTCCCCAAACTTATCAAAAACATGACTTGGGAAATGTATCAGGCAGTTACAGCAACACAAATACAGCAATATGCTTGACATGTAGATAATGCGGTCAAAAAAACGAGGCTTTTGGTCATTCTGCATAGGTGCGTATACGGGTAGCGTTTACCACTACGGAAGAAGGCACAACTGTATTAAGAGGCTGAAGTTGAGCTTTATTAAGAGGCTGAAGTTGAGCTTTATTAAGAGGCTGAAGTTGCCCCAGCCACAGCTGTCTGCAACAGTCCTCTCTAACCCAGACTTACACCTGCCCCGTCTCACCTCTCTGCCTTCAGAACACACATCCAGCAGACTGGCCCCGCTAAACACAGTCTCTGTAGAAAAGCCCCGCATAACGCAGCAGAACCACCCCAAAACTAACAGGAAAAAAATTTCTAGATCACGCTACAGCATATATGTTCTTATTTATTTACTACTGCTTCCACATTCAGATGTAATCTTACCATGTATAAAATACAAATAGCGAAAAACGTGGAAGACTAATAAATGAGTTCATTATTAACTCGTGTAATTCCAAGTTCCCTAAATGACTTATTTATTAATTTGATTTCATGACGTTTGATTGGCTCGTCTGTATATGGGTCAGTGCGGGAATTAATGAAGAGGTTTTAGGAAAAGAGCCGCTTTCCATGTAAGCATGTAAGGCGGAACCATAACAGCGTAGAGAGTTTCTGATCGACTCTTAAGTGAAACTCTGTACGTGACGTTGTTACGTTAGTGCTGCAGCGCTAAACAGTCCCTCGCAGTCCGACATGGCCGGGTCTGATCTGGTGAAAACTCTGCTCTATACAGTCAACAACGTATTACAGCAGGAGAAATACAAAGCAGTGCTTGCTGTCCTGAAAGGACTCAGAAATGGCGCAGTGTGAGTGTCACTTAGTTATTTGCGTTACCGTGTTTTTCCCGGTGCGGTTTCCTTGTTGTTTTATGGCATTAGTTGATTACAGCCTGTCCCCACAGTCTGGTCGGTACATAGAGATGTTTTCATAGCTCATAACTCGTTTGGTTATCTTTTTTATATTTGTTTGTTTTTTGTTTAGTGGTATCTTCAAAGTCCCAGCCTGCTAACCTAGCTGTTAGCTAAGTGGATTAGGCTTCAGTTGGCTTCCCGTTCGCCAGCTTCTTGTCCTTGTTCTGATTTTCCCGTTCCACCTTAAACGGTGCAGCAGTTACATTCTGGTGTCTGACTTCAGCTTCAGGTTCTGTTGGCTAACAATTAAGGGAGCAGAGCACAGGTCACGTCTCTGTAGTTAACTGTTAGTAATTCAGTTTTACTTTAACGATATGAAAGACGTTTTTGTTTGAGCGTATATCACACATTTCCATGCCTTTTTCCAGACATTGTTACCTTGCGGCTGAAAGGAAAATTCAGGTTAAAAAAAGAACTCCAGTTATACTATAATATTTCTAAAGTACTTTTATAATGATCCATAATACTTTCACCTCCTGTAATACACCTTCTTACGGTACTAAGTAATCTGTAGTCGTCTTCTTCTTTCGGTTGCTCACTTTAGGGGTCGCCACAGCGGATCATCTGCCTCCATCTTGCCCTATCCACTGCCTCCCCTACTTTCACACCAACCATCTCCATGTCCACCTTCACTACATCCATAAACCTTCTCTGAGGTCTACCTCTTCTCCTTCTACCCGGCAGCTCCATCTCCAACATTCTTTGCCCAATATATCCACTATTCCTCTTCAACACATGTCCAAACCATCTCAACCTGGCCTCTCTGGCTTTATCTCCAAACTGCTCCACCTTCACTGTCCCTCTGATCTGCTCATTTCTAATCTTGTCCGGCCTTGTCACTTCCAACGAAAATCTCAGCATCTTCATCTCCTCCACCTACAGCTCAGCCTCCTGTCTTTTACACAGAGCCACAGTCTCCAAACCATACATCATAGCAGGACGCACTACTATCTTGTAAACCTTCCCTTTCACTCTTGCTGCTATCCTTCTGTCACACATCAGCCCTGACACCCGTCTCCACCCACTCCATCCTGCCTGCACCCTCTTCTTCACCTCTTTTCTACACTGTCCGTTGCTCTGGATGGTTGACCCAAGATATTTGAAGTCATCCACCTTTACAACCTCTACTCCTTGCATCTTCACCTTTCAACGTAATCTGTAGTACATGTGTAGCATCATCATACTAAACTGACTGTCCAGATTTACTGTAAGACTGTTATAGAAATCCTGTAGTAATAAGATTTATCAGTTCTTTGGAAATTTCTGTAGAATTACTGTAGATTGTGTTCATAAAGAATGTTGAACACAGACCCAGAATGTTTAACTTTTAATTTTCATTTATTGATTAATTTTGTTTATTACAGATATGGTGCCAAGATCCGTGCCCCACATGCCCTAGTGATGACATTTCTTTTTAGAGGTGGCAGGTAAAGTACACCAGAAGGGCATGTCAGTCTACCCTTACTTCTTATGTAGATTAGCTTGTGGAATTTTATATCCTCTTTTAGTAGAGATTGTACCATTTCCAGTTTATTTGTGTCATGATCTCAGCTGGCTTCATGCTGTAAACAGAATGGATGGAAACAGTGCATGATTTTTTAAGTTGTTGTTTCAGTGCTTGAAATTTCTTCAAATAAGCGCAGTTGGCAAAATCTGCTAATTCAGTCACTGTTGGTGTTTTCATGCTCATTAGCATCTGTAGCGCCAGCAATACTGGAAGTATGAACCTTTCTTCTAATTCACTTTTCTGATGACTGATCTGCTAGAATTTGAGAAATTTAATTGGTTGAACAAAGTTCACAAAATTAGTGGAGCCTAGAACAGTAGTGTTATAGTGTATTATCATGATTTTTGCACTATTGAATTATGATATATTGAATATTCGGTCCTCGTATGTATAGGTGCTGTCTTTTAAGTGTATGGTCTTATACATGCCTTAGAGATGATTTTCTAACGTGAATGTTTTGTTTTCTCTCTCTTTTACCTCATATATATGTATTTTCTGTTTTGCTTCCCAGCCTGCAGTCCAAGTTGAAAGCGATTGCCCAGGCTACATATACACACTCAAGGAACCTTGCTCTCTTTGTGTTCACATATAAAGGACTGCAAGAACTTCAGCAGCACATTCAGGGAAAGAGTCTTCAGTCGCAAGCTTTTCTGGCTGCTTGTATTGGGGGTTGGCTTGTATTCGGAGACAATAATAACATTAACAGCCAAGTGAGTGAGCCACTTCATTTCTAGAGATGGATGGATGGATAGATAGATAAATTGAGAAGTAGTGTGATGTGAAAATCACTACTATCAAAAATATCAATAATAACAATAAAAATAAAAAATATCAATGATAATACTAAATGTCTTTGATGACTAATTACCATAATGTCTGTCTTCTAATTTATGTGTTTTTGACCTAAATGCCACTGTTATCTTCTTTTCCCCAGATAAACATGTACTTGTTGTCTAGAATTCTGTTTGCATTGTCTCGGCTGGCTGTGGAGAAAGGCTACATCCCTCAACCCAAGAGAGATCCATTCCCACTCTTTGCCACCCTGGTGTGGGGCATCGTGCTCTGGCTGTTTGAGTACTACCCTCACACCCTGCAGCCGTCACTCCAGTCCTCCATGACCTATCTCTACCATGACAGCAATGTGTGGCACGACATAACTGATTTTCTACTATACAACAAACCACGGACTTAAGTGAGCCTTTAGCAATGTTCCTCTCAACCAAAGCTCTCATGTCAAACAGTGAGAGTCCAGCACCAGTGATCACTGTAGATTTCTTTTTCTAATCTGTTTTTTTGAGAAAATTGCTTGAGTAAGTACTGAGAAGGTAAATGTTAGGATTGTAATTTTCAATCACAAGTGAGCCTTAGATGAGGTTTCTGCAATGTGCATGTTTTGAAAGTGTTAACCTGTGGTTGACTTTTTGCATTTTTGCACATTTATGGCTGAATATTTGGAAGCAAAAAATGAAAATTAATAAGACCATGAAGGATTTTTTTGGGGAAAAGTCCATGTTTCCACTTTGCTTATTAACTGTGTAAGCAGTCTTTTGTGAGAGTGACATTGACTTCTGGCACTCCACATTCCTCCATGTACAATTATTTTTAGTTCATGACCTTTTTGGTTTTTCAAGCATGAGCTATTCTTAAGCTTCTGTCACAGCTTCGTACTGTGGTTCACTGATGCTGACTAACTAAAGCATGTGGACAAATGGATCAGCTTATTTGGGGGGTAAATTATTATTTCACATATATTACATATATGTATGTTATCTGCAAGTGATTGCAGGCCAGACAAGTCCTGATGCAGCAATGCATGGTGCTTCACCCAACATGTTTGGACTGTTGGTATGCTTCATGCATTGCATGGTTTTTGCCAAAAAGAGCAGGCTCTGTGGTGTCTGAAATGTTTTACTTGCCCATAAAACATTGTTCTGGAACTCTTTTTTTTTTTTAGCAAATACTGCTTTTTCATTCCTTTCATTTGTACCATTGCACCTCAAAGGAACAGAAAATCTCAGCATGAAAAATGTGGAAAAAATGCTAAAAATCAGCCATAAGCAAGTCCTGTTTTGCAGTACTGTGTGACATTTCAGTCTTTAGAGAAGGCAAGCAGAAGAGTAGCATGTATTTTTCTGTTCACACTTCCCACACCACATTACCTCAGTACTCCGGGTTCATGTAAGTGTTTTTGCCGCTCTGCGCCACTAGAGGTCACTAGCTGTAAGGAAGGAGTGGTCTCTCATAGCACCAGAAATGACGACTTGAGTTGGCAACTGTATGTCTTTGAAGGGAAACTTTGAACTTTATAGGACCCTGATAGCTTAATTAGCCTGTAGTTTGGATAATAAATGGTTAACTGGCTTGCAGACCATTCCCTAGAAATAATGTTTTTTAAATAATGTATAAAGTTTTACTCCCAACTATTCAAAGATAAATTTTACAAAATCTTCCAAAATTTCCACATAATTCAGTGGTTGATGCAAATAAAATAATTCAGAGTGGTTTGATAAGAAATGTAGAGAAACTTTGACACAGTTTATTTTACAGGGGTGGTGATAGGAACCGGATGTTATGATGTCTGCAAAACAAATATGGCTATTTGTATGTGTTTTTATTTACTGTTGATATATATATATAAATAGCAGCATATTCATGACCATTTTGTGTAGTAACCTTCAGCAAAATAGTTTTTACAGACATTAAATGCTTAAGATGTCTGGTTCCTTTCACCACCACTGTACACAATTATGCCTCTGTACATTTCACTGGATTTTTTGTATTAAACCACTCTGTATGACTTTACATCCTGATGTATTAATTATGTGGACAGTTTAAAATTGGCAGAATTCACTTTTTTAACTAAGACCTTATTGAAGTTGACAACTAAAGACTCACCTCACTGTTTCAGTACTGGTTTTAACAAGCCTCCACTTGGTTTTAACAAGTGTCCACTTGGATTCCTTCTTTCACTTGGTGGGTGGTGGGGGGGTCCCAGCAGCTGTTCAGTTACTTTAATAGGATGTTAGTTGGGCCTTCAGAGTGGTGAGAGAGGGATCAGGTGAACACTACTGTAGACTTCAGCAGCAGAGCTTGCTCAGAAGTCATGGTGACCTGATGCATTTTCCTTTTCAAACCCCCAAAAATCCCAGGCAAAACTGTAAGCTACAGCAAGAATCTTGCATAATATTTGATTTGCTGGGCTTTAAGGTACAAACTACTCCATCTGTTATACATGACGGCTGAACTACAACTTCATCACTTTCCTAACCATCTCATTAGCATGCTAAAGGCTACATGGCTATCTGGAACCTACACTACGGTTCTGCTCTACGTTAATAGCCGCCATAGCAATTGCTCACACGTTAAGTACAATATGCTCAAACATCTTAAAAACATTTTACATTGCAAAGTTTGCATGGCTAGCTGATTAGCTCACTGAGGCTAACTTGCTATGGGTCAGTGTGTTCCATTTGAATAAGCCACTCCCCTTCTGCCAGTGAGTTGTGTAACAGGTGTGACTTCAGATTTGCGCTTCAGAGACTTGAGACTTGACTCAGACGTGGAAAAAGTGGCTTGTGTACATCTATGCGTGGCACTGCACTGTAAGGCATCAGAATCACTATTCGTGTTCTAGGATGTATGTATATTTGTCTAATGAATCCTGATGAACACAGATATGTAGAGAAGCTAAACAATAGTAATAATGTAATATGACTGATGATTAACACCACAGCGTTATACCACTTGTAAGACCAGTTAGACCTAAGTGTGGACTAAAAGGGCTTTCAGTGGTGAATCACCATTGGAGTAGCAGTTTAATCCCAGAGTAGAATTAATCCATACATGCTGGTTTAATGTCTGATGCAGTTGTTGCAGGACAGCATTCTTGAATTATATAATCAGCTGTTGATCATTGTTTTGCCTTAGTTTTAAGTGCTAATTTAAGTGTGCATAAATATAAATTAATGATTAAATTATTATGAGTTTACCGTATTAACAAATAGATGAAATATGGGTGTATATTTTTACTTTTTTAAGTAAATTTTGTAATGGTCCAGACAGTAAGAAGAGCATTCCTGATTCCTGGGGAATATACTGCTACATTTATAGTTTAATTCTATGTCTTTTTAAAAGATGTTTTGCTGAATAAATAATAATTTTAGTGCATTAAGGAGCACTACTGATAGTGCTGCATATTATCTCTAATTTAATGTATGATTTTCATGTGTTTTATTAAAATATGGTTTATAAAAGATATTTAGCTTTGTCTTATTTTTTATCTGAATATTTGCCAGGTTGTTTTTGTGTAACACTGAGTGAATGTGTCCATTGTTTCAAGAACCAAACGCAAACAGTGCAAAGTGAAGTAAAGTTATGTTAGCTGTTCTCAAGTTCACATAGCTTAGTCCACTCTCCAGTATATATAACAAACTGTCCTTAAAACAGTTGTTGTCATTAAAGCCACAGTTTCTTTTTTGTAGTGCAGTTGAAAATTCTTCTCATGTTGCTCACTTGTAAGGTGTAACTGCAGAAGCTGGTCAAGCCCTTTTTTAATCTTTCAGCATGTTGCTTACATAAGCAGTTTGATCATTGTATTTTCATGCTCTCCAATATATATAATTTTTCTGGAACAATATCCCCCACAACATGACATGAAGAAAATAATTATATTCACTCACTCTTAGACAACTATTGATTTGATTTCACCTTTGTTATGTTATGCTATTCTAGTTGCCAGGACAGCCTGTAAAGATTCCCTAAAGCACCTGCACATAACTTTCCAAGTCATGACAGGACTCAGGCCTGATGGTTTTCAGGCGCCACGCCGGAATTCCGGCGTACCGACGTGTCTGCGAGAAAAAGGCGGGGGGGTGGGGGGGGGGGGTGATGACGACGCCGATATGTCAGTCAAGCGAACCGAAACTAAATACCGGGCGTTTGTGATATTCCGCCCAAACATTTTTTTAAGTCTCAAAGATAATAGACGTTAATTAAATTAATTATTTTCAAAAGCTGAGCCGCATCAGAGGCTCCGGAGCCGCGGGTTGCCAACCCCTGGCCTCGTGATCTGACCATAGGATCTGACACTTCTCTTGATCTGACATGCGCAGGTTTCACTGTAACCAACACCAAGGCCGAGCCTACTAATAAATGCTGCATAGTTTGTATTATATTTTTAAAAGAAATGAATGTGTCCTTGTTCATGTCATTTAGTCAATGGTTAGGCTACTAATCAATTCCTAGTTTAGGAGTATTGTTATTGCCACCTGCTGACCGTTCTTGTATGGCTGTAGTATCTGTAGTCTCCTATGCTATAGAAGCAATAAGGTATGTGACTAGTTAAAAACAGCTATGGATTCCTGAACAGGCCTGCTAGTCCTAAGAGTTCTGGTAATCTGCACAAGCTTCTGAAATATAGGCTTATATTGGGTTTGTTTATCTCACGTCTGAATGTTGTTCATGTATTTCAACAAAATTCAACACAATCTATCTTTGAAGGGACTAATTCAAAAGCAAAAATTCTTTGGCAGTAATGAAGATCAGGGTTATACATAGACGTATATCTGTGCCCAGGGGCCAACAAGTTATGTGTTAAGTGTGTCGCATACATAGCACCCCCACCCTGCTCACCTCCCGAGCAGAGAAAAAAAGTTCAGGCTCAGGAATTTTTCCCACTATCACCCCTGCAGGACTAGAGCTGTAAAGATTGCTTTGAGTGTTTGGAGAAAAATATGAAATGAAACTCTCTCCATGAAAAAGAATATAGAACAACAGTGCAGGAATACTGGAAGAGGTGAAAATATGTGTAGAATATCACAAAGAGATTATGCGGCACTATACACTATTAAAAACGTTTGGTGTCACTTATTGTACTTATATTAATAATCAATGTCTGAAGGGTGTCTTTTCAAAAGGCATTATAGATCACATTTGTCCATACTGTATATTGTTGCGAGTGGGCTTTCTGCTGAACAAGTATCAATGCTGCAGTCAATTCTAGAATTATTGGCACCTTTCATGAAAATGAGCTAAAATCAATATATAATAAACTATGCATGCAATGAGTGATATTTCAGTCTTAGACAAACTGCATTGTTTTGGAATTTTAAAAAGTTTGTGGTACACAATACAAAGACTGAGAGAGCCATTGCAAAACTTGAATTTGTAAAATCATTTTTGTGTGAATTTGCATGTGTTTGTGGTCATTATCTTTTTGAAAGGTCTACACATGGTCAAATGTATGGCCTTCTGGCTGAGGCAGACTGATTTTGGGCTTAATTCTTTTGGTATTTGTAATAAAATTCATCATGCCATTGATTTTCACAAGAACCCCTGGAGCACTAATAGTTTTCCTGTGCTTTTCTTTGTATGCAGGCTCTTTTTATGCCACATGTGACATTGTGTGCATGACCAATAAGTTACACATTTGTTTAATCTAACTACATCCGATTGTTTCAGAAAATCCAGGCACTGCTTTTTGTGGCTTTCTCTTAGTAAAGACTTTTTTGTGGAACTCTTTCAAGCTTCTGGTTATGGGGGTGGTTTGAAAAGCCTAAGATTGAAGTAAGCTGTGCAGTTGTGAAACTGATCATTGGATTATTCCTTGCCTTTTTTACAATCCTCATTATGTTTTCTTATCACTTTGATTGTGCTTAATAGTAATTTCAACCGACTTCTTATTTTTATAACAATTTACATTCCGATCTCTGCGGCTCCACAACCTTCTGTCTCATTTCAGTTGACAGCTGTTTGATGTTGCCCATGCTGATGGATGGCAAAGAGATTTTACATGTGTGTAATCTCATATTTATACCCCAGGGAAACAACAACTGGTCATAAACAACAATGAAATTCCTGGAGACTAGAACCATAAAAAGAAAGGGTTTTTCCCTTAAAGATGCAAAATTCTAATATTCTCAATTGGCCCCACTCACCCGTGTCTTCCTAAGTTTTTTCTTACATTCTTGAGAAAAATCCTAAGAAAAAGTCTATTTCAGATTCATAACATCTTTATAAACTGCAGAATTGTTCACAGCTTTGTGCTCTTGCGTGTGCATAAAAATACATCCCAAATAAGAAAACATTGATTAATCTCAGAATCTTCATCAAAACTGTGTAAGTGGTTTTAAGAAGAAATTCCCCTTAAGAATGTTTGGTGAATGAGGCCCATTATGCTTAAATTATTTAGATATTTTTCAGGGGGCCAATAATTGTGCCCCCATACTTTTGTGAAAGAGCGTAATGTTGTTAAAAGAACACTCTTGTAGAGATTCTTTCTATCAGACAGCAAACAAATTCATTCATACACTTTACTCCTTTACCCCTCAGAGCATTGTCTAATAAAGCATTTCAAAATCACCTTCAAAACCATGTTTTCCATTGAAACTGGGAGGTGTGAAGGTGTGCACTCAAAGAATTAAGGATCAAGCATCAATCACTATTGCAGCGAGTGCAATAACACAACAAGCCCAACTACCTCACGTCACTGGTTGCTATTAGAGCAGGCATTTTTCGGATTTGGATGTGTCTGTGCATGTTCTGTGCTGGCAGCCTCCCGCGGTGCGTTTGAGCTTTGGAAAAAGTGGTTGTGCTTGGTGACAAAACTGTGATTACTGACTCTCCATGATGTCATTCAGAGAGGATCTTTTTATCTTGTAAGTAAAACCAAGAAAATAAGCAAGGAACAAAAAATGACATCCAAGAATAACGGAATAAACCAATTTAACTGCTCAGTAATATCCTGACTTTTTGTTTATGCTCTTCTGTGTACATTGTGACACAGTATTCTATACTCCTCTACACACTGATTTTGCAAACGAATAATATTAATAATATTATTATTAATAATATAAAAATAACATTACAGTTCTGTACAAAACCCAGAGATTCATTTATTTCATTTCCAGTCAGTACAGACAGTAATTACAAATGATTCATTTTCAGCTTTGAGACAAAAAACAGAAACATGTTTAAAAGAAAATTGCACAGAAGCGCAACAACTGAATATAATTTCTTCTTTTAAATATTTCTCATGACTGCCCTTAGCCAAACATATACAAATTAAACAAAGAAGTTGATCATTTCCTCAGAAAAATGGACTGACCTGAACATGTTTAGGATTACTTGCATTGTGAGATGCAGAAAATGCAACCAACCTCTAAGACTGAACTATGGAGGTGTATCGTTGCAGGTTTCATTGCATTGACATGCCATTGTTTTGTGTCCTGATGAAGGCTTGAGAAGGCCACAATGTGTCAGCACATTTTTCTACATATTGCCGTGCTTTAACAAAGGCCTTTTATACTTTTCTTAAGATGGTGTGCCCACAAATTCCTTAGTTCTGGGATTTATTATTTTTTTTGCACATGCTTTGTAGATGGGTATGGATTTTTTTGATTGTTGCCACTACCAGCGTGGAATTGTTATTTTGTACAAAACACAGCGAGTCCTGGGGGGTCTGAGACCACCTAATTAACTTCATGGATTCCTGGGGGGGTCCCTAAAAATAAACGTATGATGATGTTATGCTGTTGCTTAGAGAAAAATAGACCATTCAAATACAAATTCAGGGTCAGGTCACTGGGCGTCATTCATCAACAGTTCATAAGAACACATTTCTAAATATAAGAAGACATTTAGGAAGATGTGACTGGTAAATAAGGCCCATAGTTTAACTGCTTCACCACAATTAGTGAGGTTCTGTCTGTGGTATTTCTAACTGACTAGTGACAGCACTGATCTGCCTTTGCCTATAGCAAATTGGCTCACCCAGTCTTTCATATCCTGACAGCTGTAATTACACCCGGGGTACTTCTGAGGAACTTTACTCTGTGCCGTGGCATTTACGTAAATCTGAAAACTTTTTTGCAAGAGTTTGGTGAAAATACCAGGGGGTATTTCACACACTATGTCTGATGTACACTGATACTGTACATCATGAAAAAAGATTGTTCAATATAAAATTAATCTAAAATAATGCTTAATGCATGTTTGAAACACAAAAGCATCCAATTCCAGTCTTTCCTGGTTCAAATCATGCATCCCTAATAAGCAAACTTCAGACACCAAGCATGTCTTTGCTGAATGATAACATTTGAAATGAATGAGTTTTCTCATTTCTGACTCACTGTTGTAAACACAGATATTGAAATGCAGTATCCACCTCCAGTCGCCATGTCCCTTCTGTTTTTTTGGGTGTGAGTGCCTTAGTCACTCTGGAACATTGTAATCCACCCATGAAACGCCCACAGCAGGACACACGCAATGTGTGACTTCAGCATTGCACCCGACATTATTATAGAGGTGAAGTATGACTGCATGACTGTTTATGTACTGAGAGTGAAACTGGTTTGATTACTAAATTCTTGAACTTTCTCACCTAAAGGAGTGGTGATGAGGTGTATATAAGCACGAGCAGAAATGATGGGTTCTCATCAAACAGCAGCTGACAGCGAAGACAACACTCACTAATGGACGGTAAGCTTCCACGTTTCTGTCCAGAAGGCGTATATTTTATGGGATTTTTTTTTTTTTGCTTTATAGTTTTTCCATGTTTCACCTATCCCTAACATCATGCTATATTCTTACAATAGATTATTACTAATGTAGTTTTACATAAATCCTTGTGGTTCAATCATATGTATAGCCAAAGAGTCAACAGTTTATCACGTTTTTCTATGTAAGCTTGGGCCTCGTCTAACTGCTTTGCAATTTCCCTTTAACCACTGTATTGTGTCTTTCTTTTGTGTGTGCAGCCTTAAGAGTTCAGTCTGTTAACCTGGAGCATGCACAGAACCAGAGGCAGCACAACACTGAAGGGTTGAACTCTGCTTCTCTGGTAGTGAGGAGAGGACAGCCCTTTAAACTCACCGTGGCCTTCAATAGACGTTACATTCCAAACAGAGATGGCCTCATACTCAGAGTGGAGCTAGGTACAGTGTCTGTTTATCCATTTCAGCTTGAATGTAAACATGCTTGCAGGACTCTTTTTTGGTCCTGTAATTTCACCCTTTGTTCGTTTTTCAGTGTCTAATTTCAGTGTCCATCTCTTCACTGTCTCTGTATAGTGAATTTCTGGAGAGTTTACTTTAACACCTGGCTCTAATATTCAGATGCTACTGAAACAGTCTTACTACAAAAGTAGTCAATTAGGCAAGACGTATAGTAACCAGGATCTTTTCCTATAGTTTTGCACTGGAACTATAATACTAACATAGCTAACAAGTCATAGAAACTTATGACCACCAATCAGCAGGTCTACATGCCTTAATCAGTTCATACTTGCTTCAAACCACATCTAGTTCATAAAAATGATTGTGGTATCAGACAGTATTTATAATAGACTGTTATATAGTGACAAAGTTATGTAACATCAGCTAAAACAACAGTATTAGCATTTTTATAATAATATTATTATAGCACTTTGAGATTTGTTTCAAATGTGAAGTGCGTTATAAATAAAATGTATTATTATTATTATTATTATTATTATAGAACATGTTACTGTATATCGAAAACTACTTAAGTATAAAAGTATATCAACTAGTTAGATGTGGTTTAAAATAAGTCTCTGTTGACTGCATGATGCTAATTTGTGAGGCATACTTAAATTGTTAGCTACATTATATGTATCTCCAGTGCAAAACCAAGAAGAAAACTTTCAAGACCAAACAGTGTTGCAGTGTTGAACTTTGCTCAACATGTTTAATCCTTCCGCTCATCCATTCATCATTTTCTCCATTGATCACACACTCCTTTTCCTTTCCAGATCGCCTCTATAATGACATTCCCATCACATTCTCCAGAGACCCATCCCAGTGGAGTGCATATTTCCAGCAAGGCTCACTAGACTCCACTAAGGCCTCATTGTGTGTGTGCAGCCCTGCAAATGCACCTGTGGGGGTCTACCAGCTCCAGATGATGTCACCCTCTGGGCCATACAATTTCAGGGTGGGTCAGTTCACCCTGCTCTGCAACCCATGGTGCTCAGGTAAGTTTTAGCTGTCTTGAAGTTACAAATAATAATAATAATATTATTATTATTATCTCACTTCATTTATATTTATATTTCCCCTAATAGATTATCATATCATCTACAATGCTTCTACAGTGGACTATCCAAATAAAGTTTTATAAATAAAAAAATGTATAAAAATTGACCTATAAGGTTTCAATATGACAGTGATTTTTATTGAATCATTGAATATTATGTTATTACATTGCTACAAATAATGTTAAAACATACTGAAGATGTCCCTCTCTGTCTATATCAGCGGACTCTGTCTATATAGCTGATGAGAGCCAGAGGGAAGAGTATGTGAAGAACGACTTTGGCCTGCTGTATCAGGGCACAGCCAAAAACGTCATCTTCAGACCCTGGAGCTTTGACCAGGTGAGAACAGCTCCAGTGTTTGACGTTTAGGAAGGCATCAGTGTCATCTCCTTCATCCTCATTTTCTCAGTAAGATGTGAGAGCTTGCAAGGAACTGTAGACTTCTTAAGCTGACTTTGAAATCAAGACATCTCCTTCAAACTAGATTGACATTAGTAGCGCAAAGCATACATAAAAATCCAAGTTTGATTTTTCATATAAAATGCAAATCAGATTCATCGTGCTGTAAACGTTAATGTGTACAGTGTCTATGTGAAGTGAAGTGCAGAAATCAGGGAGAAGTGTTCTGGAATGTATGTGCTGTGGCAGATGGTGCAGTAGAGTGACATGTTTCGGTGTTTGCAGTACGAGAATGGCATCCTGGACATCTGCATGATGCTGCTGCAGGTGAGCCCTGAACACAAGAGAAACTGGAGGACTGATAATAGTAATCGCTCCGACCCCATCTACATCAGCAGAGTGGTATCAGCTATGGTGAGCAACCCATTATGTTCCTCTTCTCTTCCTTTGCTTTTTCTTCTTCACACTCCTAAAAATAATGCTCTGAAATGGTTATAGCTTTAATGTACCAGTCCAGGAAAAACTTGTAATGGGTTACAGTGTGTGAAGGTTCTTAAAACTTTGAAAAAGGTCTTTATACTGCATGCCATTTACAAAAAAAATGTTTTATTTTTTCCATATAAAGGTTCTTTAGTGAACCAAAAGTGGTTCTTGTATCTGAGAAGCTGGTTCTTGTATGGTATCATTCCAAAGAACCTTTTAGCACCTTTATGTTTGTAAGAATGTACTATATGTCCAAGTTTGTAAACACCAACAGAGATATGAATAAGTCGTTTGTTCCCTCTTAACTGCAGCAACAACCCTTTTCTATTCTGTGAAGGCTTTCCACTGGGTGTTCAAACATTGCTGTGGGGGTTTGATTGCATTCAGCCACAAGAGTGTTAGTAAGGTCAGGTACAAAAGTTGGATGATTAGATTGGGATCACAAATGACACTCATACTCATGGAAGATGCTACGTCACCTCAGAGAATGCAGTTCCACTGCTCCACAGCCCAATGCTAGGGTGCGTTATACCCCTCTAGCTGATGTTAAACCCCAATGCAGCTGCTCCAGAGCGTCCCATTCTGTAACTAGTGCTTTTCTATAGAAATAATACAAATGCACCCTAAAATGGATAAACCTCAAAGCTGAATTCATTAATTAAAAGGAGTGTCTGGATACTTTTGAACTTGTTTCTATACCCCTCACTTTGTATGGACTGAGCATGTGTTTTTTTTTCTGTGCAGATCAACAGTAATGACGACTGCGGCGTGCTGCAAGGCAACTGGTCAGAAGACTACAGTGGTGGTGTCAACCCTTCAGATTGGAATGGAAGTGGGGAGATTCTGAGGCAGTGGGCCCAGTCTCGTTGTAGTCCAGTCAAATATGGACAGTGCTGGGTCTTTGCTGGTGTTATGTGCACAGGTACTGACTGACTGAGAGTATGAGACTTCAGTGCTGTCTTTGAGGTCATGTGATATCAGCTTCTGGAAAATATTTGTTAAAAACTTTGTGTGTTTATTAGTGATGAGGGTCCTTGGCATCCCAACTCGCGTGGTCACAAACTTTGACTCGGCTCATGACACTAATGGGAACTTGGTGGTTGAGGAGTTTTACACTGAGACTGGGGAAAAACTGCCACGTGGTCAAGACTCCATCTGGTAAGTTGATTCACTCACCAGTAATTGCGCCTAGAACTATGGTAATATTTTACATCACAGTATGTGTTTTCCCTAGTAGTCACAGTAAAGCTAAAAGGGTGGTTATATACCCTTCATTTTTTTGTTTCCAGAAATGTATAAAATTATTTGAGTATGATACCAGTACAGCAACTTCACTGATTGAAATAATTGCATAATAACCAAAACATCTGTATAGCATCAAGAATGAAGCTATAATACATTTATACATCCAAAATGCCTCATATTTTAAAAAGTGGTGAAATAATTTAGAGGCAGATGACAACTATGAGTAGATGATTACAGTATATAATGTATCATTTCTTGCTGTTTATTAGACCTAAAAAATATTGAATAAACATTTTAATATTTTATAGTTATAGTTATATTAAATAGTTTTGTAATTTCAAAGGTTTTTTTTTTTTTACCAATAAATGACTTCAATTATTAAAACAGAATTGCATTGTTTGTTTTACTTGGTAAGTTACAATTTTTTTGTTTTCATTACTACCAATTTGGACAGAAATTTGGCAGTTGAAGCTTATAGAGATATCTACATCTTTGCAGGAACTTCCACGTGTGGGTGGAGTGCTGGATGAAGAGGGCAGATCTGAGAGCAGGATTTGATGGCTGGCAGGTGCTTGACCCCACTCCACAGGAGAGAAGTGAAGGTCAGTCCAGTTTTATGTTCATGCATTCTATGCTTGCAGAAGATTAGCGCATTTATTTATCTCTTGAATAATTTACAGACATTGACAGAATGTAAGCCTGCAGTCATAAAAATAAAGGTGCCAACCACTTTTTGAAAATAATTTTTCTGTAAATAGTTCTTTAAAGAACTGTTTTGTAAACGAGACATGATTCTGTACAATGGTTCCTCCTAGAGCTGTACATATAAGATAAGAACCACTTAGAAACCATATTTTTAAGAGCTTGTAATATTTCAGTGTGTAACAGTACTAAAGGCTGAATTTCTCATGTCCTGTCCCCTCACAGGAGTGTACAGATGTGGACCTGCCCCAGTGAAAGCAATTCGGGAGAAGCGAATGGACATGCCCTTCGACATCCCCTTCATCTATGCTGAAGTTAACGCTGATGTGTATGTGTGCATTGTGCAACAGGGGAAAGTGTTGAGCTGCAGCATAGACACAGACAAAGTGGGATCACTCATCTGCACCAAGAGCCTGGGCTCCAACCGCCCACAGGACATCACCTCCACCTACAAATACACCACAGGTAAGAGAGTGAGATGTTTTGAAAGGGAATTAATTTTCTATAAACTCCAGTATTTGTAAATGCCTGAAATATCTTTCTCTGTCATTACAGCTATACAGCCTGTCACATCCAACAGTACAAGTAAGTTTTATAATTATATATAAAATCAAAACGGTTTCTAATGCATTTTATATATGTTTATATGCATTGTTATTCATTCTCATGCATATTTATATCTTTATATCTTTGCATATCATTAAGTATTAATCATCTAATCATTTTCTTTCAGTGGCTGCACCAACTCTAGCAAACACCAGCAGTAAGTACTGTCACTTTTCTTTTTCATCAACATTGTTATCTTGTTTTTGAGATCACTGAAGTGCAGTTAAACTACAGTCTCTGTTTTTGTATGCAGGATCACCTGACGGTTTGTCTGTGAAGCTGAGATTTCTTAAAGCCCCCGTGATTGGCGGAAACATCTCCTTCTCTGTCACTGTCACTAACTTGGAGAGTACCTGGAAAACAGTGAGGCAACATGTGAATGCTCAGGCAAAGAGCTATAACCGCAGCCCATCTGATACCTTTTGGGAGGCTCATAACACCATTCAGCTTGCTCCTCATGAAAGTATGTATGTGTGTGCATGTATCCAGCTGTGGGCATGTTTTTGTGTTTGTGTGTTGTTTTTGGGCAGAATAAGCCTAAGAAAGTTAAGTCTGTTGCTATATATTGTCAATATATTCCAAAATATAAACAGAATATTATCCAAAGCAGAGTTTTTGATATTGTAGTATGAACACAGGTGTGGTCATATGTTGTATGTTTCCAATGTATTACTTTTATTAGCCAGCCTAAGATTCTTTGCTCCTCAGGTAAAGTACTGGAGCACCAGATCTCCTACAGACAGTATGCAATGCTGGGAAATAGGCAGCTAGTCAACCTGGCTGTGGTTGTAATGGATGTGGCCTCTCAGAAGCGAGTACTGGCTTCTGAAGAGTTCAACCTCACCAGCCCCACCATCAGCATACAGGTACGGCAGCTCACAAGAGCCAAAAACAAAAAGAAAACAATCAGATAAAGAAGAAATAAAATTCTTTCCGGTGGCCGAATGCTCAGTTTCAAGAGGATTAACCTTTACTAAGTACAGTAGGCCTTCTACAGCAGGCACTTATGTGGGCCCAAGCTTCTATTTCTCACTTTCATAAGGGCATAGCTTACATATTAGTTTCATAGTAGTTGAGAAATAATCGCCCTAAAGTCAATAATCGAATAATAAGCAAAGTGTGGGGTTATGCAAAGCTGACAACACTTGTACCAAAATGATCTTTGTTTTGTTTCCAGATTGAAGATGAGGGCTCTGTTGTTGCCCAGAAAGTCCAGGTTGCTATGGTGACATTCACCAATCCATTCTCAGAGCCAGTGAGTGGAGTGTTGACCATGGCCGGTGCAGGCCTTCTGGAAGACAAAGTGTTTTTCAAGTATGTGGAGATCTTTCAGTTCCATGCAGTTCAACTGAACCGCATTCAGTTCTCTTCTGATTATAGTCCAGTTGTCTAAAAGCAATGGAACAATGAAGTCAGTACAAACAAAAGTATGAAAATGCTACTCGCTTGGCAATCTTACAGTTCTTTAATAATGAGCTTTAGAGAAGCTACACCTCTCTCCCGCCTGAGCCAGTTAGATTCGCTGCAGTAGGAGCCAAAGCAGTCTATCCAGTCTAGTACAGCTTAGCATGAGCACATTTTTCGTTACTGGGTCATACACCAGAGAGATAACAAAACCGCCTACACTGTTCCACCTCCACTCTCCAGATATAAACTATAAAGTACATTCGTGGGTGTGGTGGCTGATTAAGAGGTGTGATCTTTAAAGCTTAATCTGATGTTTGACATCATATTGTGAAGTAAACCTCTTTCTGTTTACTGAATGAGCTAAGCAGGTTAAAATAATTGAGTCATGCGATAGATTTTCCAAAATAATGTATCAGTTTGTATGAACGGAACTTGTGCCAAAGAGGCTGTTTGAGTTTATTACTGTATTAGCTTTTCTGTTTTGTCTTTGTCAAATATGCTGTGTCTCCGCATATAGTGTTTGACCATATACAGTCATATACAGTTCTTTGACTAGTTCATTTGATTTACTAGCAGCTTATAATAAGTTACTGATATTATATATTTGGAAAAATATTTAATATATATTATTGATTTGCATATGTTTTAATATATTCTATATAACAGGTCAAAATCACACTTGCTGCAGTGAATTTGTAGTAACCCTTCATTTCTAACCTATTCTATCCTTTCTTGGTGCAGTATTGCGCTTCAGGTTGGAGAGAGCATGCAGACTGCAGTCAAATTCACTCCAAAGATGGCAGGAGTAAAGATGCTGCACGCCAATCTGAGGCTGAATAACAATCCTGCTGTTATCCGTGGCTTCAGAACCATCACAGTCCGAGCAGCCTGATCATAAAATTATGAGCCATTCATTATACTTGAACTGTAACTGTATCTGCAGCACTTGCAAACTTTACTTTAAATTATTTTCTACACTGATTGTTCCATCCATGTAAAAGTAATGTGGCCAAAATGTGACATATTTAAACATTAGTTATGAAAGATGTGCTACCACTACAGAGTATGCTTTCTATTTATATTTTCAGCTCTGTCTTTTAAGTATATATGTGTATGTTTTTAAATATTGTATTCTTTGAAGTATTGTTTCATTTCAATCTTCTTATTTAATTTTAAATAAATTATTGACAATTTACAAATTATTTGTCATTATTTATGTTTACCATTATTTATAACTCAGTACAAAAATTCAGGTGACATGTCTTTAAGTGTCTTTAATTCCTAAAAATTCCAACATCAATACTAGTCCCTGAATAATTCTTTAACATGATTGGTCTAACATGGAAAATGAGGCCTCCGCTTGATCTTGCATAAGAGAAAAACAGTGGGCTGTCCAGTAGAGGGCAATATAGTTCTTTTACTAACCAGAGCTCTGCACAGAGGTTGAACTGACTTTACAGACAATGCTAACAGTAAACATTTTAGTGAGGTAAACAAGGTTAAGTTTAACATTTCAAACACTATGACATCCAAATGGCTGAAACGTACTGATGGAAAGGGTTTACAGTAAATATTTAATGAAGTGTCATTGCTGGTGAAACGCACTTTTCAACCCTCAGAGGAGCTAAGAGTGGACATGCTGAGGGTAGATCTTGCTTCATAGTGGAGTCCCAACCTTAAGCTGATACTGCCAGCTCCTGCTGTTTCTCCACAGGTGTTTTTGTCCATCCTTCAACTGTGTGAAGACAGCTGCATGTTATGGGTCTGAAAGGATGGGTATCTGTCAAGACGCTGACAAAGAAAAAAAATTCCACAGAAGCTGCTGGCTGTAACGTGTGGGAGCGATGAAGAGGCGGACACGTGTACTGAGAAAAGCAAGATTTATTAAGGGCAAATCCAGAGTCAGGGTCAAAACAATCCAGGGTCACAGAGCCAACACGGCTTGAACGGAGAACAGACATGACAAAAGAAATGCAGGATAAACAAATAATGGAGGCTGGAAGAAACAAATAACAAAGATAGACCAAACAGCACGAGAATACAATACAAAGACCAGCAAACTTTCAGGGGAAAACATAGGGCTTAAATGCAATAGGGATAAAGAGGGTGGAAAACTCAGGTGGTACAATCAGGGGCAGGGTCTGAAAACAAGGGGGCAGGACCAGGAAGAAACAAAACAAAAGCACATGGACAGGCCCGGGAGGGTCCAGTCGTGACACTGGTGTTCTGTGTTCTCAGAACAATAGACTGGCCTCCCCAGAGTCCAGACCTCAACATCACTGAATGTGTTTGGAATTGTTTGGATTGTAAGAAACAGAACATGTAACATTTCTAAGACTGAACTTTGGAGCTGTGAAAAAAGATATGTGCAGATTATTTTTGAAAAACTAAAAGGAATGGAAGTTTTAATGAAGGCAAAAGGTGAACATATAGTTGTTGAAGCTCCTAGGTGTGAATATATTTCCTGTATTTTAATTGCTATATATTTAGTTGTTGAAACTCATAGGTCAAATAAGTCATTTCTGGCTGTTTTACATGCAAATGAAATCAACTGAGTGCGGTCTTTGACTTTTACACATGACTGTAAACCACATCACCAACAGGACAAGCTCTAACAGATACAATGTATATCTTAGAAGAGCTGGATGAACCTATAATTGTAATATTGCAGGATAATGTGTACAACAACAGAGTACATGAGGAACATTGTGTAGTATACAAAGAGAAACAGAAGTTTACGTGAACTAACTGTCTTCTCCCCATGCAGAGCCCAAAGCTAAATGGAAAAGTTCCAAAAAAGCAATTGCTATCTTTTCTTTTGATGTTCTTTTGTGTGTGTGTGTGTGTGTGTGTGTGTGTGTGTGTGTGTGTGTGTGTGTTGTTCTGATTGCATTAGAAGCAGCTGTTATTGATCTCTCTTTAATGGAAGGCTAATGAGAAGAGAACAGCTCAATGCACACTGCAGCCCTCCAACCCTTCACTAAATCTGTCACATTCCCTCCTTCCATAACCTCTCCACTCACTGAAAACCTCACTGCTGCAGATCAACGGCTCCTAACAGAGCATGACAGTAATGAACCTTCACTGAGTCTCTTAAGAGCTGGTTAAAAACTTAACATGATTCTGCAATTAACTACTGAACACAAATGTTTTACCACAAGTGAGTAGTAATCGGTTTCATTACTCTGTTACACGTACTCAGGTGACATTTTGACTGCTTTGTACTTTCAGTATCATTTTCAAATGAGGTCTCTTTTGATGCTCAAGTCTATTTGTGAGGAAAGGAACCTACATTTTACTCAGTTTTATGTGGCAACATCTATACTGCTTTTAATTGGCCACACCTCTCACTTCTGAGGTTTATTATTTTATTTTGGACCAAGAGTTAAAAATTAAAAACAGATGCATACCTTCAGTTTGTTTGAAATAAAGCAAATTAAGTAAAATAAAGTAAAATACTTGTATGACTTTAGGCTAACCCAACACACCCCTGCTTTTTATCCGTGTATGGATGGCATGGCCAAAATGTGATGTAAATTAAAGGCTATTATGAACAACCCTGTGATTTAAATCTGTTGACTCTGCAACTGTTTTAATAATATTTTAACCACTCAAAGTGCACAATGATGCAGAAAATCTTTCCTTCTGTATCCAGAGATGTTTACAATCTGAACAGTGCAGGAGCTAGGCCTAGTACAAGAGAAACACTGTGAATAGCAGTATATCTGGAGGATGTTCTAAAGCATTTATTTTTAGGTGCGAATGAGTTTGGGCACATTCTAAATTCTAAAAACCAAATAGTAGGTACAGCTAGTCATATGCATTCAGTGCATCTAAATGTGATCAGGAAGAATCCCGATTAGAGAAATTCAAGTCACTCACAGTGTTGCAAAGCCTCTTGTTTGTTGATAATGTATATTCCTATACAGTGTACATGCCTCCAGGACACACACACACACAACATTTAAACTGCATAAAAATGCATCCAGCATACCAAAATTACAAGCATTGTACATTCTATAAATGCACACTAAATACTACACTACAATACATATGTTACAAATTGATATCACATTCTACAGTAAATGCAGAGTATATAATATAATGCAGTCTACATTAAAGTACATAATATAGCTATAAATGGTGCGTAAAACAAAGGGGTTGAAATCTGCTCCCGAAAACCAGTAAAAATGATCAGTATATTTTATAGTTACACTATTCTTTATATATACCATTGTGTCACACATGAATTTAATCATTTGTTTTCAAAGCACTTTAATGTTGATTTAATATACTACCAGACAGTCTCAGGAAAAAAATATACTATACTGCTATACTGTCACAGGCAGCCCACCCTTTCATCACTGGGGTACTCCCAATGGTTTGTCTTCAGTATCTTTGT
Source organism: Pygocentrus nattereri (assembly GCF_015220715.1). NCBI lineage: Eukaryota > Metazoa > Chordata > Actinopteri > Characiformes > Serrasalmidae > Pygocentrus > Pygocentrus nattereri. The sequence continues at coordinate 16,033,321 of NC_051236.1, read as the reverse complement.
TAGCAAATATATTTGTACAGATAATCCATTGCAGTTAGATTTTTTATGTTGCATTGACTCTTTACACTCTGCCTTATCCAGGCCTTTTATTGTATTGTTCTGTGAAAAAGTACAAATATGTATCTTTCGTCTGGGAGAAGCCTATGCAAGAAAAGCAGTTGATCCCTAAGGCTGTTGCTGTACCTTTGAGGTGTACATTACATTGTTTGAACCTTGATGAACAAAATGCCTTTTTTTCTGACAGTATAATCTAAACATGCTCTAATTAAATGGGACATTTCAACATTACAGTCGTTTTAGTGTTCATTGTTGAAACTAAATTTGCAGAAGAGGACAGAACCTGACACATGCTTGTATTGATTTGGAAATGGGACTGGAATTGACTATATGGACCTGGGTGTTAAGACTTGAGATTTACTTGTCCAATTTAGTGACTTGTCTCCACTTACGGTACGTCCTGTACCTCATACCATAAAGGCACACTATATTCTATTTAACAATTGCATAATGCAAGCTACAAATGTACACTACATACCATGGATGCATATTATATTCTGTTCAACAATGCATAATGCATACTACAAATACATACTACATGCTGCAGAAAGGGCATAGTACATACTGTTAAGAGATGTCAAAGTGAACTCATTATTAATCATGCAAACAATTTTAGAACCAAATGTAATGTTTGTATCCTAACATCACTCATGATAATGATAACAGTGCAAGAAAGGCATAAAGAAGGCATGGAGTTTTGGCACATGTGCATAAATATTTATGTGTGGTCATACAAGAAAACAGAACAGTGTAATATATCCCTTATCCACATGCTTATGACATGTGCCATAAATTTGCCCTTATTGTGTTTTGGAGGGCTGGTTTCAATGATAACAGGCTTTCCACTTCATGCCACATATAAACACACACACACACACACACACACACACAGAGTAAAACACTGCCCAGGGATTCAAGTCAGCAAAAAGGAAATCATCTATTTGTCTGTGCTTAATGGACATGTCATGTTTTGTCCTCGCTCCATTTGGAGTAGTGTATAGTTTCTGTAGCATTAGATTGCCATACTGGTACATTAGCTGTGCTAAGAATTTCACATGACACAATGTAGCCTGTCACCCAGTGCTGAGCAGCTTCTACTTAATTCAAACTGAGCTGTGAAATTTTCTCTGCACCTGCATAAAACTGACTTGCTTAAGGTACAGCCATTGTTCTGCTGTTATGTGCACCTTACTTACAGTTTCCTGTCTCTTGACTGTACGTGTAGCTCCCACATGCTGATCTGTCCTTTAATTATCCAAAACGCCTGTGGTGTTTATGCATGAGTGTTATTGTGGAACCCAAAAAGGAGCAACCTTGATCTCGGTGTCCATCTGTTTTCATCATTTCCACTGACCAGTTCTTAATCAAGTAGAGAAATGATGGTGAAAATGACAAATAATAAAATTATATAAAATCTATCTATCTATCTATCTATCTATCTATCTATCTATCTATCTATCTATCTATCTATCTATCTATCTATCTATCTATCTATCTGTAAGCATTATTATTGTGAAATAGAGGCAATGGAAATTAAAACAAAGAGATAGACAGTGAGTGGGCTGCCAAGGGTGCAGCATCTACCACGTAGCATCTTAAAAATGTCTATTTTCTGTTGCATTACTGACTACAGAGCTCTAAACTGCCTCTGTAAGTAAGTTCAGCACAAAAATTGTGCACTGGGACCTTCATGAAATGGATTTCCATGGCCGAGCAACTGCATATAAGATCGCTTTGCACTTTACCAGGCATCAGCTGGAGTGGTATAAAGTGCACTGCACCATGGCGCATTATAAACAGGATCTCTGGACTGATGAATCATATTTTACTGGCAGTCTGATGACTGAATCTGAGTCTGGCAGATGCCAGGAGAATGCTACCTACTGGAATGCATAGTGCCAACAATGAAGTTTGGTATAGGAGGGATAATGGTCTGGGGTTGTTTTTCAGGATTTGGGCCCCTTCATTGTAGTGAAAGGTAACATTAATGCTACAGCATATAAATACAGTGTGATAAAGAGGTGAGAGATGACAGTTTAAAATTCTCACTGAAATATCAAACCACTGTTCTCTCATTCTGTACCTTCCATTAGATTTCTTTTTTCAGTTTTTAAACAATATTAGGCTGCTTTTAGGCAGCAGTTTTTGGCTCACTGTAATGACAATATTATGCTCATTTAAACAAAGGGCTTCTGCAGATTTTAAAAATATAAAAAATACAAACTCAAATGGTCAAATTTTTTAAAAGTTCAAAATATTTTATTGTTACCATTATTTTTAACAGCTGTGATTCTGAAGTCACCTCCTGTATGCCTGGATTGAAATATAATAAAAAGTCCCAGTAAGTTCTTACTTTTGAAAAGCATGTACAAAGTAGTTGGCATGTTGTGAGCTAGTTTAAAGAACACCACTAGCACACCTGATTAAACACAGTGAAGCAGTAATTAGATAAAGGTATTGGATGGTAAGTACAAATAATACTGGGCTGCCGCAAGGAGAGGTTTGGAAATGGTTCAACAGACAAATTGACATACATAACACTAGAACTTTGTTATTTATTCTAATGTTAGGGCTTTTTTTCTTAACAAATAAACACTTATTGCACATCTAAATCTGTCTGCCTTAAAGAGTTAAAGAATTCAATGTAGTGCAGTTTTCTGGTAATCAGTATTTTAATGTCTGTCTGTTTAATGCTGAATAGAAAGCTTGTTGTTAATTAAACTGAAGCATTTCACAGATATGGAGGTTCTAAACCACAGTTGCTTGTAAAAATATTTAATAAGGGATCCTGCACTTTGTTTGACTGGTTCTTTTGTGGCATACGCTGGTCGAGAACAAAAGCAAGTGCCTGTGACCTCATGGGGTTTGAGATGAGGACTGTTTTTATGTTTGTTCTCAGCAGTTTCTCATAAGGGTGTGGAAGGACACTGCTGTTCAAAACTGGACTCAGCCCATTTCTAACACACTCCAGTTAACAAGCACACAAACTATAGACATGCTTTTATTTCCTAATAACCAAAAATACATGTTTTAGCTTCCCCCCTGCTATCATCATCATGCTCTCCACAGAGAGAAAGAAAAAGACCCAAAGGCCCCTGAAGCTCTTTCGAAGCGCTCTGCTCTTTCTATCATTCTATTTAGTTTTTTTCTTCTCTTTCTGTCTCTGACTCTCTCATTATTTCTTCCCTCTCCATCACCCTTCCTTCTCTGTCTGTCCTGTCTTCATGCTCTCTCTCTCTCTCTCTCTCTCTCTCTCTCTCTCTCTCTCTCTCTCTCTCTCTCTCTCTCTCTTAGTACTTTAACCTGTCCAGAGCCCTGTTTTTCAATTTTACAGTTATTTAAAGTGACGATTTTAATTTGAGATAAAACTGATTGGTTATGGCTGACCTACTTGTAATGAAATGGTGGAGATAGTAGATAATAAGAAATGAGTAGTTATGAAGCTTCTGTTGACATCCTCTCTCTGTGTGTATGTGTGTGTGTCACTCTCTTTCTCTCTCTCTCTCTCTGTCTCTGTCTCTCTCTCTCTCTCTCCTCTTTCTATTTTACTGGCTCATATAACAGCATATTGAATACAGGACACAACATATTGAAATTCTGAGCGTTTCTGCGAGTCACCTCACTGCTGTTTAATTAGTTGAAATGTCATGAGGAGACACAGTGATGTGACTGCTAAACAGAGCTCTGCTCCTCTGCACAGCTCACTGCATGTCTGAAAGAAAACAATGTGGCACTGATTGAACACAGATGACGTTAATTGTCTGACAAACACAATGTTGTGTTATGGATGTCTTTAGTTACTCCCTGTATCCTTATAAATACGCTGAGAAATATCATCTTCCCAGCAAAGATATGATCATCATTCTGATCATATTACTGAGCTGCCAAGCTAGTTTTTCTGTTTCTACTTGACTTCTATTACTGTGGTCTGGATGGTCCTTTTCTTGGCCCAAAGAACACAACGTCCATTATTTCTGGCGAGCCTCAACTCATCCTTGCTCATAAATTCAAGATTCAAGATTTTTATTTGTCATATGCACAGCAGAACAGGCAGTGACACTGTACAATGAAATTCTTACTTTGCTGTTCCTCCATTCACCAAATATAATCTTCAGAGAATAAAAAATTAAAATATAAGAATAACTTTAAAAACAGTAGTATAAAGTAAAAATAAAAATGTACAGTATGTGCAAAGTTGAAATAAAATTAAAGTTACACGTGTGTATGTGCAAATATGTAGAGCAGCTGTTCATAAAGTGCATCAAGTAACAGATGTAAACAGTAAACAATATTGTTCTGTGCAAGTAATAGATGTAAACAGTATTGTTCTAACAGCAGCAGTACAGTGTAGGTAAGGTGCAGGGATTGAGTGCAAGGAAAAACCAGTTCAGAATGGAGGGGGTAGCAAGTGAGGTATTCACCAGCCTGATGGCCTGTGAATAGTCTTCTAGTCCTGGACTTCACACTCCTGTAACGTCTACCTGAACGTAGGAGAGTGAAGAGTCTGTTGGGGGTGTGCACTGTCCCTGATGATGTTGTGGGCCCTCCTGATGACCCTGGTGTGATAAATGTCCTGTAGTGAGGGGAAGGCTGCTCCTGAGATGGACTGTGCAGTTTTGATCACACGCTGGAGAGCCTTTCTGTCCTGAGCAGTGCAGTTTCCATACCCGACCATGATGGAGCTGGTAAGAACACTCTCGATCGTACTCCTATAGAAGGTGCTGAGAATTTTGGCTGGCATGCCAAATTTCCTCAGTCTTCTCTGAAAGTACAGTCACTGATGGGACTTCCTGATGGTGAGGTGTGTATAGTGAGACCAGGTGAGATCCTCACTGATGTGGATGCCGCGGAATTGGAAGGTTTTCACCCTCTCCACCTCTGTCTCACCAATGTACAGGGGTGTATGCAGCTCCTGCTTCCTCTTTGGATCAACAATCATTTCCTTGGTCTTGTCTGCATTCAAGGAAAGATTGTTGTTATGACACCAGGACACCAGCTCAGCCATCCCCTTCCTGTATGCTGTCTCGTCCAACCAGTGATCAGTCCAATGACTGTAGTATCATCAGCAAACTGGTGTTGTTCTGGGAGGCCACACAGTCATAAGTGAATGAAGAGTGTGTACTGAAGGGGGCTCAGCACACAGCCCAGGGGGACCCCTGCGCTCACTGTTCTTGTGCTGGATGTGCGGCTGACTGACTGGGGTCTATCTGATAGAAAGTTCAGCACCCAGTTACAGAGGGCAGGTGTCAGTCCGAGGGAGAGTTTGTGTGGGATGATCGTGTTAAATGTTGAGCTGTATTCGATGAAGAGCATTTTGACATACGTGTCCTTGCCCTCCAGGTGTGTGAGGGCTGTGTGAAGGGCTGTTTTCACTGCATCATCTGTGGACCTGTTCCGACAGTATGCAAACTGAAGAGGGTCTATAGTGTTTGGAATGGTCTCCAACCATGACTCTGTGAGTCTCTGTGACTCATGTGAGTCATGTGAGTCATGATTATTCTCTCAAAGCACTTCATCACAATTGGGGTGAGTGCAACAGGGCAATAGTCATTTAGGCAGGTCACAATACTTTGGGTGCGATAGTGGTGGACTTGAAGCAGGACCCAAGCATCACCTGAGTATATATTTATATAAAAAACACATTTGAAGGCATAAAATATTGGTACTGGTTCCGTTTAAATACAAGTCGAATGAATTTAATAATCGTTTTTATTAGCATTTCATATACAGTTCAAACTTTTTAGGGCCTTAGGTTTATAGGCTTTTTTAAGTGCTTAGTTATTTGTCATTAAAAACAAACGTTTATTTTTTTACATATTTCAGTAAAATTGGCATTAATTAGGCTCTTCCTATTTATTTGCATCCTGATGAGCTGAAACGATCTGAATCTATGTGGTCTTTTAACAGATACATTGTACAATGTAGAAAGACATTTAGCATCTGTCTGTGCCTAGCATGAAGGTTCATTCATACACCTGGTTCTCTGTGTCTTGTTAACTGTCTTTGAGTGGCCATTATGAGGTGAAGACCACCAATGTTTTCATTTCCACCCATTTGTTTGCCTAAGTCGTGCATGTGTGTAATCGTGCACAGTGTGCGAGGAAGGTGGACAGTAATGAGGTATTGATTTGGACGCTCACAGGGACAGTAGGAAATCCTAGGATCTGATTGAAAAGGTTGACCCTTCCTTTAACCCTGACCATTTTCTTCATCGACTGACATTAAACTTCCCATAATCCTGCACACCTGGATCGATGGACCAGAGGACCATCTCTCATGCCCTTAGCCAGAAAGAGGGGAGGACAATACACTATCACAATGCATATATAGTACTGTGTGAAAGTTTTAGGCATCTAAGCAATTTTTTAACAATTTACCTCAGCAGTGAGTTTATTACAATATGCATTAGAATAAATTCATATTCATAATTCAAATAAACTTAAAAACAATTAAAAGTAATAAGAATTTCTTGGGTCCATATTTTTCCTTGACACCTTCACAGCCACCACAGAGACTTACTAATATCATCAATTACATCATGAACACAATTTAATGAATCACTGATTGGTCAAACCAGGAGTTGCTTTCTAACTACATATAATACTGGGCTTCCTCGAGGAGAGGCTTGGAAATGGTTAAACACACACACACACACACACACACACACACACACACACACACACACACACACATAGACATATATATGTGCGTGCGTGCATGTGTGTGTGTGTGTGTGTGTGTGTGTGTGTGTGTGTGTATATATATTCATTATTAATTAATATTCTATACATTTTGTTTATTCAAATATTAACACATTTGTCAGCAAATAAACACATACTACACAAATAAATACATTTTGAAAATGTGTCTTGGGTGCCTAAGACTTTCGTACAGTACTGTAGGTGTAATTTAATTAGTGGTTGTAATCCCAGCTGTACCAAATATCCATGGTCAGGAATCATTAAAAGTCCCTTAATGTGTAAAACTAAATTACCCTGGCTTTTTGGAAAAAGGGAATAGTATGTTAACACTGTCAAAGTTTTTAAATTCTTCATAAAGGGCCTTTTTCAGTCCAACTGAACACAAGAACAAAAAAAGGAAAAAGGAGATAACAGTCAGTGATGCCCATAAGTATTTGTATTAGTTAGAAGATACTATGAGCTCCGTACTAATGACACTACACCTGTACTTCGGCTCAGTTTAACAGCTCAATTAAAACTTATTGGTAGTCACATTTCCCCCCAAACAGAACCCACTTCAATAATAGCAGTTTTTATAAAATTGGATTTAATATATCCATTGTATATGTAAGATTTAATATAGCCACTGCAGTTTTCACTGTAGGCTCACTCTCTTTTTTGTACTTTATGGTGGGTACTTTGGTATGAAACAATTTATTGCTGCCCCAGGTCTCAGTTTTATCTGGAAATCTCACAGGTATAGTTAATAGTTGTGGTATAATGCATTGCTCTGTTCATTTCTTCATGGCATGTGAATAGATTTAGCACATTCACTCTTGAGGTTGGGCCTTCTGTCATTTTTCTCAGTAAGTGCTCTCGGTACTCAGCGAGCATGATCAATATCTAATGATCATTCTCTTCTCCAGTGGGACTTAAATGGCTGATTGAGAGGTGAGACCTGACACACACACACACACACACACACACACACACAGATTAGAACTACCTACCTCACAGAGTTCATTTTAGATCTGTCAGCATAGTCAACTTACAGCTGATGTCACCAGTAAGCTAGAAGGGTAAGGGCTTGGTTGTGTTTAACAAGCCATTCTGTGCAGATCTGGGAAGATCTGTCACCTCTACCTGAGGCGTAAGTGTATTGATTTGTACATCCATATGGGAATACCAGAGATTGTGTAGCCCCAGCCTCATGTCATCCATGCTTAAGAAAGCAAAGAAATAAACAAATGCATCGTAAGAGGTGGTTAACTTTGTGGCTTTAGACAAACCATCAGACAAAATCTGCTTGAAATCTACAGCACCATCTGTTGGACACTCTGTTTCAAGAGGATCTTCAGCATGAGAAGAAAGGGTGTGGAAGGTGGAGCAGCTGAGGGTACCATTTAGGATTGTTTAACTATTATGCTGCTGAAATATATAATAATAAAAGAACTTTAAAATACAATATTTGTCATAGACATATTTGTCAAAATTGAATTGTACATAGAGTTTTTCATTTTTTTGACAGAAAAACTCTTATCAAGTTCCCATTATAAATTGTATCTGCAGTCCAATCAGTATGGCTGGTTAATGTGGGAAGACCAATCAGAACTCACATGTCACCAAGCTCAACAGTAGCCTGTATGGACATCTAGTAGCTTAGCTATGGTAATGGCTCTCAAGCCACTAATGTAAAATTAGCTTTTGGGGTTTCACTATTGGTTAAAGAACAGCTATTGGGGCAGTCGTGGGCTGGAGGTTAGGGAACCGGAAGGTGACCGGAAGGCTGCCGGTTCAATCCCCTTGACAGTCCATGACTGAAGTGTCCTTGAGCAAGGCACCTAACCCCCAATTGCTCCCTGGGTGCCATGGATAGGGCTGCCCACTGCTCTGGGCAAGTGTGCTCACTGCCCCCTAGTGTGTGTGTTCACTAGTGTGTGTGTATGTATGTATGTGGGTGTTTCACTGCATGGATGGGTTAAATGCAGAGTTCTAATTTCACAGTGTGTAAACACAGTGACAAATGGTTGTTAATTCTAATTTGAAGCTTTTCTCAGGTTAGAGGCAGTTATGTAGTTAGCAATACCAATTGCTAATGTTAGCTAAAGTTGTTAGCTAAATTGTCACCTCTACAAAATAGATAACTAAACTTGTAGCCATACACTTTCTCTTAATGGTAGGCACTAACACTGTACTAACTTCCCAACAGAATAGCAAAAGTAACAGATGTGCACAAGTTTAAGCAAACAACACAGCTTTTTCACTCATTAACGTTTTTCTTACTCAGAACACGACACTTCCCAATACCCTCTGCACGTAGTAGAGCATGTGCTCTGCATGGTAACCCCTCCCATGCTCCTAGTAGCATCACATTAGTAGCATCAGCGTCAGTAGCATCACATTACAGTACTAAAGTTACATTATATTTCCAAAAGTGTTCACTTGACTGCCTTCACACGCATATGAACTTGAGTGACATCCCATTCTTAATCCATACTGTTTAATATGATGTCAGCCCACCCTTTGCAGCTATAATAGCTTAAACTCTTCTGGGAAAGCTTACACAAGGGTTAGGAATGTGTTTATGGGAAGTTTTGACCATTCTTCCAGAAGTGCATTTGTGAGGTCGTTCCCTATGGCTTCCACTTTGTTATAATACTATTGACAGTTGACTGTAGAATATTTAGTAGTGAGGAAATTTCATGACTGGGCTTGTTGCACAGGTGGCATCCTATCACGGTACCATGCTGGACTTCACTGAGCTCCTGAGAGTGACCCATTCTTTCACTAATTTCTGTAGAAGCAGTCTGCAGGCCTAGGTGCTTGGTTTTATACACCTGTGGCCATGGAAGTGATTACAAAACCTAAATTCAGTTATTTGGATGGGTGACTTTTGGAAATATAAGGTAGCTTCCTTCATTATCTGGCTGTTGTTGGTTAGCTTACTCATATCCCACTTCATCAGCACATTTGCCTAATCTGCAAAGCAGCAAGCTTGCTGAAAGAGCACCAAAATAAATTAGTTAGCTAAAGTAATCACAGTCTTCAACTGCAATAATCTCACAAATTATTAGGTAGCTACATCATGTAGCATTATATAATCAACTGCTGAATCTATTGCTGATTTAAGAATTATGTATATTGTTCTTCATAATTCTTTGAGGTGGCAGTGAGACTAAGTCAGACTTAGATTACCAAAGTATTAAAGTGTTGAAAAACTGACATCCAAGTACATTTTAAACATTCATTCTCAGAAATGCTGAGAGTAACTGCACTGAGGCAGTGGCACTAAAGCAGAAGCACCTAGACTTAAGTCTGAGCCCACAAATTGCATTATTAAAATCATTTATCCACTGATCACATTATTCTCAAGACATGTTCTGTTCAGTGTTATCTAATTATCTAAAGTATTCAATTAAATGTGAAGTGATGATAGCGTTTAGCATGCCACCACTGTGTATGTACATAATATGCTGCTGATTATTTTATCTCAATTTTCTTTGTGCTTTCAGTTAAACATCATAACAGTTTAACAGCAATGGTACATAAACCTATTGATATACATTTCTAAATCCCCTCTAGTTTTAACGAATACATATATACGGACATACATCACAGTAGAAGGGTACAAAAAGGCAAGGCAATCAGTTCACTGTTCTAAAAAAACAATTAAAAGGAGAGATTGTGTGAAAACAATTAATTGATGACAGTTCAAGTCCCTGGAAGACCTGAGAACTTAATAAGCAGTGAGGTGTACTTTCCACAGGGTCCCTAATGCAGTTAGCTGTGTCCATCATTTGTAATGGAAGTATATGAACTGCTTTGTTTATCTGTAATGGCTGAACCCTCGAGTATAGCTGCTTGACTTAATAATGACAGAATATTCTGGGCTCTTCATCACATGGCCGCCCTGGGGCCCCCTTCATCACCTTTACTATGCTAATGACGCTGAGGTTAGCTGCTAACAGGAAATGAGGCTTTATTTCTCTCCTCCATGTTATAAAAGAGGCCATTCCCACTGCACTGCAGTAAAGTCTATGTGCACATTCTGTATGTAAAACAATGCACCATATGCATGCGTGTA